>NC_142031.1:7494961-7812461 GCF_982192425.1 Myodes glareolus
TGACCTACGTCCCTTTATGAGGCCTTACCTACCAGTTCTGCTGTATCATCAGTCAGCACATTGCTGAAGCTAGAGCTACAGCCCTGGTGATCTCCTGACCCCTCTAATTCTCATCAGTGGGCTACCAGTCCTGTAACGTGCCAGCCTTCAGGGGACATGCTTATCTTGAAACCAAAGTACCACTTGCCTGATATAATTCAGAAAACAGCCAAAGCAATGCTGTGGATTGCAGGACCTGTAATCAGTCCATGAGCTTAGATTTCCACAGTTGCCCAGTAAATGCGAGCAGCCATGTAAGAGTGAGAGCTGCCCCTCAGAGATGGAGCTGTAATTATCAGAATTATTAAATAACAAGCTGTAGGAGCACACTAAACCACGGAAGCATTACCCTCCCCCAGCCCCTTATCTTGAGATAGAGTCTCACTATGTAGCCCTGGCAGGCCTTGAACTCACAGAGATCCACTTGCCTCTGGCACCTGGGATCAGCAGCACGTGCCGCCACACCCGGCCCATCTCATTCTCTACCATTTCACTATTTAGCTTTGCTGTGTTAGTTTTAAATTTGTGGGGTCTCTGCAGGGATTGTTGTCCTTCGTCCTAGCAAAAGCAAAGAAATGCCAGGTAGAAGTGGTGGTGCACACTTTTCAGTTCTGCACTCTGGGAGCCTGGGGCAGGAGCATTGCTGTGAGTTTGAAACCAAACTGGGCTATTGTGTGAAAGACCCTGCCTCAAAGTATGATATAAACCCCCTCCCCCGAAAAGAAAATAGCTTGGGTGTACCCCCCCATTTCTGCTCCGTGTTCCCTTACTACCTCAGTACAGGTGGCACAGGTCAGTGGCACACTTCCTGTGGTTTGTCCATTCTGAGCCTAGGGAGAGGAAAGCGGGGCATTTTCTAGCCATTGCTCTCCTCCAGCCCTTTTCAGGGTTGTCATCCTGACTCTGACTTTCTCTTCCAGATGTGCAGCCAGCCAGCAGTCAGCCAGCTTCTGAGCAACATCCGCTCGCAGTGCATCTCCCACACCGCGCTAGTGCTACAAGGTTCCCTCACACAGCCCAGGTATGACTGACTCGCACGTTGCTTGTTTCTGGTGTTCGGAGGGAGGGCCACCTCTCACTGGATTCCGTCTTTCAACTGTTTTATGCTAGGCTAGATAACTCTGTGATCTGTACAGGGAATGGGTTTGATTCAGTCTTCAAAACTCAGACTGGAGAGACTGAACTATGGTTAAGTTCAAACAATGGCTGCTCTTGCTGAATGAAGTCTTGAGTTCGATTCCCAGCATATACTTGGTGGGTGATAGTATCTATAATCCCAGTTCCAGGATATCTGATTCCCTCTTCTGGCCTCTGAGGACACTGTATACATGTGGTGTAATATATAGACATACATATAGGACAGACACTCACACATAAGATAAAAATAGATCCATCTAAGGCCTGAGTCTTTCCACCCTGAATACCATGGAAATAAAAGAATGTTTTCATCTTCTAAATAGTATAGAGCATATTTTTGAAAAATTTTAAGAGTTCTGTGTACCTTTTGAAATATGTAGAGCCAAGGCAGAGTATTAATAATTTGATTTAAAACCTAGTGTTTGAAGTTAGTGTGTGTGTGTGTGTGTGTGACAAAATGATTGTGTTCCATGTGTCTCCACATTGGTTTCTATTACTAGGTGTTAGAGAATAGTGGGGGGAACCAGGTGAGGGGACACATACCTATATTCCTAGCAAGAAGCAGAGGCAAGAGGATCGCCACCAATTCAAGGCCAGTCTGGCCTATGCAGTAAGTTCTAGGCCAGCCTGGATTTAATGGTGAGACCCTTCATAAAAACAAGATAAAAATAAAGTACAGTAGTGGGGAAATGATTTGGAAATTGGTCAAAGTTTTGTGATTTGCCTGTTTCAGAAAATTCTGTATCGCTTTCAACATTAGTAAAAGAATGCATTTTAAAAATTTTTTATTTTACGTGTATTATCTGCTTGTATATCTGTGTACCATGTGCACGCCCGGTGGCCACAGATGCCAGAAGAAGCCACTGGATCCTTCTGGATCTGGAGTTAGAGACAGTTGTTAGCCTCCACGTGGGCACTGGATATTGAACCCAGGTCCTTTGGAAGAACAGCTGGTATTCTTTAAGTACTGACATCAATCCCTCTAGTCCTGCATTTGCTGTTTTTTATGCCAAAATACCTAAAGGAAAAATGGGAAAATGCATTTTTCCTTTCTGTCTATTCCCTGTAGTATAACTGTGTTTTGTATTCTTTTCAAATGAAGGAAAATTAAGTTGTATGATGCCACATATCTATACTTCCAGAATTTGGGAGGTTTAGGTTGAGCATTGCTTGAAGTCTATTGGACTCCATAGTGATTCCTTGTCTTTAAAAAGCAAGTAACATGCTGGGCAGTGGTGTCACACGCCTTTAACCCCAGCACTTGGGAGACAGAGGCAGGCGGATCTCTGTGAGTTTGAGGCCAGCCTGGTCTATAGAGTGAGTTCTAGTACAGCTAGAACTGTTACACGGTGAAGCCTTGTCTCAAAAAACTAACAAAAATAAACCAAACAGAAAAACAAGTAACAGTGGGACTGGAGAAATGGCTCAGCGATTAAGAGCACTGGCTGTTCTTCCAGAGGTCCTGAGTTCAATTCCCAGCAACCACATGGTGGCTCATGACCACCTATAATGAGATTTGGTGCCCTCTTCTGGCCTACTGGCAGGATATATATATATATATATATATATATATATATATATATATATATATATATATATATCTTTTTTAAAAAGTTTAAAAAAACAAGTAAAAAAAAAAAAGAAAAAGTGTTTGATTACTAATCTTTTCCTCAGTGTGGATGAGGCATAAACAAATAAATGAACAATAATTCTTTTTCATTGTTTAAAGGAGTTTTAGGTTCACTGTGTGTATGAGCATTTTGCTTGTGTGTGTGTGTGTGTGTGTGTGTGTGTGTGTGTGCATTGGATCTCCTGGAACTGGAGTTAGAAGCAGTTGTGAGCCACCACATGGGTGCTGGAAACCAAACAGACCCTCTACCAGAGCTCTTAAGTACTGAGCCATCTCTCTCGTTCCTGTAATTCATTTTAGGTGCATTTATTATTTATTTTCCGTTGCCAAGGATCTGACCTGGGGCTTCGCACATGCTAGTAAAGTCCCTTGTCACTGAAGTTTCAGCCCTGACTCTTCACTTTGATAGGACTCCACAAAGAAAGAGTTGCTTGTGTAATTTCTTCTGGTGTCCCATTTATAATTCCAGACATCACCAGGGTTGGAAAAGGTCATGCTTTGAATTTTGAATATCTGGTAGGTTGTATGTTTGCGTGACTGGGTAGGCTGTGTGGCCATGGTGTTCCATGTGCTTCCATCACAGCCCTTGCTTCTCCTGGGTTTGCAGGTCCTTGCAGCAGCCGTCCTTCCTTGTGCCGTACATGCTGTGCAGAAACCTCCCGTATGGCTTCATTCAGGAGCTGGTGAGGACCACTCACCAGGATGAAGAGGTGTTCAAGCAGGTAAGTGGGCCAGTGGGCACTTCACCTCTTAGCTACGTGCATCTGCGCTGATGTCAGGTATATCGTGTCATGGAGTAGGGGAGGGACTCATGCAGCTCCACCCCTCCCCTGCAGTTAGTGGTGGCTGGGGGATGGGATGAAAAGATACTTTCTTGAGTGATATAGCCACTGATAAAGGTGCCCATTCTCCTATGGACAGCTGATCCCCTGTGTTTCGTCAGGTAGCCCTAAGTAAACTTATTGGGTCAGAAGAAGAAAGTGTGTGTGGTGGGGGGCTTGAAAATAAAGAAGGGACTGGTTAAGAGGCACTAATGGGAAGGAGACATGGGAGTGTAATGCGGTGAATACGATAAAAGTTTCATATTAAAATTCCATAAAAGAGCCATACATAATTAATATATGCTAAAAAGGAAACAAATAAGAACATCAAATGTGGGAAATGCCTCTGCCCAGATTTCACTGTGTATGTTATTGGTTGGCACGAATTCCTTGACTTTGTTTTATAGCTAGTGTATTCATAAGTCTTGATTTTAAGATCTTTGAATTCTTAAATATTTGTAAAAGCATAATCCAGGTCACATCAGGTATGATGGTGAATGCCTTTAATCCCAGCACTCACCAGTCAGAACCTGCTAAATCTCCATGAATTAGAAACCAGCCTGGTCTACATAGTAAGTTCCAAGCCAGCCAGGGCTACAATAGTGAGACTTCATCTGAATGGGGGATGAGGATGGGAGGAAGAACAATTCAGGACTCCAGAAGGAAAGTTGTGTTTCAGGGTATGCCCTCTCTGATGTTGGTTAACTGTGGCCTTTACTGATGTCTGTGGGCATGCAGAAACAATAAAGTGGCATCATGAAATCTTTCTCCTTAGGGAGATAAGTGAATTCCAGTGGACAAAAAGATTGTCTCAGGAGGTTTAAATGAAGCAGCCTTTAAGTGTGGTCAGCATTAATGAATACTTTTTCTTTTCCATAAAAGCAACCATTTGAAGAACCCAGAGTAGTTTTAAAATCAGGCCCAAAATCACCTGAAAGGGACATGTTATGCTTATGTTATTGATAAACTTATGCAGAGACCACAGAGTGACCTTTGGTTTTGTAAAGGCGGTGACCTGAACTCAGTGGCAGTTGACAGTACAGCTAGCTCGGTCTCCGTGGCTCCAGGTAGCTGGCGTGAATGCCGATGTCCTTCCCATGTTACCTTGAGTTTATGTGGAGAGAAGCCCTGCAGAAACAGAGCTGCTGACTGCATCGGGCCACGTCCTCCCTTCTTGCCTAATAGTTTGGCAGATGTGATTTGCTGAGTCCTCTTTCGGCCTTCCACGTTTCTTTTAATATTGGGTGGTGCTTTCTGCGAGTGTAAGACTGAGGACGCACAGCTGAGATGCACTACGAGGCGCTCACTTGGAAAGTAACAGCGCTTTGCAGGGTCATGGTCACAAATATAATGCGGCACCCAGCTACGACTGCCTCCATGGGCAAATGTGCTTGCTGTGTAGGCCGGATGCCCTAGAGTCGGTCCCCGAACACACAGTAGAGGGGTAGTACTGACTCCCAAAAATTGCCCTGTGACCTCCACGTTTAGTACATACCCACTTACACACATTATACAAACACAGTAAGATACATTGAAACAATACAATCCTTGATGTATTTTGGGAAACATTTTATGCTTATTCTTATTTTGCTTGTTGATTATCGAATAAGCTCTTAGCTGCACAAGGGGATACTCTACTAAAAAAAGTAAAGTTAAACTATTTCTTAAAGCATATCTAAAGATTTTTCAGATGGACAGTTAATGGCATTTATCTGTGTGATTCTAGAGCTTGTTTTGCCTTTTCCTCTTGGAGGCAGTTTTGGCATCTCCTGCCCCCGCACTTACTGTTACTCCCCGTTTTGAGCTAGCTTACAAAGGCACATTACTTCTACCCTGATACCCCAGTTACGGAAACCACGGTGATCTCTCCCAGAGCCGCGTTTTGATTGCGCAAAATGCTCCGCAGGCATGTGTGATCTAGGGCACTGTTTTTGGTCCCGTGTCTTCTCTTCTGCTGAAAGTTCTCTGTGTTGGGATGAGCTCTGTGTCTTAAGGGGTGGGTCCAGATTTTCTAGTGGCTTCACATAAACTCCCTTTCCAGCTCGTGGTGCAGATTGCCAGCCGCTGTGCTCATTCATTTTCCCATTGATGTTGTTAGTCTTGGGTTTTAGCGCACTCCTATTGTGTGACTCAGTGACGGGACTGTGAAGTTTGAAGGTGGGCAGTGCTGAGCAGGGCTTGCACACTGTTACCATATCGTGCCAGCCTTGTATGTTTCTGTGCCCTTCAGTTTCCAGATCAGGTGACTATACTAATTACACTATGTATGCAGGTAAGGCATTGTTCGTCATTTATTTTTCAGTTTGAACATTCATCAACTGTCTCCTTGCTCTCGGTTAAGCTGAATATAACAAACAGAACAAAACTGGTTTTGAAGTGTAGATGGATTTGAGGAGAAGGTGGAACACTTGGGTACTTTTCCTACAGATCATAGGTGTGTGTTAATCAGTAACTTGGGGAGGAGGGAGGATGCTGGTGAGGCAGGCATCCGCAGTGCAGCAGGGACCCCTCACAGTTAGCTGTGCTGGCTGTTGTTGGATGTGAGAGCATCCCGCTGGAGTGTTCGTGCACATCAGCATCCTTTTCTGGAGAACCCAGCTCCTGTACTCTGTGGTGAGTTTGAGTGACAGGTTAGCACTCAAGAATTCGGCAATCCTTTATATGGAAGAAAGGAAAAAAGTTTTCTCCTGGGGGAGGCGCAGGAATGCCTGGCCCCGTGGCCCCAGTACCTTGTCCGACATGCTTTGTTTGCCTTCAGCCTAATGTTTGTGCCTTTCCTTCTTACAGATCTTTATCCCTGTTTTACAAGGCCTGGCTCTGGCTGCCAAGGAGTGCTCTCTCGACAGTGACTACTTCAAATACCCCCTCATGGTAAAAGACACTTTCTCTTAGATCTCTGTTCAGTCTAGTTTTCAAATGTTTTAGTTTTTGAGACAAGTCTCATATCTTCAGACTGAAGATAACTTGATTCTGGTCCCACCACCTCCACCTGTCATGCACTGCAATGCTGGCTGTAGATTAATCCCGCATTCACATGTAAAGCCTGAGAACCCAGTGTGGCTGGACGGAATGTGACTGTGTGCTGAGCTGTCTGGGCACAATGCAGCCATCTGCACTCCACCCCTGCCTGTCCCAGAAGGCAGTAAGTGTGCAATGTCACTGTTGGGGGCAATTTGCTGATTTTCAGAACAGCAAACAAACTATACTTGGGATTTCAAAGAGAAACCCTTAAGAGTCTGACTCATCTTAAAATGCTTGCTGTGCAAGCCTAAACCCATGTACGGATGAGGGAGAGTACAGCTCTGTAAGGTCTCCTCTGTCCAGCACATACATGCTGTATCTCCACACACACAGTAAAAATAGATGGAAAAATAGCATCAGCAAACTGGGGCTGGAGAGGTGGCTCAGCAGTTATGAGTGTTTGCCCCTCTTCTATGGAACCTGTGCTTGGTTTGCAAAACTGCCTGTAACTCCAGCCTCATGAACTTTGTCCTCTTCTGGCCTACACAAGTACCTACACTTAGGAAGCATATGCACATGTGCACATAAATGAAAGTAAACTTTTTTAAAAATCCCCAATGAATGAAACCATTTTAATATCTTCCTATGTAGCCCAGGCTAGCCCTGTACTCATGAACCTACTTCTGCTTCCTAAGTGCTTGGCTTACAGTTGTGTGTACTTGTGCCCAGCTGGGGGAAAATCTTGGTTACTGAGCCAGAGCTAGCTCAGCAGGCTAAAATATTTTCCACATGAGCCTGTGACCTGAGTTTGCTTTCTGTGGCTGCACATAAAAAGCCGGATATGGGGGCTTGTAACTGTAGTCCCAGTACATCTCACAGAAGGTCAGAGGTGGACACAGGATAATTGGCCAGAAGCTCATGGGCCGACCAGCTTGGAATAAAAGCATCGTGACAGAAACCAGAGGTTCTGACCCTAAAAAGGTGGAAGACAATAACCAACTCCTGAAAGTTTTATTCTGACTTCCCAACATGACTGTGGCATGTGTGTGCCCACTCGCATACACACATATGCGCACATACTCACCTAAGTGAATATGTTAACCTATGAATAGAACCTGGGGAGATGACTTAGTAGTCAGAGTGCTTGCCTGAAAAGCAGGAAGCCTGAACCCACATAAATCTGGGTGTGTCGAGTGCCCTGCTTGTCATTCTAGCCTTAGAAGGTGAAGCTGGAGGATCTCTCGATCAGGCCAGCTAGAGAAACTAGCCATTGTTACTGACCTGGGAGTCTGATGGAGAGACTCTGCCTCAGTGAGAATAAGCTGGAAGATTCCCAGCATCACTCTTGTTCCTCCACCCACGTGAACACACATGTGCATCCTTGCAAACACCCATCCCTACCTCACCCACACAGAAACAGATTACTAGGGGTAAGGTCAAAGGGCACTGTTCTACCCTGTGAAGTAATGCAGTTTATCTCTGTGTACTGGGCAAAGTGAATCTTTGAAGCCATGCATCTCATCTGTGGTCTTTTCTTCAAAACAGTTGTGCCTGTGATGCTCAAATAAGCAGAAGTTATGGACAGAATCTTTAGCTAGATTTCCACTGGGGATGTAACTGTTGTAAGCCACTGCTGTGCTTGTGAGAGCCATGGTGGTGCCACCTTTAATGCCAGCACTCAGGAGGCGGAGGCAGGCAGATCTCAGAGTTCCAAGGCAGCCTGGTCTACATAGTGAGTTCCAGAACAACCAGAGCTCTGTAGAGAGACCCTATCTCAAAAAATTTAAAAAACAAACAAGAGACTCTTTTGTTTAGAATTTGCTTCTTTGGAGTTTTGGGAGACATGCTTTCAGGTATTCCTTTTTGTTACAGGATTGTGATAGAAAACCCACCAAGCCATGAAACTCAGTTACTCTATGTATATTTACAACTTTGTATAAATTGATCATAGAAAAATTGATACTTTGTTCCTTGTACTCACTCTATTGATTTGATTCTATTATGCCATTGACACCTTGGCATCTGGTACCAGATCACAGAGCTCAGGAAACAAGCTCTCTTCCCTTAGAGCCATGCTTCTCATCCTCTCCAATGCAGAGACCCAGTGGTCCTCAGCCCTCCTGACGCTGAGACCTTTAACCCAGTGGTCCTCAGCCCTCCTGATGGTGAGACCTTTAACACAGTGATCCTTAGCCCTCTTGACGCTGAGACCCAGTGATCCTCAGCCCTCCTGACACCGAGACCCTTTAACCTAGTGGTCCTCAACCTTCCTGATACCACGACACATTAACATAGTTCCTTATGTTGTGCTGACCCCCCAACTGTGAAACTATTTTTGTTACTACTTAACTAATTTTGCTACTGTTAAGAATCATCCTGTAAATATCTGTGTTTTCCAATGGTCTTAGGTGAAAAGGGCTCATGGCCCACAGGTTGAGAACTGCTGCTTTGGGCTGTTAATAATTCATGGTAAAAGTTATATCATAACAAAATATCTTGAGAGTTATATACTGTGATAAATGCTCACAAAGGTGACAGAAGGTTGACTTAGTCAGAACTGTCGCAGCATTAGCAGGGTGAAAGTCCTCAATGAATGAGAGTGTGAGGCCTGGCCACGTCTGGCAGCTCACATAAGCCCAGCCGTTGAAAATCTGAAGCAAGAAAGCTAATCGTGAATTAAAGACCGGATCAGCTACTCTGTGAATTCTAGGCCAGCCTAAGCTACAGAGTGAGCCAGGTCTGTTAAAGCAGGAGGATCAGGAGCTCAAGGTCATCCACCTCTACTAGCTTGTGTGAACCTAGTTGTGAGATTACCCTGGGTGGAGGGAAGCATGTAAAGAAAGAAGTTAGATCCTGGTGTTCTGTAGTTCTGCACTCAAGAGGCTGGGTTGGGAGAACCAGCCTGAAATTCACGGTGAGTTCCAGATAAGCCTGGGCTGCATAGTAAGATCCTGTCTCAAAAACCAATAAGCAACAACAAAAACCACCAAGAAAGTAGGTAAATAAAAATGCAGATCTTGTTTCTGAGACTGTGTTGGAGTCATGTACCTCGGGTTTCCTATAAACTGTATGGGGGCTGGAGAGATGGCTCAGCGGTTAAGAGCATTGCCTGCTCTTCCAAAGGACCCGAGTTCAATTCCCAGCAACCACATGGTGGCTCACAACCATCTGTAATGGGATCTGATGCCCTCTTCTGGCCTGCAGGCATACATGCAGACAGAATATTGTATACATAATAATAATAATAGTAAAGAATGGTGTGAGCCATTCCTTTCTCTCTCTCTTAAAAAAAATAAACAAAAATAAACTGTATGGCGAGGGATGAAAGGGTGTGGGACTGTCACTGTTGTTTCAGCTGAGGTTTTCAGTCGGTGCTGCCTGTACCGTCACTATCGTGTAGACGCTCCTTTGGGACTGCTGACTTCACTGCCCCTGGGTTAGTTTAGTGTTCCAGTGAAGAGAGTGTGGTGACATATCAACAAAATGTCCTCAGTGAACGACAGAAGCATCCTTTTTGGTAGTCAGTGGTTTAATTGGGACCTGCTGTTGATAACAGCACAATAACAAGGGTGCATCTAAAGGGCAGAGAGGAAAGTGAGGCGGGGATGGGAAATAGGCGGGAAGAGGAAGGCTGCTGGGGCTCGCGCAGACATAGCTGGATTATTGGTGGATTATTCCTTTGTTCTATGCACTTAGGAGGTTGGGGGACATAGCAAAGTCTCATCTGAAAGAAGCACACACACACACACACAATAACAGAAGCAACAATAAATGATGATGATGTCATCTGGCTGCCAACCTCCAGAGTTTGTCTTCCCTTGTGGATGGTGTGCTGCCTGGTGGTGACATTGCCTCAGGCTTTCCCTGTGGTGTTAGTAGGGTATCCTACGCTGTACAGTGAGAACTTGCACGCCTCAACAGTTCTCTGTATCAGTGATGTCACTGTGTCTGTTCATGCTTGATGGCTGGTAGGCAGCTTCTGTCTAAGTCACGGAGAAATTAATTTCATATTCGTGTGACTTGATGGACTTCGGCTAAACTGTGGCCATGACTGTGTGGTATAGAATGAAGACCGCACCTGCCTCATGCCGGAGGCCGCGTCACCCTTTTAAGTGTTCTGCATCTGGTAGCTTCTTGGGTCCAGGGTAAAGCTCTGGTTAGTGCTGGCAGGATTAGCACACACAGCCCATGCAACAAATCTTGTATTATGAAATGGCATGAAGCAAAAACTCAGTCTTTAAGACTACATTCGCACCAGAGTGTCCGAGTGATTCCAGCTGTTCTCTGTGTGCTCTGTTCCCCAAATGCTTTTTTTTTTAATTTAAATATTCTTTCATGCAATATATTTTTTATCATGTTTTTCCCCTTCTCACAAAGGCTTTTGTTTTGTTTGAAACAGGGTCTCACTATGTAGCGCTGGCTGTTCTGGAACTCCATAGACCAGACTGGCCTCCAGTTCACAGAGATCCTCCTGCCTCTGCCTCCTGAGTGCTGGGACTAAAGGTGTGCACCAGGCCACATCGACAGGGTTGCTTTTCTTTTCATTGTTGTTTTTGGTTTTTTGAGACAGGGTTTCTCTGTGTAGTCCTGGGTGTCCTGGAACTCACTCTGTAGCCCAGGCTGGCCTCTAACAGATCTCGCAGAGGTCCTCCTGAGTGCTGGCATTAAAGGCATGAGCTGCCACCACCCGTTTTTGTGTGTGTTCTTTTTGTTTTGTTTTGCCATTCATGTGTGTTCCTTTACTAAGTAGGAAAAGTAGTGAAGTTGATGCCCTCATAATGCCCATCGTCAAGTATTTGTAGTGGAAATGAAAGCTGTCCCTTGCTGTCCACATGACAACATTGTGAAACAGAACATACCCGGTGATTCTGTCCTGTCTCATTTCTAGGCACTAGGTGAACTCTGTGAAACCAAGTTTGGGAAGACACACCCTGTGTGCAGTTTGGTAAGTGTCGCCTGGTGAACCTATGCGCTGACTCTGTCACCATGCAGAGGACAAGTAGTGTCAGCTGTAGACTTCTCTTGAAAGACATTTGAATGGGGGGGTGGCATATACCCTCATGTTGTAAATCGCTGTTTTATGTGGTGTCTTCTGTGCCGACGTAGTTCCTTTGTCTGATATCCGGGGGATAAGTGCTCTACAAGAGTAGCAGGTGCTGTGGGATATGAGCAGATCCTCTGAGGAACATCACAACGGGTCTTGTAAGCTTCACTCATGAGTGTCCTGACCTCTTGTAGGCAGGTAGTGGCTTAGGGGAGTCATAGTCCTCAGGGGTCTGCCCGCTGCTGCGGGAACCTTGCTGCAGTGGTGGCACCCGCGCGTGCTCAGGCCCGCGTCTTTGCTCAGGTGCAGTGCTACACAAGAACAGACGCAGTGCTGGGGAACGAAGGGATTGGGGGAGCAGAGAAGAAAAAGGACAGTGGGGAGACACAACATTCTGAGAGAATAAAAACTGTAAAGTGCTTGTTATAAAAGTGTGGAAGTTGGAGAGCACCCACTGTCAGGGGTCAAAAAATATTAAAAGGAACCTGACTTGTACCTTGTATTTTGGGGGTGCTTGGTGGCCACAACCACCTATATAGCTGATTGCTGGGCACTCTGGGCTCCTCCCACACCATCTCCCTCAGCAGCTTGATGGGTCCCTCTGTGTTGCCTCTAGGTCGCCTCTTTGCCCCTGTGGTTGCCGAAGTCCTTAAGCCCTGGTTCTGGGCGGGAGCTGCAGAGACTCTCCTACTTAGGGGCCTTCTTTAGCTTCTCAGTCTTTGCGGAGGATGATGTGAGTACACATTTGACGCCTGTTCAGCCTTTCCCAGGTAGTCACTGTATGCTGATTGAATATTTCCCCTTTTCTTTTTAGGCAAAGGTGGTTGAGAAATACTTCTCAGGGCCCACCATTACCCTGGAGAACACCCGTGTCGTCAGCCAATCACTACAGCATTACCTGGAGGTGGGACGGGTAGGTGTTGAGAAGGGAAGGCAGAGACGAGGGCCTCTCGGGGAAGAAAGCCTGTCATGGATCAGTGCTGCCCAGGTCTCTCGCGTCACAGAGGCAGATGTTCTTCAAGAAAGATGCTCTGTGTGGAGCTCTGCTCATTGCTGTCAGCTCTTGTTGCTGCTTGGGGGCCCAGCGCCTCAAGGGTGCAGACAGGTGTCTCCCAGAGAGCCCCACTGTGACATGAGTAATGACTGATGCCCAGCTATGCCGTTTCTCTGGGACTGTCACTGAGGGCTGGAGTGATGTCTGGTGGTCATGCTGTCCCTCCATCTTGCCATAGCCATGGAAGCCATGAGGATGAGCAAAAGCTGATAGAGTGTGGGGCACCCTTTGCTGATCCCAAATACAGTTAATATGTCTCTTGTCCTAAACTGTAAACGTGAAGTGCCTTTGCGAATTGAAACCATATTGGTCATGGGACGGGAGTGACAGAGGCTGGTTTATTAAACCTGTGGCTGCCCAGCATCCTCCCCACTGCATGCTGCTGCGCTCCGTGGTCCTCCTGCTCTCTCTCACACTTCTATGTGCTGACTGTCTTGGCTTCCCTACAAGGAGAGGGAGGGTGAACGGTAGGCTAATCTCAAAGTAAAAACCAAGTCAATTGTTTTTTCTTTTCGAAAATAATTCAGCAAGAGCTTTTCAAGATTCTGCATAGTGTGTTGTTAAACGGCGAAACTCGTGAGGCAGCTCTCAGTTACATGGCGGCCATTGTCAATGCTAACATGAAGAAAGCCCAGATGCAGGTACGAGTCCCCTAATGCCTCAGGTGCTCATTGAACCTGTTTGTCTTGCTCAGACTTAGTGCAGCTCCTCCCGGGCTGAGTGCTGGGGATCAGGAAGACAGTGTGGAACAAGATAGGCAAGCCTCCCACTTGTGTGGATCCTGAGTTCCCTGGTAGGACGTAGACGTGTAAGCACAGTATTCCAGACAGCAGAAGAGTCCGAGATGGAAGCACACAGGGTTTGGGAGTGTCTGTGGAGGACCTGAAGGAAGGCACAGGAGTGAATTTGATCAGGTAGCAGGGCGGCCTCTCTGAGGTGGCATTGTGTAAAAGCCTTGACTGAGGAGCCTGTCATTACAAGGCTAGAACACACACAGTACCTATACAGTGAGTGTCTGCTGTGTCCTGTCCCTTGATGTTGTCACTCGGTGCCATCGGTAGCTCAGCACCCAAGAACCATGCAGTCAAAGGAGATCACACAGAAATTTCACCCTGTTTTATGTGAGCCTCAGTTTTATGTTGGGCCACATTCATAGCTGGCCTTAGCTGCATGTGGTCTGTAAGTTGGCCACACCTGCGTCATTTCTCCATGCCGCAGGGTCTCCATTTGGTGAATGGGGTTAGGAGTGGCCGCTGACCTGTGAGCCTTTTCTACGTAAATCATTAGAATTGTCCCTAGGGTACAGTGGCCGCTCAGCTCTAATGGCTTCTTCGTTACTCACGTGGGCCTGTCTCATTGTTTACATGACAGAACTGTCATGTGGGGGTAGGGGTGCAGCTCGTTGTGCTGATTTATGTTCCTGAGAAATATGAGAACGGAAGCTACATTTGTTCTGTTTTTGCTTTCCGGTTCTCTGACCTTAACTCCTCTAACTATGAATTGTGTTGTGCAGACAGGGGTTATCACAGAGGTCGGTGAGGACATGGTAGTGGATAGGTGGAAGCTTGCTTGCCTGGCATCTGCTAGCTGATTGACAGTGGTCACATTGGTCCCATCTTCTTTCATAGAAATCTGTACTTAACAATTTTTGTTTTGTACTTAACAGTCGTTTGAATTGCTTTCACCTTCTGTCCCAGGCAGATGATCGGTTGGTGTCCACAGATGGCTTTATGCTGAATCTCCTTTGGGTCCTGCAGCAGCTAAGTACAAAGATCAAGTTAGAAACAGTCGACCCCACTTACATATTCCACCCGAAATGTCGGATTACTCTCCCGAACGATGAGACACGGATAAATGCAACGATGGAGGATGTGAATGAGTGGCTGGCCGAGCTCTGTGAGTCACGTGTTCATGGCTGGGTCACTTGTCTTTCATCTGCATGGCTCTGGGAGATAGAGATGCATAGTTAAAATTAGCATAGTAAAATTTCTTCCTTGAATACTGAACACAGATAGACACATAGAGCAGATGGGCAGGAAAGAGAAGACTCAATAACAGCAACTGTATTACAGATCCTGTGTTGCATTGTGGCAGTTGAAGATATGGCTGTTATAAGGTGTAATGATAAATATCTTGCTTCTTGGTAGTGTAAAATATATTTGTAATTACAAAAATCAAAACCCTTTTTTTTTAATATTTTAAAATTATGTGTGGAATAAGATGAATTCCTATTTGCCTGGAAAGGAAAATGCCATGATCAAATGTACACCTTCTAGGAAAGTCATCACCTGGTGCTCAGTCTTACTTAGTACATACCTGTAACCCCAGCACTCAGGAGGAAGGTGGGAGAATCACGAGTTCAAGGCCAGTGTGGGATACATAGCAAAATCCTACCTTACAAGAACAAGAAAAGAAAGAAATAGATGTTGTTTAATAAATTCATTTCCTCAACCTAAATGAATTCTGGGAATATTATAAAATTTTAATACTGTTGAAGGGAAAAGGGGGGCACACAGAGGATGGTGATAGAGCAGCAGTGGACGTGGGAGGGGGCACACAGGATGGTGGTAGGGCAGCAGTGGACGGGGGAGGGGGCACACAGAGGATGGTGGTAGGGTAGCAGTGGACGGGGGAGGGGGCACACAGGATGGTGGTAGGGCAGCAGTGGATGGGGGAGGGGGCACACAGGATGGTGGTAGGGCAGCAGTGGACGGGGGAGGGGGCACACAGAGGATGGTGGTAGGGCAGCAGTGGATGGGGTAGGGGGCACACAGGATGGTGGTAGGGCAGCAGTGGACAGGGGAGGGGGCACACAGGATGGTGGTAGGGCAGCAGTGGACGGGGGAGGGGGCACACAGAGGATGGTGATAGAGCAGCAATGGACGTGGGAGGGGGCACACAGAGGATGGTGGTAGGGCAGCAGTGGACGGGGGAGGGGGCACACAGAGGATGGTGGTAGGGCAGCAGTGGACAGGGGAAGGGGGAACACAGGATGGTGGTAGGGCAGCAGTGGACTGGATTGCTTTAGTTTTTAAGTTAAGGATTTCCTGTGTTATCCATGCTAGCTTCAAGTTTCTAGACTCAAGCAACCCTCTTGCCTCAGTCTCCTAAGCAGCAAGACTGCCCCTGAACATTGCAACTGGTTAAGGGCACAGTTGCGCAAGAGAAATCACCCCTAATGGTCTTTAGCACAGCAGGGTAGCAGTGGTCAGCAGTAGCTCAGTGCATGTTTCTTAAAAGCTGCATAGGGGGGTTGACTGTTTCCAGCACAAAGATAGGATAAATGCTCAAATGACATACTATACACACGTGGTAAATACCAACTCTGCCCTGTATGTGAGTCGTTACATACTGATTAAAAACTACTACATATGTGGCTGGGCGGTGGTGGCGCACATCTTTAATCCTAGCACCCAGGAGGCAGGGGCAGGCGGGTCTCTGTGAATTCAAGGCTAGCCTGGTCTGCAAAGCAACTCTCAGGGCAGCCAGAATTGTTACACAGAGAAACCCTGTATGGAAAAACCAAAACCAAACCAAAACAACTGCAAAACAAATAAACAACAAAACCCAAAACCTACTATGTAATGATATTCTCTCTGTGATTCTACTTTCTGTCTGTACTCCAAAAGTTGATGTTCAAAGTACATAGTTCTTCCTAGAAAGTAGGGAAGCAAGCATGTGGGAAAATGACTGTGGTAGATTAATATGGCCTAATACCATTGTCAGATTGAAGTGATGTGTACACCTTGGGAAATGAAGATGATATTGTAGGATATATTAGGAAGACATATCATAAAAGGTTGATCTCTATAAACATCCAATCAGCTAAGACAGGGCACAGGGCCTTTAATTAAATCACGTAGGAGTTTGGTTTTCTCACAGTGTCACTTAGGTTTGTCATTTAAAAAATATTCTTGGAGGCTGGCGATAGTGTTGTATGGTTTTAACCTAAGCACCACAGAAGCAGAGACAGGTAGATCTCTGTAAGTTCAAGGACAGCTTGATCTATATAAAGAGTTCCATGACAGCCAGAACTACAGAAAGAGACCCCGTCTCAAAAAAAAAAAAAAAAAAAAAAAAAAAAGGAAGGGAAAGAAAGGAAAAAAGAAAAAGGAAGAAAACAAAGAACGAAAATGCTTGGACTGGGGAAGGGCTCCCTCGGTCAGGAAAGTGCAGCCATGTAAGCGTGAGGACATGAGCTCACCTTCCCAGCAGCCACAGAAAAGCTGGGCATGGCGGTGCACATCTGTCATTCCCAGCACTGATGGAAGAAGACAGGACAATCCGAGTCATTGACTATAGCTTGTCTGTTGGTAATACCTGAGTTCAGTGAGATAGGCAACCAATCTCAAAAAATAAGCTATACAAAGACACAAGACAGTTTCACATATGCAGATGCAAAATATGTCCTTACATCACAAAAACATGCATACAGAAAGTATTCTTTACCGATTTCCCTTCAGAATAGAACGTTTTCCTTAAGGCTTGTAATTGATTTTAGTTAAGGATGCTTGTTATTGCTTTTATTCTAGATGGAGATCAGCCTCCATTTTCTGAGCCAAAATTCCCTACGGAATGTTTCTTTCTCACCCTGCACGCTCACCACCTCTCTATTCTGCCTAGTTGTCGTCGCTACATCCGCAGACTACGAGCCATCCGAGAGCTCAACAGGTATGTGCCATGATCCCTGCCCTGGCATTGGTTACTGTTACTGCTACCTCTTAGGCACAAGCTCTGCTGTGGTCAGTAGATCTGATGCATTGCAGTATTCTATCTGCCTCTACTACCGTGCTGGTGCCTCCTGTTTGTCCTGTGCTCTGTATGTGATAAAGTGGTGCAGAGGTTGATCTCTGAGCCCTTGGTGTTCACCTCTGGATGCGGTTGCTAAAAACTTTCCGCTGGGTGTGAACATTACCAGCAACCAGTTTGAGGAGCTCCTGCCTTCTTGGCATACCTTCTTGCCCTGGACTGTCAAACCCTGTTTTCCGTGGTAATCAAGGAAACATGTAATCCCCCTTTGCCCTGTTGTCTGTGTCTGACTAGCGGCTCCAGTTGTCAGTCATCAAATCAGCTTTCCTGGTGCTCCAGCTTCTGCAAGCCAATAATATCCCAGGAACAGACATTAGTTGAACAGGCCATTGAAACAACCTCGGTTCTAGTCTAGTACAGCTTTCAAAGAAGCTGTCATTGAATATCTATAACTATACATTCTGACTATTTACTATAGTTGACTCTAGGCTCCTTTGTTTGTTTGTTTGTTTGTTTGTTTGAGACAAGTTTTTTCTTGTAGCTGTGACTGACCTAGAACTCCCTCTGTAGACCTGACTGGCTGCAAACTCACAGAGATCCACCTGCCTCTACCTTGCAAGTGCTGAGTTGAAAGGCACCTGCCACCACTGCCCAATGACTCTGTAGATTCTTAAAAAGTTTGGTTTCCACATATAATTGTGTTATTTGTAGATGGTCACAGTCCTTTTTCTTTTCTATACATTTAATTGCTTGACTTATAAATATATTTTTTTTCAATCTTTATTTATTTATGTACAGTGTTCTGCCTGCATGTATGCTTGGACACCAGAAGAGGGTACCAGTTCTCATTATAGATGGTTGTGAGCCACCATGTGGTTGCTGGGAATTAAACTCAGAACCTCTGGAAGAGCAGCCAGTGCTCTTAACCTCTGAGCCATCTCTCCAGCCCAGCTATAAATTTATGAAGGAATTTGTTAGATTCTTTTTTTTAAGAGTTATTTAATATTATTTGATATATATGAGTGTTTTTCCTTCATGTATGTCTGTGCACCACATGTGTACAGTGCCCATGGAGGTCAGAAGAAATCAGATCTGGAACAGGAGTTACACATGAATGTGGCACCATGTAGGTGCTGGAAAATTTACGAAAATCCTTTGCAAGATAAACAGTGTTTATAACCCCTGAGCCACCTCTTTTGCCCCAGGGTTTGTTTGTTTGTTATTGTTGTTGTTTTAAGATTTGTTTTAATTTTATGTATATAAGTGTATTGTCTGCATGTGTGTATGTGTACCATACTTGAGCGTGGTACCCTCAGAGGCCAGAAGAGGGCATTGGATCCTCTCAACATGGAGTCACAGACACTTGTGAGCCACGATGTTGGTGCTGGAAGTGGGATGCTAATCTCTGAGAGCAGCAGTGCTCAACAGCTGCCCTGTCTCTCCAGCCCCAACCTGCAGTTTTGTCTAAATCAGCATTAAACAGAAGTCTGAAACCACTAATGGATGCCTAAACTGTAAATGCTACAAAACCTTACTTGTAATGTTTTCTTACGGATACATGTTTATGATACAGATTGATAAATTAAGTACACTAAGGGATTAATAACTAATAACAAAATAGAACAATTATAAATATGCTATAACAAAAGTTATGACACTGGGCATGGTGGCATCCTTCTCTGGCACCTCTGCACTTGTGAAGTGGAGACAAGGTTCAAGGTCTCCTTGTCTGTGTCAGTCAGTATCTCCCATTCCCTTTTCCTTTCTCTCTTTCTCTTTTTCCTGTAGGTAGAGTTTATCTGTGTCTCAGCAGATGTACCCAAATTACCATTCAGAGACTATTAATTAAATGCTCAGCCGATTGTTCAGACTTGTTATTAGCTAATTCTTAAATTTTATATTTTACACACTGTAAAGGCATATTCCACATTTCCCCATTTTTATTTAATTAAAAAGGAAGGTTTTGCCGGACAATAGGGGCTCATGCTTTTAATTACAGCACTTGGGAGGCAGAGCAAGTTCCCGGACAACCAGAGAAACCCTGTCTTGAAAAACCAAAAAAGGGGAAGGTTTTAACTTTAACATAGTAAAATGATATACAATAAAAACAGTTATCAAGTAAGAATTAGAATTGCAATATCTAGTCCATTTGTATTTGGCAAAATAGAGAAAATACTCCACCAGCTGTCCTCTCCTGGAAAGTCCAGAATTTCGTACCTAATTTACTTTCTACCATTATTAGGGATAACTGTAACTATAGCTGTCTCATCTTCAACCCCATCAAAGACCCGAGAAGGATATAATATTATCTGAGTAAACAAGAAGTTCAGAGCAAGTGATTTCCAAAATTATGAGATGACAGAAACAGGTAGCTGCCTCAACAGTCACCCAAAGTTCTTCAATAATGTTGGGTTATTCAGCTTTGAGGCCAAAGTCCAAGTATATCTGACAGACAAGTGTGGAATATTCCTTTACACTGTGTGAACATGTGTCACTGATTGGGTTAGTAAGAAGGCTGAGTGACCTGTACCTGGACAGGTAGAGGTTGGGGGGAACCTGCAGAACAAAGAGCACGAAGGAGAAGAGGAGGAGTCTCTCAGAATCTGAAGGAGACACAGAGAGGAGATGAATTTGTCTTACTGAGGAAAGTTTTCGAGCCATGTGGCAGAATGCAGATAAGGAATATGGGTTAATTTAAGGTATAAGAGTTAGCTAATAACAAGTCTGAGCTATTGGTTGAACATTTATAACTAATAATACGACTCTGAATGGCTATTTGGGAGCAGTCGCTCTGACAGAGAAACTCCACCTGCATATGGCACCCAATGTGGGGCATCTACATCCACAAAAACCTGATAAAACATCTAGATAAAACCTGAGGAAAGGTTAAAGTTTTTAAACTTACAAATTGGAGCCAAACACAGCTTCCTGATAATGGCTGTTTCTTGGGTAGGATCGAAACTAAGTATAAACAGAGGTGCAGCTCCTTTAAGAGAAGGCTTATTTGGTACTAGTGGCTAACATGAATGCAGCTCCTTTAAGAGGCTCTGCTACAAAACATGTAAATGGGGTTTTTGGGAGGCAGACTCAGTTGACAGCATGGACCCAACAGCTTTCCAGAGCTGGGTGGTAAATTTGACTCACAGTAGTAGATCCACCTACATTCTCCCCATTGGTAAAGAGTCTAACTTACAGCCCTGGAACTCACTGAACTCACAGAGATCCACCTGCCTCTGAGTACCCCCTCCCTGACACACATACACCACGTTGTTGGAATTAGAAGTGTGCCTAGCTTAGCACTATTTCATTCACAGTTTTTATAGTTACACTTTGGGGTGGGGTTGACTCTTACTATGTTTCCTAGCTGAATTGCATTGAATGTGCTATGTCTAGCTGATGTGATATGCCCTGTGTGGTTTTGGGCTTTTGAAGCCAGCCATGCTTGTTCATCTTTCTCATGTTTTCCTCGCCTTGGCTAATTTTATCCACTTTTAATATCAGCCACTAAAGACTGTGGACATGGCACATGTCCTCAGTGGGTGAGGAAACTGGCCACCAAGCCTGGCACTCTCAGTCTAGTGCCTGGACCCAAAGTGTGGAACAAAAGAGCTGACCCCTGCGAGGTGTCCTCTGTCCCCACACAAAATAAGCAAGTAAGATAAAATTAAAAATATTTACAAAAAGAGGTTTTTATAAACGTCAAGCTATGATTGTGGATTAGAGTGTTTCTTCCCCTTGGGATAGATTGTCATCTGAGATCCCATGACTCCCACTGACCCCACTGGACATCTTCATCTTCAGTGCTCAATACAGTATTGTGCCACTTGGAGATTCAGTGATATGATATAAGGAATCAGGGAACTGTGATGTTAGAGTTTAACAGTCTCTGATTTTCTATACAGTATCATGAGGAAATTGTGGAGTCCTGGGAAGTAAGCAGGTGTTTAGAATAGGCGGCATGTTAAGTAATGACGATGGTCCCCCCATAATAGTTGTTCGAGAAGCACCTAGAAAGAGCCAAGGTACCTTAGAGAGAAGCAGTCACCTAGAAGGAACTGAAGCAGCTAGAGAGGCCCACTTCAGGTAGAGGGAGAGCCAACTAAGGAGAGCAGGAACTGCCATTGGTAAAATGCCATTTGCTTTGACAGTTGATGAGGCAGAAGAGCTTAGAAATGCTACAAGAAAGTTCTTGTTAACCTCTCAGTGCAGTAGGGTAGCAGAAGAGGATTATAGTTCATCATATCTCAAGTGCAATTTTGTTCAGGGTGGTGGATGTAGACAGTAGACGGGTGGATAGTGTCTCATGGAGCTCTGGCCTGGAACTCACTGAAATGACTGTGAACTCACAAGAATCTGCCTGCACCTACCGTCCAAGTGTATGAAGACATATAGCAAGGCTGGAGAGACGACTCAGAGGTGAAGAGCACTGGCTATCTTCCCGAGAGCCCACGTTCAAATCCCAGCACCCACATAGTAGCTCACAACCATCTATAATGAGATCTGGTGCCCTCTTCTGACATGCAGGTGGAACACTGTGTACACACATAATAAATAAATCTTATTTAGCAGATTTCTGAGTTCCAGGATAGCCAGGGTTATACATAGAAATCCTGTCTTAAAACACTTCTTTCCCCCAGAAGACACATTATTATTTTATGAACAACCAGAAATTTTAAAAAATGCATCAATTAATCCAGAACTTACTATAGTAGGATATGCTCTGGTTTTGTATTTTATTTTGTTCTGAGACTGAATCTATGTGGAACTCTGGTTATCTTGGAACTCCCTATGTAGATGATGCTGGCCTTGAGCTCACAGAGCTCCATCTGCCTGGGCCTCCCTAGTGCTGGGATTGGACTCATGCACCACCATGTCTGGCCTGTGGACTCTACTTTTTAAAATTCCTAAGTGTGTAAAGAATTACGTCAGAGAGTCCATGGAATGGTGAATAGATACGATGGACTTGGGTATTTTCTTTTATTTGATTGTTAGTGTGCTTTGTTTGTTCATTTCAGAACTGTGGAAGATTTGAAAAGTAACGAAAGCCAGTGGAAAGATTCCCCACTGGCCCCCAGACACCGAGAAATGCTGAAACGCTGTAAAACTCAGCTTAAGGTTTGTACCGTTAATTGGCATAATCACGGACTGGCCTCACAATTGTAACCTTTACCCCAGAATAAGCATCTTGATGAACAGTCGTATGTCCTTAGTTTTTCTTTGTCGTTCTTTTCCCTCAAGGTAAAACAGGTTAATTTAAAACTTGTTGATACCTTGAATATTTCTATATAAGATTATTTAAATCCCAATAGAGAATACACATATGCCTATACCATGAATTCGTAGTAAGTTCTCGTCCTCAGCCTTGTGAAAGACCCTTTCCCCGCCACACACACGCTCTAGTACACACAGCCACTCATGGCCATGGTGTTTGACAAGTGCATTGTGCTAAAGATCTCCTTCCCTTCCCTTGTTTGCCATTTCTAATTGAAAACGATCTGTTACATAGAACCTAACTGCAGACAGCAATATCACTGCTGATAAAACCCAGCTAAACACACACACTGGCTGACCTTGCTCAGGAAGCAGAGAAGCATGTGTGCACCTTTTTGTGCTTACGTTCAGACTGTAAAGCTGACTGTTGGCTGCTCATGCTTGGTGGAATTACAGAGAAAAGTATCGCTTTGACTTATGTGACAGGCTGAGATTTCAGGTTTTCATTTGCTAATAGACTAGACTACTTTTAAGATCCAAAGTAGAGATGGCCATAGTGGCTCCTACTTGTAACCCCCACACTTTGGAGCCCGAGACAGGGGTAGCTTTGAGTTTAAGGCCAGCCTGGGCCACAGAAGGAGGCCCTGTCTTAACAACAGGATGCAGAATAAGCCAGGGCTCCCCTTTCAGATCTGTACCCCCTTAGTATTTCACAGTTGCAGTTCAAGGGACCTGTAATACACTGTTGGAATCCACTTAGCGCGGTGTCCGTCTGTGTGGATCTTATTCTCATGGCAGTCCTCTGGGGTGTAGCGGCCTCGAGGGCGGCACATAAGTGCTGGTGTGGAAAGTCAGATTCAATTTATCTGGTTTTTTCCACTAATTTTCCTGACACACAGAGGGCCTCCCAGTCAACCCTATCCCCCATCCAGGTCCTTGAGAAGTGTTATCAGTGACTAACCTCGCACTAGCTGCGTGTGGTCCTCTGTGTTCGATGGTTTGCATGGCATCCTACTGTTTTCAAGAGAAAGACCTGGCACAACAGCCAGTGTCCCGTAGCTAGTTGGAGAGGGCACTCTAGACACTCTAGAACTTAGAGTCTGGTCTTAGCTCCTGGCCTCTCTCCCTGCCTAGTCACAGTGAGGGGCCTTGGCTCCAGACTAATCTGTGGGTGGGGGCACACCTACTTCCACAGAAACTGGTACGGTGCAAGGCCTGTGCTGACGCTGGCTTACTTGACGAGAGCTTCCTGAGAAGATGTCTGAATTTTTATGGCCTTCTCATTCAGCTGATGCTGCGCATCCTGGACCCTGCGTATCCCGAGTGAGTGTGTCTTCCCTCTGCCAAGTCACCACTGTGCCTGCTGTGTCCTCGTCCTTGTTCTTCATCATAACTAAAGGCAACCCTTACTCTCTCGAGGGTTCACGTTTCATTTGCCAGATTGTGTTTATGTTACATAGACTATGGAGCTATATTAATATTTCCCCGTGTGTTTTTAATGGGTGGCATTTTAAAAAACTGCTATAACATTGGGCAAGTAGAAAAGCAAATCTATAAATTAGAAGCACAATGCTAGAGATAGCAGCCTACTGAGTCCTCCGCACCAAGTCCCGGAGAGCCAGGCATGTCAGTCACTGCTGTTTTAAGTTATGGCTGTTTTGTGTTCATTATGAAGTTCCTGGGTCACAGGGATTTGTGAGGTTTGGCCTGTACCCCTAAGAGTGATAAGGTTATATAAGATATATGCATGGCTTGTGGGCTCAGTTTAAGTTGCTCAAAATGACCAAATATGAGCTTTGGACCTCTTGCTGTTTTGCCTGCTGCCTTAACTCAAGCCAGAAAGCCTAATGAGGCAAGCAGCACACAACGTGTGCCCGTTTCCTTCATCCTCCTTCACTTCGGGAGATCACAGCTGTTTGCTGTATACATTTTACACACTTGTGTTACACAGGAAGGGCTTCTCTTTCCAAAATGAGGTATTTACTGGTATCACACCCCTTGTAATCAACGTGCCATGATTCCAGTTTGTAAATTGTGCTTTTTCTTTTTCTTTCCTCTTTCACAGCGTAACACTGCCTTTAAGTTCAGATGTCCCCAAGGCATTTGCAGCATTGCCTGAGTTTTATGTAGAAGATGTTGCTGAATTTTTATTTTTTATTGTACAGTAAGTACTTAATATATGTATGTTCTGCTTATACACTGTACATGGTGCTATGAGCTGTGTTTCGAACCTTCATTTAAACCTGGGGCTGGGTAACTTTCTTTACCCAAGTGCTGCTCAGAAATTGGAGAATTAAACCCTGTTCAGCAGCAGCTGATTCCAATGCCATCTCCAGAACAGAAGCGGGATGAGCAGTGTAGGTGGTGAGAGACCTGAGACCCGAGACCTGAGATGAGTGGGCGACAGTTGAGTGCGCTCCTTAGAAATGTCCCATTGAACATCAAAACCAGATGTTTGTAAAATTGGAGAAGGTGTAAAGGAAAGGTTGCACCTTGTCTAATATTTCAGAGAGTTTAGTTTTTTGTTTGAATTTTTGTTTTTGTTTTCCTACAATACTCACTCAGGGGCTCAAGTCTTCACCTATCTGCCTAGATTTGATTCCCAGAACCGCCAAAAGAAAACCAAAACCAAATAAAACTCTTCACCTTTTGCTTTAGATACATCACTATAACGTGGAAACAGTACTAGGGTACAGTGGGATGTGTGTGAAGTCTGTTTACAAAAGCAAAAGCAGGGGCTTGGAGAGATGGCACAGCTGATAAGAGCTGGCTGTTCTCGCAGAGGTCCTGAGTTCAGTTCGCAGCAATTGCGTGGTGGCTGAGAACCATCTGTAATGAGATCAGGTGCCCTCTTCTGGCGTACAGCTATATATGCACACAAAACACTGTCTATATAATAAATAAACAAATAAGTATTTAATTTAAAAAGGCAAAAGCAGCATAGACTCATTGCCCAGAGTATAAATTGCAAAAATTTTCTAGTAACAACCAAAATCCAAAATTAAAGCAAGTTGAGTTACTATCTTAAAAGCTATCCACACCTGAGCATGGTGTCCCACACCTGTAATCTCGGTACCTGGAAGCTCAGGCAGGAGGATTATTCTGGGCCAGCCAGGTCTACATAAAGAGACCATCCTCAGACAACAAAAGAACAGAAAAACTATTCCCAGACAGGCCCAGTCAATAGTGATACATGAATTCTGAATGGTAAGAAATTTAAAGGGTGATTAAAGGTTTTAGTATGGTTGCTAAGTAAATCCAGTGTTACAATTTAAGTAGCTTCAGTCATTTATTCCAAACACAGTAATATAGACATGTACTTGGAATTTTTTATTTCTTAAAATTAAAACATTTTATTTAAATTTTTTAAATTACATGTATTTATTCCTGTGTCTGCATTTGGACCTTGCTTGCTATCCAGCTTCTCCTGTGGGAATTGGTCCTCTCCTGCTGCTGTATGTGTTCTGGAGACAGAACTTAGGTGTCAGTGCCTGTACCAGATTCAGCATCTTGCTGGCCTTAGAAGTTGAAGTTAAACATCAGCTCCATCAAAATCTTTTTAAAGCTGGGCATGGTCATGCATTCCTATAACCCCAGTACTTGGGAGGTCGAGACAAAAGATAACAAGTTCAAAGGCAGTCTAAGCTATATAGTGAATTTGAAGCCTGTTGGAGCTGTTTGAGACCCTTTTAAAAATTAAATATGTGAATTTTTAAAATATGAAGATCTTTTGTTGTTGTTGTTTGTTTTGTTTTGTATTTTTCGAGACAGGGTTTCACTGTGTAGCCCTGGCTGTCCTGGAACTCACTGCTCTGTAGACCAGACTGGGTTTGAACTCACAGAGATTCCCGCCTACCTCTGCATCCCGAGTGCTACAATTAAGCGCATGCACCACTGCTGCCTGGCATGAAGGTCTTTTTGTGAAGAAGTTCAGTCATGTTTTAGCTTCCTTTCTAAAGCGCAGTGAATATAGCATGCTGCAGCCAGCACACACATTAGACTTTGCGTCCAGCGAGCATGTCACTTGAGCCATCCAAAGGGACCCAGTGCCTGTCTTCCTCCACTGTGCCCTCTCGCGCTCCTTTCTTTCCTGCTAGCAAACTCTTCCATGGTTCCCCGGGCGTTGATGGAGTGTCCTTGTCTCTCTTTAGATACTCGCCCCAGGTGCTGTATGAGCCCTGCACTCAGGACATTGTGATGTTCCTTGTCGTGATGCTGTGCAACCAGAACTACATCCGCAACCCATACCTAGTGGCCAAACTGGTGGAGGTCATGTTTATGACCAACCCCTCTGTCCAGCCTCGAACTCAGAAGTTTTTTGAGATGATTGAGAACCATCCTCTCTCTACCAAATTGCTGGTACCTTCCCTCATGAAATTTTATACAGGTAGGTTCCAGAGGGTGCCTTCTGGCATGTGGTTATATGACAGACAAGGTTGTTTCAGAGTGAATGTAAACCTAAACCTGCGACCTGTTTGAGGATGCCCAGCTCAGGAACAGTAGCCTGTTGGGAACCCGACTGCCTCCTTTTCCCTTCCTCACTCTTACTTTGTTCCATCTGATGAGATTTCCCTTCAGCCTACTCAGATTCTCAGAAGTCTAAAATAAGCACACATTGTCTTAGATATTTTGTTAGCATCCTTCCTTTGGAGATAGTCCAGTGTACTGATGGATAAAAGGCCCCCTTTGGGGTATAAATCTTTTGATCTCATAGCCATGGTCAGGATTATTAGCTCAGGATACTTAGGTGCAAATGCTATTTAGGTGTGTATTCAGGACAGGTTGCACATTGCAGGTTGGAGGCCAGTCTGGTCTACAGTGGAGTTCTAGGCCAGTCAGGGATTTATAGTGAGACCCCGTCTCAAAAAGGAAAAGTGTAGAAAATTCAAGTAATAACCACATTCCATAGGAGATGATGTGTTAGTATTTTATAATAGATTTTGTTAAGTATAATTAGTATTCAGTTGGTGGTCTGGGCATGTTATTGTAGCTTCATGATAAATTTGTGTGTGTGTGTGTGTGTGAAAGAGAGAAAGCAAGAACGAGCACACTAGCACACTTAAGAAGCATGTGCGTCAGTATTATTTGCTCTTTCCCTTTATCCTGGAGCAGTGTGGATAGACGATACCTTTCCTAAAAATAGTTGCCGCTCATGGTCGCTTTCCATTTGAGCCACATAACTGTCGCAGAGATGGGCACTATAAATACCTCCACTTTACAGATGAGGAAACTTGAGCTTAGGAAGGTCAAGAAACTTGCTGAAGGTCACTGGCTAGTGAGTGGCAGGTGCCCAGCAGCTGGGTTCCAGCTCAAGTGTGCCTGACTGCTTACAAGAGCTGTGAGCCTGCAGGATACCTCCCAGATAACTCAGATAACTCCCCACATCTATGCCGCACCACATCAGGACCTCCCCGTTAGATCCTGCTCCTGAACAGGCCGCCCTAAGATGGGCTGTAGAGCTGTAGATAGATTGCTGGAGCCAGCACCTCTCAGGCTACAGTGTTCTGCACTTAGCAAATACTTACACACAGTCTTATTTCAAAATAAGAGGGTTTTTGTGTATCCTAACAGCCTTCCTTAAGGAAGTCTGTGGATGGAGCTAGACATCTTTCCAGGCTTCCCCTTCCCCAGAGCTGACTGGCTGTACAAAGCAGCAGCCAGGGCAGAGTCTGTCACTAAATATTCAGCAAATATTTGTGTTGGGACTTCTGTGGGAGGACTCAGATCCCTCATTTGGGAGGCAGACATGGGAGATTTGGAGGAGCTGGAGACAGTAGGTGTGGGAGAAAGAAAATGGGGTACTTCAAGAACACTGACTGGGGAAGGTCTGAGGAAGTGATACAAACGTGAGCTTCAGTAGGTCGCAGTTGCGGAGTGGTACAACATGATAAATCTCAGCTGCAGACCAATAGATGCATGAGCCTCAGTAGATCTCAGCCGCAGAGTGTTACAGGTGTGAGCCTCAGTAGATCTCAGCTGCAGAGTGTTACAGGTGTGAGCCTCAGTAGATCTCAGCCGCAGAGTGTTACAGGTGTGAGCCTCAGTAGAGCTCAGCCGCAGAATGGCAGAAAAAGAGAGCAGTAAAATGAATCTGGAAAGAAGGTAGCAGGAAGCTTTGTACAAGCTGGGCATGGTGGCGCACGCTTTTAATCCCAGACTCAGAAGGCTGAGGCAAATGGATCTCTGTGTGAGTTCAAGGCCATCCTGATCCAGGACAGCCAGGGCTACATAGTGAGACTCTTTCTGAAAGAAAAAAAGAAGCCTTGCTGAGAGAGGATGAGGTTTGTGAGTTTAGCAAGGGTCAAGTCTAGAGCTAAAACTTGGAAATTAGAACCTGGGTGGGGGTGATTTTTTTTTTAAATATTTATTTTATTTATTACGTACACAATATTCTGTCTGTGTGTATGCCTGGTGGCCAGAAGAGGGCACCAGACTCCATTACAGATGGTTGTGAGCCACCATGTGGTTGCTGGGAATTGAACTCAGGACCTTTGGAAGAACAGGCAATGCTCTTAACCTCTGAGCCATCTCTCCAGCCCCGGGTGGGGGTGATTTTGAGGAAACTTTAGGAGCAAATAAAAAAACCAGAAATGCTGGGAGAGGTGGTGCTGGTGGGCAGTGAACTAACACTAGTGGCTTAGCTTGGTGTGTCTGGGATGCAGCCTAGAACGGGCAGCTTTAGGTGATAATGGAGGTACGTGGGCTACTGGTTTTCTGTCCCTTGCAAGCTTTGGTTGGGTCACTGCTGACACCTTCGTTCATATTTGTGCACAATAAAATGGTACTTGGTTCTTCCAGAGAAGAGCCAGCTTAGTGCGTGCACACAAATACTTCAGGTCCTAGCACGGGAGGAGTGGCTTAGTCTCCAGATCTTAGCACGGGAGGAGTGGCTTAGTCTCTTCCTTAATTATTAGATAACAGGTTTTCACCCCCCCCCCAAATTGTAGATTTTGGAAAATACAGAAAATAGGAAGAAAGGCGGGGGTTAGTGTTTAAAATGATAGTGTGATATGTACCAGGCCCTGGGTTCAACCCACAGCACTACAGAAGACCGTGCCGAGCAGAATTTAGATGTCCCCCATCATCTATGTGCTCAGAGTCTGTAATACTTTACTACAAATCTGTTATATTTTTTATTTTTGGTGTGTGAGTGTGTGTGTGTGTGTGTGTGTGTTGCATGAATAGAGGTCAGAGAACAAATTGCAGGTTCATTTCTGTCCCTCCAGCATGTGGATCCTGAGGATTGAGCTCGGGTCTTCAGGCCTGGCGGCAAACATTTCTTATTGAACCATCTTGCTGTCTCTCGGTCATTTTAAAAAACTGTCATTCTGCCTAAAATGTGCATTTATTTTTGTAGTCTCTGGTTTTCAGCCAGTGTGTGTAATATTGTCTCTTAAACATTTGGATTGCTCTTTTTTTCCCCCTAGCCCAAAACAGTATTTCTGTGCAGTGGTAGAGCAATTGCCTAGCATCTCAAGGCCCTGGCTTCAATCCCCAGTATAAAAACAAGGCTGGGAAGTGGTGGTGCACACATTTAATCCCAGCACTTGGGAGGCAGAAGCAGGTATATCTGTGATTTCAAGGTCAGCCTGCTCTACAAGAGCTACTTCCATGACAGGTTCCAAAGCAATACAGAGAAACTCTGTTCTCCCCCCCAAAAAAATAAAATAAAATAAAATAACAAGTAAGAACAGATGCAGTATTTTGATGGTCATGCTTGGAAATTGGTCTCTGTCCAAACCTGTGAGTTTTTTCTGGAGTAGTCGGTAGGCCAGTGGAAAGCATGCTGATTGTTGTGCTACAGTTTGTGAAACTGTTGAGGTTGGGGGTTGTTACATTTGAGACAGTCCCATGTGCCCAGACTGACTTCCAAGAGCTCCTGACTTTCTGCCTCTCAGTGCAAAGATTACAGGTGTGTGCCACCACACCTGCTACCAGATTGTCTTAAATGGGTTATGTCACTGTTTGTCGTCTCCCCTCCCACCACCCCCATGTGCAGTGTGCCTGTTTTCTCAAATCCTCACTTCTTTTCAGTCTTATTATTACTTTTTGTTTTTCGAGACAATGTTTCTCTGTGTAACAGTCCTGGCTGTCCTAGAACTCACGCTATAGACCAGGCTGGCGTCAAATTCATACAGCTTTGTTGTTTTGTTGTTGTTGTTGTTTTGGTTTTGATTTTCTAAGAACAGGGTCTCTCTGTAACTTTGAAACCTGTCCTAGAACTAGCTCTTGTTGACCAGGCTGGCCTTGAACTCAGTGATCTTCCTGCCTCTGACTCCAAGTGCTGGGATTAAAGCCGTGCGCCACCACCGCCCAGTATATAGTACTTATTTAAGTTGTTCTGTTACCAATAAAGACCCAGGAATCAAGTACCAGGTGTGAACCTGAGAGGTCAAAGAATCTAAAGGTGGAGGAGCAACCAGCTGACCTCTCCACACTTCCCAGATTGCAGAGCCACAAAATCTGAGTCCCTCCCTATTCCTTCCTGTGTGTCTTCTCTATCTGTATTCCCGACTTTCTATGGCTAATTCCAGTTAGCTCGTTGTTGGCTTTGTCCCCAATTCAAGGTTAATACTAATACAGTCTAGGGTGTCACAGTGCGATCAAATATCCTGCAACAGAGATCCGCCTGCCTCTGCCTCCCGAGCACTGGGATTAAAGGCGTGTGTCACCACTGCCCGTCCCATAACTGTCTTTACCTGACAGTTTTTCTCCTTTTTGAAATCCACAATGAATTTGGAATATAATAGCGTATGCTATTAGGCATTTGCATATCCTGGTTTGATTCCCACCTGGCTTACATCACAGGAGTGCTGATGGTACAAGTCGTGAGTGTGGGGGCAGTCACCGTGCATTTCTCTACTTGAGGATGTGCTTGGAAAATGTGTCTGACACAGAAATGTTTAAAATAATAGACATGTAATAGGTACATAGAAAATTTAGTCTATTTTTTCTTCTCAGAGATACATACATGAACTGCTCTAGAATTTCCTTAATTTAAACTAACAGCATAAAATGGGATGGCGATGTGATAGAAGAGTTTTTATCGTCGTTGAGCTAGATGCTGTCTTTCCCACATTTGTGTAGCCGTTGCATCCACTGCAGGCTGATGTCATGAAACCTTGATCTTTAAAGTCAAGTTATGGGGGAGAAGTACACTTTAATCCCAGCACTCTGGGAGGCAGAGGGAAGTGACTCTCTGACTTCCAAGATGTCCAGGGCTATGTAGTGGCACACAGTCTTTTAAAAGAAAGAAGCCAATTGGTGGCTTTGATCCCAGCACTCAGGAGGCAGAGACAGGAGGATCTCTGAGTTCAAGGCCTGCCTGGTCTACAGAGCGAGTTCCAGGACAGTCGGGGCTGCACAGATTAATCCTTTCTTGAAAAACCAAATTAGTTAATTAATTAAAAGAAGAGTTGGGGGAATGAAGTCATGGTTTCTCCTATGCTTTCCACGGGAGACATGGGCAGTGTTTGCCAGCTCTGCCGTCTTCCTGTTGCTGTGGTAACTGCATCTGGAAGGTCATAAAAGACAAATGTCTTTCCTCCATAGATGTCGAGCATACCGGAGCCACCAGCGAGTTCTATGACAAGTTCACGATTCGCTATCACATTAGCACTATTTTTAAGAGCCTTTGGCAAAACATAGCTCACCATGGCACCTTCATGGAGGAGTTCAAGTGAGTACTGGGCCCTGATAGCGCACGCAGCTTGGTTGCTGGTGGGAGAGCTCAGGTGGGAGCTGCTGAAAGCTTTTGCAGCAGGTTCTGTGACTGTTTGCCTGGCTTCAGTCTCCTACAAGGAGCCACGGGAAGCACTCGATGTGGCCCCTATTCTAATTGTCTGCTTCCTCAAAGTTGTCAACCCTAGGAGTGGCTTATATGAGGGAATGTTCTGGGAAATGCGCATGTAAAGTGGCTCTTGTGTTTTCTTTATTATATGCTGTTAAATGAAGCTGTCAGATTGACCCAGAAATGTTGAGAAAACAAGATTTAGAAGCACTTAGGTTAAGGTTGCTGTTTAATGTTCACTTGGTGTGCGTAGGTGCCAAGCCATGTTAATAACTATTCATGTGCCAGCTTAAAACTGCGGGGCCTTGTTTAAGCCTGGCCAGTAGTAATTCCTCTGAAGGAAGAAAGGTGAGTACAAACATCAAACCCTTGTGTTGTTCCTCAAAGGAAGTTTTGTCTGTCGTGTGTCAGATCTTTGTGGTAACTGAGCTACTAGTTGACATCACAGCAGCTTCCCTGCCCACAGGGCAGCTTCTCCCAGGTAAACTAAGTTAAGCTGCTCTTCTGATCAGTTAGGTTCCAGGCGGTCCCCAGCTTGCGCTCGATGGTGCTTTTTGGAAATGAATGTCCTAGTGTCCCCACATTCCTGAGACCTGTCCTTGTTCACAAAGTTCCCTCTTCCCCAGCATGGGCTTCCTACCCTTAAGTACACTTGGTGGGTCCTGTGTGGGTCTTTTCTTTTGCCACAGATTTGTTAGTTTCAGGACTTAGCAGATAGGCCAGACTGTTCCAGTTCACCATGGTGTAGTCGGCAGGGTCTCCCTAGACCCAAAGCTTTGACCTCTATGCAGTGAGTCCCTGTCTTCCTTTACCAATGTGACAGGACTTGTTTTTGTCTGTCAGTCTTCTCTGCAATAAGGAATAGCTCTCCGTAATTTCTTGTCTTCTGTGTTGGGTGAGTCTGTGCTGGCTTTGTCACACCGAGTCAAACCCATTCCCTTCCCAGCCTGTGAGAGTGTGTCCTCTACTTACAAACACTGAGCAGTGAGCTGGCGCTGTGCTGTGAGCAGGAGGAATTCCAGCATTTGCTGCTTCTCCATGGTATAACTATATACATTGTTGCCAGATATAAACTGCCAAGGAAATCAGCACAGAACATTCTGGAATATTTAGCAGTTGGTTCATACCAGCCATTACAGGGCTGGTCCAGCATGCTACTCGAAAGAACTTATCACAGTGAATTAGGAAGAATAGTAGGGCTGGAGTTAGTGGCTCATGACTGTTGTCTTACCTCTGTCATGCTGAGGCAGGAGAGTCGTATGAGATCAGCCTGGGCTGTGTAGACCCTTCTTAAAACAAAACAAAGTAGCAACAAGAAAGACAATAGTGAAGTCTAAGGAGTGTGTATGTGCAGGGCCTGCAGTCTCCCAGGTGATCCCGTTGGTGCTTGGCGGAGGCTCACGTTCTCAGTGACCGGCCACATGTGTAACCGCACTGTCTCGCTGCCCTTTCAGTTCTGGAAAGCAGTTCGTTCGCTACATCAATATGCTGATAAATGACACGACCTTTCTGCTGGACGAGAGTCTGGAGTCACTGAAGCGGATTCATGAAGTGCAAGAGGAAATGAAGAACAAAGAGCAGTGGGACCAGTTGCCTCGGGTAGGGCGGCCTTGGTGCTTGCACAGCGCTGCAGAGTGTGCCTCTGGCTGGCTCCGGGGCTGCACCTGCAGGGCTGCCTGGAGACACCAGATTGAGTTGCTAGGACTTTCCTGCCTGTGGGCTTCCACGAAGTACCATTTCAGGTTTGAGCGAGGAGACAGCTAAGAGTGGGGTGGAGGATGTGACTCAGTGGTCGAGGGCTTGCATAACCTGCTTAAGGTCCTGAATTTGATCCTTAGTTCTGCCCCTAGCCCCTGGGGAGAAAAAAATCATTTTCTGCTTGAGTTTCAGGCAAGAATGTTCCTTCCTATCCTCAGACTGGCTGTCAGGCCTCCCCTCAAATCCAGATTCTCATTTTCAAAAACAGTCCGGTGTGGAGAACAAGAGAGGTGGCTCATCAGTTAAGAGCACTTACAGCTCTTCCCCAAGACCCAAGTTCAGTTCCCAGCATCCTCATCTGGCAGTTCACAGCTGCCTTTAAGTCATTTTTGATGGTTCATGCCTTCTGCACACATGTAATGCACATAAATTCAACACATACACATATTTGTATAAACAAAAACTTATGTATGTGTCAGTATATAATTTCAGAGGGTGAAGGTAAAGCTCAGAAGTAGTACATAGGCTTGTCCTGTGGGGATGTTCTGAATTCTGAAGCCACCCGATACAGGGAGAGCTGGTCCTTTTATTTGTCCTGGCCACCCGGCTAGCCTACACCCAAAATAATCACACAGAAACTGTGTTCATTTAAACACTGCCTGGCCTCTATTGCCTAGCTTCTTATTGGCTAACTCTCACATCTTGATTTAACCCATTTCTAATAATCTGTATATCACCACGAGGTCATGGCTTATCGGGAAAGATTTAGCATGTCTCACCTGGTGGCTCCATGACAGCTCGCTTGTGCGCGCGCTCGCTCTCTCGCTCTCTCGCTCTCTCGCTCGCTCTCTCTCTCTCTCTCTCTCTCTCTCTCTCTCTCTGCTTTCTTTCTCCCAGAATTCAGTTCTGTCTTCTCCACCTACCTAAGTTCTACCCTATCAAGCCAAGCAGTTTCTTTATTATTTAACCAACGAAAGCAACACATAAACCAAAGGACCTCCTACACCAGCCACCAACATATTTTTAATATAAAATCTTAAATCCAAAAAATGAGAAATGGGAAGCCTTTCCCAATGCATTGTGGACACTTCCCCTGCCTTTTAGTTAAAGGACTGTTTAGAGGCATTTTTGTGTGTGTTATGTTTTGTGTGGTAGCCAGGAAATAAATCTCCAGGCTTCTGTCTGCTGGGTTTGTTCACATGGCCTTCTGTAGATGGCTGAGAATCTCCTAGGATTCTGTTGGAGCTTTTTCTTGGTTTTCCCATTCAGTTGCTATTAGAAAAAGGCCTAGTTGCAAAGTTCCATGATAAATTCATGCTGTACCAGTAACAGTCCACTGCCCTCTTCTGACACCTAGCAGACCCAGAGTCACTTCCCCTAGGGTCTGCCCTTTGAGATACCTGTGGGGCCTGAGCTCACAGTGACAATGCGGACTGACATCCTGTTGTGAAGTCAAAAGTGTCTTCACTATAGGGCACTGAAGGACATTTGGGGGAATCCTCCTCTTCCCCCCCTCCTCCTCTCCCAAGGTGGAGTATCATTGTGACCCTGGTTTCTGGTTGGCCTGAAGCTCATAGAAATCTACTTGCCTCCGCCCTCTGATAGTTAACATTAAAGGTGTGTACTACCATACCCCAGTGTAGGGAAGCTTTTCATTACAAGTATTCCTGCAGCTTTGATGAGAATTTCACATCTTGTCGCTTCCAAAGGGTTCTGCCTGGGTGTCCATGACTGCCTGATTCCCTGTTTCCCCACAGCCCTTGCCTCTGACACTGTTGAGTTAGTGCAGCTCTTCCACTGGATCACGTTTGCCCCACTGCGTGTCTTCTGCCTGTTGCTCTGCCTCATTTCTAGACGCTCTGCATCTGTTTGCTCCCATCTTTCTTGGGGTAGAATCTACATGGCCCTGCTGCCCTTTGCCTTCCCCAGTGTGCCTTAGCTTCCAATCAGGCTCCAAACTGTTCAAACCATGCTGAGAAACCAGATAAGGCAAATCACAAGAGCCTCAGCTCTTCCATTCAAGGTGGGCTGGGTCTGTGACCTGCAGGGACCTTGTAAGCAGTAGCCCAGGACAGACCTAGCTTCAATGTGCGGTGTTCTAGTGTTTCATTGCTCTTCCCAAGCGTCAGGTGTCCTGTCCTTAATGTGTGAAAATACTCCCCCTTCTGTCCAAACCCTGCTTGTAAACCCTCCCGTGCTGCCTAGTGGAGACCTCTTAGTTGGTCTCTGGACCTGAAGCGCGTTCTCTTTATCTCAGTCAGTGTATTTATTTGAGGCAACAAATACTACTGATTCTTCTCTTAATGGGTTTTTAAAGGCACAAGTGTCTCGAAGGTGCTTTTTTACAAACCACTTTTCCTTGAGCTTTGATCAGAGGTTGCTGCCTGCCTTCCGCTTCCTCATCCCCCAACCTCTGAGCAATGGTAGATTTAGGGCTCAGGCCTCTGCTTCTTCTAAGTGTTCCCCACCCTTCCCCTGGGTAGCGTTTCTCAGTGTGGTACCAGCAGGATGCTGAAGCATATTGAAGCGTTGTTACCTGGTGTCGTAGCAAACTCTATAATAAGCATCTGTGCCTGACACTGTGTTCATTTCACAGCAGTGATGTGTCTGCCCGTGTTATCCTGTCTCTGTCATCATTATACTCCAACCCCTCCCCAACACACCTACCCCCACTCCTCACACAGCCAAATACACCTGCACATTCTCTGATGACTCTGCTTGAAGTCCCTGCCAGGTGATCTCATCTTTTCCAGTGCTATTTTAAAGATGGCAAGTGCAGCTCCACTGCTGAGAGCACTTCTGCCCACAGACCTCTGAGCAGTGCTGGCTTGCTCTGCCGTTCGGCTGTGCATGACTCTCAATTCTGGCTTGTCCATGTTGTCCTTTAAATCTCCTGAGTTCCAGTCTACAACCATAACAAATGGCAGCTTCATTCTACCGATTGCCGGGTTGTCTTATTTCTTCTCTGCCCCCTCCCCCATCTCGAGGCTTTTATCTCCGTGAGCTAAAGCTCTCACTGGTAGAGTGCTTGTCCTACATGCATGGAGCTTTGGGTTAAGCTGGATATGGTTCTATACCTGCCATTACAGTACTCCGGCTACGGAGGCAGGAAGGTCAGTAAGGGTGTGTGACCTTTCTGTGTCTACTAGTCACCATTCTGTTTGGCCTGGGTAATTGCAGTGCAGTCTTGGGCTCCCAGCCTCCACCCTTTCTGGTGCACATAGCATAGGGATACCCCCCCCCCCGAACTCGCCTCCTCTTGCCCCACTCCTACACTGGCTTCTCAGCTCTTCCTGTTTGCACTTGCTGTCCCCTCTTCCTACAGTGCTGTGCATACAGACTGTTGTGACCCCGATACCACTCTTCTCTCTCCAAAGCCTCCCTAATCCTTCACCGTCACTGTCAGCCTTTCTAGGTGTCTGGTTGAAGGGTGTGTTAGGAGTTTTCTGTTTTTGCTTTTTTGTTTTGTTTTGAGGCTGGGTTTCTCTGTGTAGCCCTGGCTGTCCTGGAACTCACTGTATAGACCAGGCTACTCTTGAACTTAGAGATTCTGCCTCTGCCTCCCGAGTGCTGGGATTAAAGGCGTGCGCCACTGCTGCTGCCGCCGCTGCCACCACCACCACCACCAGGCAACAGCCAGCTTATTTTCATAGTTTTGGTTGTGCACCTAGCCTTTGACCTTAGATGTTTGTAAAATGGAGATTGTGTTTCTGTAGCATATGTTACAGTGCTGTAATTTGCAAAACACAAAGTTTATTTTTTAAATTTAAATAAAAACATATGAACCAGGAGCTGGAGAGTTGACTCAAGCTTGTCTCCCAGCACCCACATGCCACTTTACAGCTGTCTGTAACTCCAGTTCAAGGGGATCCAACACCCTCTTCTGACCTCCACGGGTACAGAGTACACTGGCATTCATCTAGGCATAATATGCTCACATTAAAAAAATAAATAAATATGTATATATAGATGGATGGGTGGATGATGGGTGGGGTGGATGAACTGGTTTGCTATTTCTCTCATCTTAGAAGAATTACCTTTTATAAATGTAACTGTGAGGTGGTTTTGTGAGGTCCGCTGCTTAAATTTCAGGATGAAAGAGAAGGGCTAGCACAGTTATACTCAGGGCCACACACATTCTGGCCCTAAGCATGAAAGGTTTGTTGTTATATCATCTTTGGGGTGTCTTGTTAGAGCACTGATCTCGATAGATGATTTTGTGTGATCAGTTGTAATAAAGTTGCGGGCTTCTCGCTGGTTGTAAAGTAAGTGTTCCCCTAATTTTCCTCGTCTATCTTGCTCCAGCCTATGTCAGAGCCCACAGAGTGTTTACAAATGAAGGAGCTGGCACTCAGATTGACACTGAGGACACTGAGGCCTGGCTCTCGCTGTGTCTTTCCTAATGCAGCCTTTTCTCAATAGGCTCATTCTAGACTGAAGAGCTGGGCAGCTCCCCATCCTTACTGCAGAGTCTCTACCAGGCACGGACTGCAGCACCAATCCCAAGGGTGCTCACTGGCCTATAGCAGCTATTCCAGATGTTTGTCCCGCCCCTCCCCTGGAAAAAAAAAAAAGACCTGGAAGCTGTGTGGTAGCACACAATTGTAATTCTACTGCTTAATACTCCTTGGGGCCAGTTAGCCTTATCTACTTGGCAAGTTCCAAGCCAGTGAAAGAAACTGTTTTAAAAAACAATAACAAACAAACAAACAAACCAAAGAAAAGATGTGTTGGGAATAGTCCAGGAGTAAGGTTATTCTCTGGCCTTGACTTGCATTACCTACACATGTGAACATGCACACACAGATCTGCTAAACTGAGTGTAGTGGCATGCGCAGGTGATCTTGGCACTAGCGTGGTGGAGGCTGTAGGATGAGAACTTCCAGGTCTTCCTTAGCCATGTAGCTTTTTGGTGGTCAGCCTGTGTTGCATGGGGCCCTGTCTCAAAAAATGAGTAAGTCATAGCTGATGAGCTGGCTGCAAAGCCTTCATTGCTCTACTGATTTTTCCCCGTGAATCAAAGTCTGTTTCCTATCTGATTTCCTGGTCTGTGGCAGGATGGGGGCAAAGGATGGTGCCGTAGGTAAGCATGCTGGAGCTGTACAGAATGGCAGCTGACGGTGCCGAGTCTCGCAGTTCACACAGGAGCCATCAGCAGGCACTTGCGTGTATGTTTGCCTGCATGTGCAAGCTTACACCACATGCATACTTGGTACCAGTGGAGGCCAGAAGGCCTCAAATCCCTTGGTGGTTGTGAGCCACCATGTGAGTGCTGGCAGTTAAACCAGGGTCCTCTGCAGGAGCAGCCAGTGTTCTTAGCCACTGAGCCACCTCTCCAACCCTAGTCTCAATATTTTTAATGTTGATGACTAAGTGAAAGTTGTTTTTAAGGGGAGTGAACCCTCTCTGTAGCTCCAGTGTGTGCATCAGGTACTCCGATAGTCTGAGTCATCCTTCCTGAAACTCAGTGTGGCTGTTCTCATGAGGTCAGTTATAGTAAGGAGGTCGCTTGTTTGTTTCCTGACTGCTCAGCCCTGAAATAATCACACAGAAGCCATATTATTTGCAATACTGTTTGGCCAATAGCTTAAGTGTATTTCTGGCTACCTCATATCCTAAACTAACCCATCTCTATTCTGTGCATTGCCACATGGCTGTGGCTTACTGGGGAAAGTTCTGTCCGGTGTCTTTCTCTGGCAGGGACTACATGGCTTCTCCTCACTCCTTCCTCCCAGCATGCAGTTTAGTTTTCCCCAGTATACCTAACTTCTGCCCTATTAACAGGCCAAGACCGTTTCTTTATTCATCAATGGTATTCACAGCATATGGAGGGAAATCCCACAGTCAGTAACAGGCTAGGGCTGAGGTAGAGGTCAGTGGTAGAGCCTGTGCTTAGCATGTGCCGGGTCCTGGGTTGTAATCCAAGGCCACCATACTACGTGTCTGGAAGCTGTCTGGACAGTGTGCTGGTGGTGTGGTCGTTTCCTCCTTCCCAGAGTACTGTGGCTTTATCACACTCTAGGGTGTAAGCCAGTCATGTTTTTCCTTTGCACTTGACATTTTTATGAGCAGGTGGCTGGTACTGAAATTTCTTTGGCAACCATTTGGTGTTTCCTAGGATCAGCAGCAGGCCCGGCAATCTCAGCTTGCTCAGGATGAGCGCGTTTCACGTTCTTATCTTGCGCTGGCAACTGAAACCGTGGACATGTTCCATCTCCTCACCAAGCAAGTCCAGAAGCCGTTCCTCAGACCAGTGAGTAGAAACTGGGGTGCTTGTGTTATCTTTGGGGTGGCACATGCAGCACTTAGAACTCAGCACATTTGTTAATTTTAACCACAGAAATCAGTAGTGAATTTCTTTCTAATTTTGTTCTATCAATTGATAACATGTTATATGGTATTCTACCCGCCTAAAATGAGACCCCTTAACATGTACTCAAATGCTCGCTTCTAGGTAGCTTGCTTTTTTCTATTTACACAGCACATCTGGATTATGGGTTTGTGACACAATTTTATTGTTACTGATTTCTGTGTTTTATGTATCAGAAAAGTATAATAGATTCAGATTTGGAGGACATTAAGTAAAATGATTGATAGAGGTCTTCTATGCTTTTTAAGTAGCTTTGTAACATCAAGGCCACTGAAGGCCAGTGGGAACTGAGTAACTTTGTAACGTCGAGGCCGCTGAAGCCCATTGAGAACTAAGTAACTTTGTAACATCACGGCCACTAAACGCCCGTGAGAGTGAGAACTGAGTAACTTTGTAACATTGCAGATGCTGAAGGCCAGTGGGAACTGAATAACTTTGTAACATCAAGGCCAGTGAAAACTGATTAAGGCTTGTGGTCGGTTAGCGGCCTCTCAGTATTCGACCTGATTGCTAAGACCCACTCCTGTTTCTGAGGTTGAAACTGAGCAGTATACTCTGAGAGACCTGCTTGCTTTGACCACCCCGGTGAGAAGCTGTGATGTGATGCTTTGTGGTATGGCGGTCCAAGGGGAGGGGCCATCAAAGGGAGCCGAGGCCTGTCAGCAGATAGCTCTGTGTGTCCCCTCCAGTTGTCATGTGAGTTCTGCCATGTGTCCCTCCAGTTCTCCGTATTTCCTCCTTGCTCATCACATGATTCATGTTGCCTCCAGCAGAGGCCCTGTCACCCAGTGGCCTGTCTGCAGCCTGAGACTGGGTCCTTTCCTGTCTCTTGATAAGCAGATCTCAGCTCAGCAGCAGGGAGAAAACAGCCCACCATCCACTGCCTGTTTCCCTCAAGGATGTGCAGCAGGGATTTATTAACATTCTCTACGAAGCCCTTTGAAGTTGTGTAGACTCCGTGTCCTGGGCAACTTGTCAGCTGTGCTCATGCTAATAACCTGGATATAAATAAGCTGGGCTGTTTTCCAATAAAGCTTTATTTACAAAATAATGACAATATTCAAATAAAACTTTGTTTGACAAAAGAAGAATATGACTGGAATTGGCCACAGGTAGAATAGTGCTAGCTCTATTCTTTCTTTATTCAAGATTTATTTTTACTTACAAGTGGGTGCTGTGGTCAGTGTTGTCACGTTTGCCAGTGCCTCTGGAGTCAGAAGACGGTGTCAGAGCCCCTGGAGCTGGAGTTACCCAGCAGTTTTGGGCTCCCTGTTCTGGAAACTGAACTTGTGTCCTCTGGAAGAGAAGCCAGTGTTCTTAACAGCTGAGCTATCTCTTCAGCCTTCATTTCTACCTTCTTTATTGGCTGGCTTAAGCACTTCCTATAGCCAAGAAGTCCAGCAGCTCTGCCCGCTTCTCAGTCCCGACTGCTCCACACTGGACTAGAGCTGTGCCCGCTTCCCTGTTCCCGGCTGCTCCACACTGGACTAGAGCTGTGCTTTGTAGAGCAGGAGGCCCTGTAGTGCTGTGTGTCTGTCAGATTTTTGTAAATCCAGTCATTTCATGAAAACCCCATTATTTAAAGGATCTTTCTTGGTCAGTATTTACTCTCTGATTCGAAGCCACTTTTCTCTGAGCTCAGAAGCTGTGTCTGCCCAGCTGTAGCAGCTGCTGTCATCTGTAGGTCTCAGATGCTGTTTTGTCTGTATTTTCTGTTTTAATTCATCACACTGACTAGATTTAAAACTCCTGATAAACATTACCTCCTCCTTCTGTGTCTCTCTTCAGTAATAAATAAGATGCCCTGGGCTTGGCTCTCAGGGACTTTGGAAACTTACGGAAAGTCCGTGAGGCGATGCCTCCTAGCTGTAGAGTGATAGGATTGTGAGTGATCTTCCTTCTTCTACATCTCTGGGTGAATTTGGGGTGATGCTTATAATTAAACATGTGTGTCTCAGGGGTGGAGAGATGACTCGATGGTTAAGAGCACCGGCTGCTTTTCCTGAGGATCAATTCCCAGCACCCACATGGCAGCTCACAACCATCTGTGACTCCAGTTCCAGGGGATCTGACATCTTTACACCGATGCACATAAAGTTAACTAAATTATTATTTTAAGTATATATCTTTACAGAAGACTCTCGTGGACATTCGTCCAAATGCCGTCTGTATCATCCCATTATGAGGGTTTTCAGATCCGAAATGGGGGTGAAAAAAAATGTCTGATGACTGCGTCAGCTTTCTTTAGCATGTGCACAGCACATTTCAGGGGTTCTCTGGAGCTTAAACCAGCCAGTTCCTGTGTCTCCACTGGAGTGGGAGTTTCTGGTCCCCGACAAATTCAGCAGCTTGACCTGTCTTGTTATCCTCTCATTTCCTAGGAACTTGGACCCCGATTAGCAGCCATGCTGAACTTTAACCTCCAGCAGCTGTGTGGCCCTAAGTGCCGGGACCTGAAAGTTGAAAACCCAGAGAAGTACGGTTTTGAGCCAAAGAAGCTGTTGGACCAACTGACGGATATTTACTTGCAGCTGGACTGTGCTCGCTTTGCTAAAGCCATTGCTGATGACCAGGTGAGTGCTAAGTGGGTCTTTCCCAGAAGGCCTGATACCCGTCACTGGGCTGTGCACTTTTGAATCTTCTGACTGTGCCTTCTTGGCAGACCCTGTGCATATTTCTCTTTCTCTCTCTCTCTCTCTCTCTCTCTCTCTCTCTCTCTCTCTCTCTCTCTTTCTCGTATCTCTCTCTCCTTCTCGGTTTCAGAAGTTTTTGGTTCAGTGACCATGAATGAAACAAAAGATTACATTTGGTCCATGAGGAGATGAACTGGCTGCTTCCTTGGGAGAAAAAAAGCAGAGTTGATCCCCTCATCCCTCAGACCCCAAATAGATTCAGTCTCCAAGCAGTATTGGCATTTCTCAGGAAATGTAGGTCTTCCCCGGTACTCTGCCTGAGAGCTGCCGTGAATCCGCGGCTTCCAGCCAAAGCCTCCTGCTCTTCACATCACTCCAGGTCCTTCGTGAAGAGAGACTGGGGGTCAGGTCAGCCACCAGTACAGGTCATACTGTTCTCCACACCTTCTCTCTGTGATGTCACAGTCGTCACAAAAGGGGCTCCCCTAGTGGCATAGTCCTGTATCCCAGATACCCAGGAGGCTAGAAGCAGCACAGATACAAGTTCAGGGCTAACCTGGACTTACTGAGATCATTTTGAAAATAACCTTGAGCTGGGAATGTAGTTCAGTGGTAGAGCATCCGGCTGTGCAAAGTCCGTGGCTCGGTCCTCAGTTCAGCCACAGAGCTCTTAAGAAGGAAAACCAAGGGCTCCTTCCTTCCTTGGTCTCTGGTCCTGCTTCTACTTTTTCCCAGGTCTTTTGAGATAAGGTCTCCTCTTGACTAAGCTGGCCTTGAACTCCTGATCTTAAAATCTGCCCCTCAGCTACTTTGATGTGTGCCTTCATGCACACAAATGTCCCTGACATTTGGGACATTTTCAGCATAGTAGTGGCTCCTATTAACTGTGTACCACTTCTGACCACCTCTCATGTTTACATTCATGTAGTAATCATAGAATTCTATGACTCAGTTTCTACTAGATTCTTCGTTTTAAAATTTAAAAAAAAAGTGGAGCACAGAGGAGCACATAGTGTGGTATAGAGGGCAGATCTGTGGCAGCGGTCTAGCCTGTACCATAGTGTGGTGTAGAGGGCGGATCTGTGGCCAGCAGTCTAGCCCTGTGCCCAGATTCTTCTCCCTTCTACCTAAAGGCTGAGAAGCTGTGGTGTTGATTCTTAAGTCTCTGTCTTCACACACATAACATATTCCAGTCTGATTCATGCTGTGTTATCCATCCTTACACATTCTAAAAGTCTCCCTGTATCTAACCCAAAGGAGTAATGTGAAAACATAAAAATTGTTTATGCTTCCGTCTTAAGTTTTTTGAAACAGGCTGGCCTCAAACCCAGGATCCTCCAGTGTCTCCCTCCTGAGTACTGCAGTCTCAGGTGTGTGCTTCCACACACTGCCTCAATGCTTTTTGATGTTTCTCCTATTTTTTGGAGACATGGTCTCTCTCTGTAGCTGGTTGCTTCTCCATTGCTGGGATTGTGGGTGTGGTGAGTGAGGATAGGGGTAGATATGCAGAGCAAGCAAGCATATGTAGTTATTTGGAAATGGAAGTTTTTGAAATGTAGCACTGAGGAGGCAGGGGTAGGTAGATGGGGGGAGGGGTCCAGTACTGCAGCGGAACGCACCTATGAGATGAGTCCATATGTTGGCGTCAGTGTGGATCCTGCTCAGAAGTTCACAGGACATCTGGCTGGTGACTGACTCTTCTGCCTTTCCTCTTCCCAGAATTCTCCTAGTCTGGTTGTCCTGCCTATATTTCATGCCTGGCTACTGACCAATCAGCATTTTATTAAGCTAATATGAGTGACAAATCTTTTCAGGGTGCAAGAGCATCATTCCGCAGTGCCAGAACCTCTTGTTTCCTCTGGAAATGAAAGCAGAACCTCTTTACCTAAGTAACATATCTTTTGACTTACATTTTGAAGTCAGGATATTTTAAAGTATATAGGTTGGTTTAATCTAGCAGTTTTTAATCATCAAATTTCTCTCAATAGTTATTTGCTTATTAACAGTCAAAAAATCTAAAGACAGCACAATAATATACGTAATCCAGACTGTGTTTTCCATCTTTATGTCACTTATTGTATTTATTTATTGCTCTAGTCCCTAAAACGGACTTTAATTTTTGTTTTGTTTTGTTGTTTTGAGACGGGGTTTCTCTGTGTAACAATCATGGAACTCTCTCTGTAGACCAGGCTGACCTGTAACTCACTGAGATCCGCCTGCCTCTGCTTCCGGAGTGCTGGAATTAAAGGCGTGCGCCACTACCGCCCGAATCTTTACTATTATTTTGAGTCATTTTTAACCTGTGTCTCTTTCTACCCTTTTTCTTCTGTCTCACAAACGTACACAGATTTTTTTTTTAGCACACTGCAACCCGTTCAGAAGGCTTTTTGTCTCAATGTGTCCTTATTGTATGTTTCTAACCCTTTGTTTCCATATGAGCAAAAACCCTAAATCTGCCATGCGTCATGCGCATGACTTGTGACTTTACCTGTCCTCTAGCGTCTTTCTTCCCCAGCGGCTAGCTCGTGTCTCCCTCTCACTCTGCCCTTATTCCTCTCTGTAAATGGAAGTTTTTCTGTCCCGTCCACCTGTTAGCCATTCTGAGGCTTAATACATACTATAATTGTTTGGCCAATGGCTTAAACCTCTTGCTGACTAACTCTAACTATAAATTAACCCATTTCTAATAGCTTATATTTTGCCATCAGACTTGTGATTTGCTAGTAATGTTCAGACCTGCTCCCCACCTTTTCTCTCTCTGTATCTTGTTTGGACTTCCCGCCTAGCTTGACTTTGCCTGTCCATTAGCTGAAATAGCTTTATTCATCAACCAACAGAAGCAACACATACACAGAAGGACCTCCCACATCACCTCTCTGTATTTTCAGTTTGGCTGTCCCGCCTAGTCTTACTCTGTCTGGCCATAGGCCAAATCAGCTTTATTACCAACCAATGAGAACATACATATTCGGTGTACAAAAGGATTATCCCACATCATTGGAGTGGTCCAGTGCTGTAGAATATCTGACATTAAATAGCATTGGATTCAGGAATGGGTGTGTTCTCGCATGCTTGGTGATTGGTTATTCTGGGGTTTTGTTGCTGTTGTTTGTTACTGTGATCTGTTGAGATAGGACCTCACCATTCAGCCTTGGCTGGCCTGTGAGACTTCCTTCCACCCTCCTATTCTAGCCCCTTAACTGGCAGGAAGGAGTACACATGTGATGGCCACCGTGCCAGGCATAAGCGAGCCTAGAGAATGGACGGTGAATAGAGCAAAGCAAGCCCTAAGTGTCGCCATGATCAGGCAGTGGTGTGTATTTGATTTTTATCTGTGCTCACCTTCATGTGAGAAAACTGGAATTTATCTTGTTTCATGGGCTTCTAGGGTACCGCGCCCCACAAAGATTGAAATAAATTAGGTTTCTTTCTCTTTTTAGTAGCTAAATTTTAAAAGAAATGCTTACTTGCTCCCAGAGTATAAAAATTCACATTTTTCTGGGTCCTGTAGCCTTTTCCATAGATGACTGTGGAGTTTGCTCATGTCATTCTCTGTCTGCATTCGTGACTATATTCATTATTGTCTGTGCACATGACACAATGTTGGGAAACTGGAATATAGAATTTATAGTTGTAATTTTTAGAAGCAAAAGATCAAATGCATTGCACTTGGATTTTTTTTTTTTTTTTTTTGAGACAGTTTCTCAGTAGCTTTGGTACCTGTCCTGGAACTAGCTCTTGTAGACCAGCCTGGCCTCGAGATCACAGAGATCTGCCTGTCTCTGCCTCCCGAGTACTGGGATGAAAGGCCACCACCACCCAATGCACTTAGACATTTTCTTCCTCTCAAGTGTATTCTCGTCTCATTGCCTTTCCTCATCTGCAGAGGTCCTACAGCAAGGAGCTGTTTGAAGAAGTCATTTCAAAGATGCGGAAGGCAGGAATCAAATCCACCATTGCAATAGAGAAGTTTAAGCTTCTTGCTGAGAAAGTGGAGGAAATAGTGGCCAAGAACGCACGGGCAGAAATTGACTACAGCGACGCGCCGGATGAGTTCAGAGGCAAGTTCTTTTGCTCGTGTCCACGTCTGTGGTGCAATTGGAAGTATGTGGCATCAAGAGGGCTGTCTTTGTCACCGTTCTACTGCCGTGAAGGGACACTGTGACCTGTGTAGCCTTGGCTGTCATGGAACTCGTTCTGTAGACCAGGCTGGCCTCAAACTCACAGAGATCCACCTACCTCTGCCTCCTGAGTGCTGGGATTAAAGGCCTGCACCACCACTGCCTGGCCCCAAAGCAACTCTTATAAAAGAAAGCATTTCATCAGGGGCTTACTTACAGTTTCAGAGGGTTAGTCAATGACCAATATGGCAGGAAGCGTGGTGACAGGCAGGTGGGCAGGCATGGGGCTGAGAGCTGACATCATGATGCACGTGATTCCACGCCAGTGACATACATCCTCCATCAAGGCCACACCCTCTTAATCCTTTCCAAACAGATCTACTAACTGGGAATGAAACTTTCAGATGTATGAGCCTCTGAGGACCATTCAGATCAAAGCCACTACAGGGGCACTGTCTGTGTTTTTTGATTGTTTTGTGACATGCTATAGGTGTTTCTTGGGAGTTGTCTAAAATTATGTATACAAATTTTGACTTATATTGTAGATTAAAAGATATGAACATCTTTAGTGTGATTTCACCAGATACCCATGAGGACTTTAAAGACTGCTCTACCTTCCTAAAGGGAAGAGTCTGAGTTTTCAGGCAAAGGGTCCTGTCCCAGGGGTCTGCTTCCTTGCTGTTTTCTCCTCCTAGATGCAGGGACCGGAAGGTCTGTCCACAGCTCTCCCTCTGGCTGTGTCTCTCACGGGTCGGACAGTGTGCTTCTTCAGTCGTAGCTTCCACCATTGGGTTAGTGTGCTCTACTTTGTCTCTGCAGACCCTCTGATGGACACCCTGATGACCGACCCTGTGAGGCTGCCCTCTGGCACCATAATGGACCGCTCCATCATCCTGCGGCATCTTCTGAACTCCCCCACTGACCCCTTCAACCGCCAGATGCTGACGGAGAGCATGCTGGAACCAGGTAGGAGGCTCAGCCTGCCTTGCAGCGTTGATGCTCGTACCCTGGGACCTATAATCCCAGCTAATGGGAGGATGAGGCGGAAGGGTAGCCTGTTCAAGACCAGCCTAGACCACTTAGTTGAGACACCACTCAAATAAATAAAAAAGGCAAGTTGGCTAAATCTCTACCCACAGAACACTTGCCTAGCGTGTGTACATCCCCAGACTCAGTCCCTAGCACCACCATCAAAAACAGAGACACTGCATCCAGAAAGTACCCAGGTTAAGCTCTTTTTGTGGAAAAGACAAAGCACTCTGCTTGCTTTTTCTGCAAATGCCCCCCTCTCTGTGGCTGCTTCTGCCACAGTCTTCAACACGCAGAGGGAATGAATGGCCTCCTTCCACTTAGAACCACACACTGCAGAGCCTGTCCGTCTAGGCCATTAATCCCCGTCTTTCCTCCCTCAGTGCCAGAGCTGAAGGAGCAGATTCAAGCCTGGATGAGAGAGAAGCAGAGCAGTGACCACTAAGCCGTCCCTGTCGCACTTCTCTGCTGGAAACAGCCACGCCAGCCAGCCAGGCCGAAGCAGCATCCACCTCAAAGCTGCTGCTCAACCCTGCAGCCAGATGTGGCCAGCTCCTGAGAGCCCACCCCGAGTGACCAAACAGTGGAGATCTGAGAGACATGATGAGAAGAGGAGCCCGATTCCTGTACATATATTTAAGTGACAAACGTCAAAAGCTTGAGGGACGAGTTTTACGATTGCCTGTGTAGTAAAGCGCGTCCTTCGCCTGTCACGACCTGGGGCTGTGGCGACGGAAGTCTAGTGATGGCGAGCGGGTCTGGGCAGCATCCCCTGAGCTTTCGTTTTGTTTTGTTTTTTTCGATGTGACTAGAGAACTCGGACATTTTGCTGCTAAAGAATCTCCCCCTTCCTCACCCTCCTTGCGCTGTGGGTTTTTTAAAGAGAAACAAAACCAGACTCCTTTCCCAGCCTCCAAAAACGTATTCTGTGAGATACCTGTGCCTGCGACAAGTGTTAATCTTGGGATCGTATTTTTATATCATATTCACATACTTGTTTTTTTAATTGGTGTTAGATGACATGATTAATAAAAACGGCAAGATATTTTCAGAATTTGAATTTCAGTTTTTTTTCCCTTTTGAAATAGCCCTTTTACATTTTTTTTTTATTATTATAAACAAAATGAAGAGAGCCCTGTTGCCCTGGCCCTTCTACCAAGCCCTCGATTAAGATTCTGAGGAACAGGTGCAGCATCGGGATGGCTGAAGTGGATCAGGACTTGTGTGACTTGTGGGGTTTGGGGAGATGAGGGTTGTGTTTTTGTTTTTGTTTTTTTAATCCAATGTGACAATTCCAAACCTATTGCCATTATCCTCTGGGAATCAATAGATTCCTCAACCCTGGGTTTATTTGTATGCTGTGTCCTTTTGGTGTTTGGCCTTACCAAAGCAAAAACAAAAAACAAACAAAAAAAATAGAGGGTAGAAGAAATGTGGAAATCTGTCTGCTTGTTTCCATGCTCGGACAAACGCCACCACGCTGGCGCACGCGAGCAGAAGCCCTTTGTATTACCGCTCCCTACGCAACATACTTGAATTCTTGAACTTCCTGTGGGGTGAAAAAAGGATTTGAAACCATAAAGTGTTCTAAGAAAATGAAATCTTCAGAAGCATATTTTCTTTTCTTCCCCTTCTCCTCTTCTCCACAGACAATGTGCTCTGTTCAGTTCCCAACACAAACTCCAATAAACAGTGATGCCCATTCGGAAGGAGTCCTCTGTGCGTAGTCTTTTTGTGGAAGAGAAATGGGCGGGGACCGGCTGGACATAGAGTGGCGCACACCTCTAGTCCCAGGGCTTCCAAGGAAGAGGCAGGAGGATCTCTGAATTTGAGACCAGCCTGATCTACATACAGAGTTCCAGGCTATCCTAGGCTACATCATAAAATGCTATCTTTAAAATAAATAAACAAGTAGATAACTGGGCAGTGGTAGTGCACACCTTTAATGCCAGTGCTCAGGAGGCAGAGACAGGTGAATGTCTGTGTGTTCAAGGTCAGCCTGAGTGAGTTTTCAGCAGTTACAGGAGCACTGTGGCTCTCACAGTGGGAGCCTGGTCTAGTTCCCAGCATCTACAGATCACAGCTGCCTGGAACTCCTGTTTCAGTGACTCATGGGCACTGGGCACACACATGATGCTCACACATATGCTATCAAAGCATTTACACACATAAGAATAAAGGGACGAGGGCACAGAAGAGCCAAGTGGGTGTGCATGCAGAGAGGTGCTCTTTCTGGAGCTAGTTAGGAATTGCTAGTTTTTAAATAAAGCATTATGGGCCATTGAGATGGTTCACAGAATAAAGGTGCTTGCTGCCGACCTGGTGACCTGAGTTTGATCCCTGGAATCCATGTGCTTAAAGGAGAGCGCTGACTCCCACAAGTTGCCCTCTGTCCCCCACACATGGTATAGCACACCCCCATACAATAAATAAATGTATAAAACGTTTACTTGAAAATAAAACCGTCTCATCCTCATCGGTCTTCCTTGCTGTGGCCCTTGGTTCGCATTCCACTCTGCTGATGTGAAGGGCCTCAGCACTGTCTCTTCAGGTACCTCAGAGATCTCTGTGGTCAGCATGCTTACTCAGGTCCCATCCATTCCATTAGCTCCTCCAGTTAGCACAGGCGGTAATGACCCCAGCCACAGGAACCACTTAGACGGTACTTCCTACATGCCAGGCACTGTGCAAAAGCCTTTGTATTTATAGTGCTGGCCCCAGGTAGATAGAACTGCCTGTTTTTCTCTGGTTTGTTTGGCTGTTTTCAATAGGTCAGGATGCCAGCTGCAGACAGTTAGGTACCATGCCCATTGTCCCCTGGCAAGTGTCCTGGCTCTGGGGCCCATGCCATTTGTTTCCTTAATGTCTATTTCTCTTGAGTACATTAGACTCACTATCTCCCCTCCCCATCCCAAACACACAGTTTGGGCTAGAATGTAGCTCAGAGGTAAGAGCATCTACCGAGCATGTGTGAAGATCTGGGTCAGTTACCCATGATCCTACCTTTCAGATGATTCTATTCTATTTGCCTGTTACTGGGCTTATTATCCACAAGCCTACGAAGTTAATTATGTTCATTAGAACTGTGCCTAATGTTTGTTGGTTTCAAGGTTGAGGAATGCTTATCTCCTGTCCACCCCTAGGAGGTGCTGTCCTCACCCCATCAGTGTTAGGGGTGCTGCTTCTGGCTGCCTCTTCATTACTGAAGTGTTCCAAGGGCAGTCTTTAGGAAAGGTGAGGCACGGGTGCAACCCATCTCCTTACCTCTAGGGGGCGCTGTTTTCTTTATTATTGGAGTCTTAGGGTAGGTGTTTTATGGGAATTCATTGTTTGCCTTCAATCTACTAATTATAGGATCCAAAATATTTCAAAAGTAGGTCTGGATTGAAAGGAAGATGGTCCAACAAGGAGACCCGGCATCCTATCAGCAGGAGGGAAGCCCTTGAGCAAAAAGAGGACAGGTACATTGTGCTCATCTTGTGAGTCACCACTATGTGGGTTCTGAAAGGGAGTGGGAGAACACCTCTTCTGTCTTCCTGGTGATGCTGAGGTCCTACTCAGGACACATACGTGCTAGGTGAGCACTTGACACCCAGCTGAGAGACATCCTGGCCCATCTCGTTTGCTTAGACCTCGGCTCACCGAACAGTGAATTTCCTGCTGTTTGATTCCTCTCCTAAAATGATTTGTGCACCTTCTGGCTAAGTTTTTAAAAGGTCTTGATGTATATGTGAACTGCCTGTGCCACGTGTGTGCAGTGCCTGTGGAAGCCAGAAGAGGGCAGGGCAGAGGATCCCCTGGAGCTGTCTGGGTGTTAGGGACCACACCAGAGTTCTCAGTGAGAGGAGTACGTGCTGAGTCCTCTCCAGCCCTTAAAGACATTTTTCTGGAAGAAACATGAGCACCGTGTCGCATCAGCCTGTGTTGGGCTGTAGGGACTCATCTGGGACTAATGGCTCGTGATTGCATTTTTTAATATGTACAGTGTACAGACCACTCTTAGTGTGTATTAATAACTCATTTAATCCTCAACAGCCATTGGTAGGAGATGATGTCCTGAGCCTGAGACACGAACCTAGAACATCTGCCTTCGCCTGGTCTCGTCACCATTCCTGCTGCCTGGTGGGATCCTTTAGAATGGTCTATATTCAGAGTCGTTCAGAATGCCCAAGGAAATAGAAAGCAGAGCAGTGTGGAAGGGATTTTCTTGATGTCAGCCCCAGGCCTAGTGGTCTCTTTTTGTGTTTGCTTTTGAGACAGAGTCTTACTGTGTAACACAAGCTGGCCTGGAACTCACTGTGTAAGCCAAGCTGGCCTCACTGATTGCTATAGAAAATGTCAAAAGCATCAAGAGATGACTCAAAAGCTAAGGAGCATCTCCTGTTCTGCAGGGCAAAGGAGGCTGGAGGAGCGGTCTCAGAGTTGACAAGAGGCACCAGGAGCTTTCGCTTTTTATTTTATTATTTTTTTATTTTTATTCTTTTCTGGGCTAGGGGTGAGGGGACATTTTAGGGTTTCTCTGTGTTCTGACTGTCCTTGAACTCGCTTTGTAGACCAGGCTGGCCTCAAACTCACAGAAATGTGCTTCCTTCTGCCTCCCAAGTGCTGGGATTAAAGATGTGCGCCACCATGCCTGGTACCCAGAACTTCTTAATACGGCCCACAGATCTTAGCATGTGGGTGCCCGTGGAAGCTAGAAAAGGGCATAGGATCCTCTAGATCTGGAGTTACAGGCAGTCATGAGCCGCCTGACATGGGTGCTGGGAATTGAACCAGGGTCCTCTGGAAGAACAATAAGCATTCTTAGCCGCTGAGCCTTCTCTCCAACTCCTCTGCCTTATTTTTTATAGCCAACGTGGTGTTATTGCCAAGCTTTTCCTATCCTGAAATGAAATCATAGGTAATGTAACCCACCTAAACGTGGTGCGTTGTTGCTGCTGCTGCTGCTGGTGCTGTTTAATGTTTATTTAAAATGATCTCATGTCGTCCATGTTGGCCTCAAACTCACTCACTACTCAGCTGGGAATGACCTTGAATTTTCATCCTCCTGTCTACATCTCAAGTGTTAGAGTCGAAAACTTACACCATCATTTCTGGTCTGTGCGGTGCTGGGGATCAAATCCCAGACTTCTCATATGCTACCGAGTCTACCAACTGAGCTACATCTCAAGCCTCCCCTCCCAGCAGCTATTATTAGAAAACACAAGAGGATGAGCTGCGTTTATGGTGATGCTCTTACAATAATCCAGGAGATAGCCAACTGCGAATGACTCAGAACAAAGCAGCTGGAGTGGAGCCAGGGAGAGAGGCTGGATTCTGGGATAGGTTTGATGATGGAGTTGAGATTTGTGAATAGGTTGGGGTCGGGAAGAAAGTTCATGTGACTTTGAAGGACATCAGGTACAATGATGGGGACACTGAGTGGAGCAGGCTTGGGGTAAAGTGCGAAGATTTTAGGCTATCTAGCCGGGCAGTGGTGGTGCACGCCTTTAATCCCAGCACTCGAGAGGCAGAAGCAGGCTGATCACTATGAGTTCAAAGCCAGCCTGCTCTACAGAGTGAATTCCAGGACAGCCAGGGATACACAGGGAAATCCTGTCTTGCAAAACCAGTAAAGAAAGTGGAAATGCAGTATAGGAAATGTCCGGACTGGAGACATAAGTTTGGGGCCGAGAGTTCTTGGAATGACTGACAGCTGTCGGATTGAAGGCGTCTGACTGCGGTGAGCGTGTGAGATGACCGCGGTGGCAAGCACCCGGAGTCCCAGGAGGACTGGGACTTCAAGGTCATCTTTGGCTACTCTGCTAATTTAAGATGAGGCCAGGCTGGGCTCCGTGGGACCACTTCAAAAAGAACAGAAAAATAATATGAGCAGTGAACGGCTATGTCTGGAGTCTCAGCTGTTAGGAGGTAGAAGCCAGAGGTTCGGGCGTCCAAGGACAGTCTGCTACATAAGGAATTCAGGCCCACCTGGAGCTACCTGAGCCCCTGTCTCAAAATATCCACATCCAAACAAGACAAGCTCCAGTGTGCTCTGTCTTCATCTGCCGCTCTGTCTTCATCTGCCGCTCTGTCCCAAGCCGCTGTCGCCTGCATTGAGTTTAATTGCCCAGTTCTGAGGACCTAAGTCTTGTTCTTAAACAGATCACCTAAATTTTGTCAGTTAAACCAGGAACTGAGATCCATCGTTGTAAATTAGGCTTGAGTTGACTGAGCTCGGGAAGTTCTCACTGGGGGAACTGCTATGTTTGAGGTCAAGTTGGAGCTGGGGCTGAAGATATCTTGAAGGCCTCCTTACAACATTTCTCAGTCTACATACCTATAATGGCCTCTAAGCTACTCTTTGGAGCATTTTGTCATGAACAATAAAGAGACACGGGCAGGAGCCTTGCTTCAGTCATTTCCAAACCCCCAGGGAGCCCAGGGCGTGTGGAGGACTTATGACGTTGCTGATTTCCAGCAGACAGCCTCTAAATCTTCCATCCTTTTGTATCATCACTTTATAGTGGTTTAAATTATTTATGTTGTTTTGTTGAAAGCGAAGCCTGTTAGAGAACTGTCACCAAGGGAAGGGCAGGAAACGGCAAGCACACCGAATTGTGGCAGGACAGAGACTTTTCAACGTTGTTATAACTTAAGACTCTTGGTGAAAGAGTGTGTGTGTGTGTGTGTGTGTGTGTGTGTGTGTGTGTGTGTTCATCAGACACAAGAGACAAAGATGACTGGATGTCAGTGCTTCTCTGGTTACCTTGTCTCTAATCTCTGCGCTCGCTCTCTCTCTCTTTCTCTCTCTCTCTCTCTCAATACAGCCTCACCATGAGCCATGGCTGTCCTGGAACTTGTGGTATAGATCAGGCTGGTCTTGAACTCACGGAAATCTGCCTGCTTCTACCTCCCAAGTACTGGGGTTAAGAGTGTACACCACCATATCTAGCTCCTGTTTCTTTTTCTATACATCTGTGTGTATCGTGTACACTCATGTATATGCATGTATACGTTTCTATGTGTATGCAGGTGCATGTGCTTATGTGTGAGCATACATGTGGAGGCCTGAGGTTGACAGCACAAATCTTATTAGATGGTTCTCCATCCTATTTATTGAGGCAAGGTCTCTCAGCGGAACCCAAAACTTGCCAGTATGGTTTGGCTATCTAGTTTGCCTTGTTTCTGTTTAGAAGTCTATGGTTTATACCTGTAATTGTTATTACATTTTTACCATACAAAATACTAGGTTTCGTTATGACATTTTCAAACATGTAGCACATGTCTGCCTCATAGCCACACACTTCCTTGTCTACACGTTTATAACTGCTTGCATTTTATTTCTCTCCCTCTCTGCCTCTCTATGACATCTCAAAGATGGAAGGAAATTGATGATGAAATTACTTTTTAGTTTTCTTAAACCTTGAGGTCTTACGAGGAAAGCACACTGTTAATAGCTACCCGTAGTTAATTTCTGACTGCCACCCCAGAGTCAGCTGCTTCTGCGAAGGGTACAGATTTAATTACTTCACCCTCCTTTGAAAATATCCCAGACCTCAGTTATTTTTCAACAGCTGTGAAGAGCGAGGCCATGAACAAGGCAACGTATAAAGAAATCATTTAACTGTAGGTCTGTTTATAGACCACACCTCATAATCCTTCCCAGACAGTTCCATCAGCTGAGAACTGAGCATTTGAACACATGAGCCTAGGGAGGCCTTTCTCGTTCAAACCACCACACCCTGTCTTAAAAGTCTGTGCTCTGGTCCTTGTGTACCTCCCTGACAAAGACCATGGAAACCACATCTGGAGAGCCGTCCAAACTCACTGCTTTTTGTCCAGGATCCTAAGTTGCAATTAATATTTAATATAGAACTACCCTCCTATTGTGACCCCTTTATATTAAAACTTTGTGTGTATTGAAGTGGCAAAATAAAAAAAAGTTGAAGAGGAGATCAGAAGGATAAATGCCATGGGCAGACACTGGTAAGTATGAGGGATGAGGGACTGGGGGTGTTTCCCAGTAGGAAAGTGTTTGCCTTGGCATGCATAAGGTCCTGGGTACCATCTTGGTGCCAGAGAAGGAGAGAAACGAGGTGGGAGAGACAGACAGATGAGAGAGACAGAGACGGGGATATTAAGAATAAAAAATTATCCAAAAAAAAAAAAAAAGACAGTGAGCCGGGTGGTGGTGGCGCACGCCTTTAATCCCAGCACTTGGGAGGCAGAGGCAGGCGGATCTCTGTGAGTTTGAGGCCAGCCTGGTCTACAAGAGCTAGTTCCAGGACAGGCTCCAAAGCCACAGAGAAACCCTGTCTCGAAAAACAAAAAAAAAAAAAAAAAAAGAATAAAAAAGTATGCTAGGCAGTGGTGGCACATGCCTTTAATCCCAGTATTTGGAAGGAAAGCAGAGGTAGTCAGATCTCTGTAATTGAGAGCCTAGTCTAGTCTACAGAATGAGTTCCAAGATAGCCAGAGCTGCACAGGGAAACCCTGTCTCAAAAACGAATAAACAAAAACCATATTCAATCAAAAGCTAGGCATGGGCAAGTGTAGTGTTGCGCACTTGGAATGCCAGCTGTGGGTGAAGCAAAGGTCAGAGACTTAACGAGTTTGAGACCAGCCTGGATTATATGATACCCTGTCTCAGAAACAAACTAACATTACAGAGTGAGGCCCTGGACATACACGCTTGCGCACACGCACACATACACACATACACACACACACACACACACACACACACACACACAAGTAGCCAAACATGTCAATGCACATCTGAAACCTCAGTACTTGAGAGGCTGAGACAGGAGGATTGTAAATTCCAGATCAGCCTGTGTCCAAACACACAAATCTAGTTATAGATTAGGATTGAATTCAACCCTACACCCCAACTTTCCCTTTAGTTGACTTTCTTGGCAACCAGGACAGTCAGTCCAGGTTCTCGGGTACCTTTATGTTTGTACGTGCGGTGCTGGGGACTGAGCCCGGGGCCTGGCATCGCACGAGAGGCCAGTGTTGTGCTTCTCAAGCCCAGCCCCTATTTTCCTTCCAGAACCCCAACTGACGGGAACAAAAGGGGACAAACCTTTTGAAGAGATAAGCAGCTCCTGTCTCTTTGATGGCCACAAGAGCCCGAGATTGCTGCCAAGTGCGCTCTTTAGCCACCTCCTTGTACAAAGTGCATCTTCCTGTTTAAGTTCTTGGCGGGGACGATGATGGTGACCTAATTCCGCTGTACAGCGAGTGGGGGAATGAACTTCTAAAGTGCATCTCTGGTATTTGCACAAAAGAGAATCAGGTTGGTACCTTAATATCGATGCAGTTTGGAGATGTGTTACTCTTTCTTCCCTTGTCGGTTAATAGTTCATTTCTGTTTGTGTTGTGTTTGTTTTATGTATAATGAATCCAATGCTGTGCTTAAAAGCATGAGTCGGTGGCCTGAGTTTGAGTCCTGGATCTACAACCACAGTGAATTGTGACCTTCAAGAAATGACCTTTGTGTTGTTTTCATAGGACTACTTTAACAGATTGCCACAGGCTAGCCCACTTTCGTTCTTCTGTAGTTCTGCTTTGTGTGTGCGTGTGCATGTGTGTGCGTGTGCACGCACATGCCATGGTGCACACATGGATGTCAGAGGACAACTTTTGGAAGTCAGTTCTCTGCTTCTACCACGTGGATTCCAAGGGTCCAACTCAGGTTGCCTGGCAGGTGCTTTTGCCTGCTGAGTCATCTCATCAGCTCTTCTGGGATAATTCTTTTTGTTTGTTTTTGTTTTTCCAAGACAGGGTTTCTCTGTGTAACAGCCCTAGCTGTCCCGAAACTCGCTCTCTAGACCAGGCTGGCCTCGAACTCATAGAGATCTGCTTGCCTCTGCCTCCCGAGTGCTGAGATTAAAGGTGAGCGCCACCACTGCCCGGCTTACTTCTGTTGTTTGTATGTGTGATGCTGGTGACTGGGCCGGGGATCGGACATAGTGCAAAAAGCTTGGCAGCACTCAGTGGCCATGGACTGAGATCTCTGAAACCATGAGCTTCGTAATGTGACTGTCTCAGGTAGTTTGTCACCGTGAAGGAAAGCTGACTGGGAGAGTGGCAAGGCCAGGTGCTTCTCCCTCAGCCCTCTTTGCCAGCAGACATCTCATGGCACAAGGTATAGTCTCATCTAAAGAGCCTGCTGAGAGTAGCAACATTTTAGGGCCAGTGAGATAAAAGTGCTCAGCAGGTAAAAGTGCCTGCCCACCAAAGCGGACACCCGGGTGGGAGCCCCAGGGTTGAAGCTGTCCTTCACTCCTCACACACACCCTGTGGCACATGTGTGCTCACACACATGCAAACACAAAATAAATAAAATGTAAATTTACTATAAGGGACAAAGTTCAGTTCCCAGAAGCACTGTCTGAGAGCTGGAGGACTGAGATGCCTGGAGCTGTCAGGACTGTCTCCTCCGACTGGGGACTTGGGACTGGTGGAGAAGATGCATCCCTTAGAATATTGCAACTATTTAGCAGTGTGCGTTGTGCTCCGAATGCTAGGAATCTCCTCTTCCCTCACGCCCTTTCTCTCTCCCTTCGTTTGTCTGTCTCTCTGTGTGTGTCTGTCTCTCTTTGTCTTTGTCTGTTTCTGTCTTGTGTGTATGTCTATTTTCTGTCTGTCTCTCTCTGTCTCTGTCTGTTTCTGTCTGTCTGTCAGTCTGTGTATGTGTCTGTCTATTTGTCTCTCTCTTTCTCCCCCTCTCTGTCTCTTTGTCTCTGTTTGTCTGTCTCTCTCCTCTGTCACCCACACATACCCATGCTGGGATTTGAACCTGGGGCCTTGCACGTTAGGCAAGCACTTTACTATTGAGCTATATCCACAGCCCATGCCCTGTTCTTGTTTTTCACGGCTCCCTCCTGGTGGCTGAGCTCTCTCTGGTGCTGCAGGGAGCCCATTTCAGTCACAGTCTCTTGCCCACGTGTTCCAGGACCATCTGTCACTGGCACAACAGCCCAGTAAACAACAATTTCGTTCTCAAATCATGGCTTTAAGAGCGAAGTTAATTGATACAAGGTTGTTCCTAATTAGTAAAAATGCCTGTTAGGGAAAAATAATGCACACACTACAATTCAGAAGAGGGAATCGATGCAGAGCGTTCTTATCTGGCTGAAGTGAGAGATGCCCAGTGGGACCAGCGAAAATCGAAAGACGCCCTGATTATAGAGGCTGGCGGTGCATGCGAAAGCCAATAGCTGATTAGAACAGAATCCCGAATAAATCACTGCAAATCAGAAAAGCACATCAAGACAGGTAGTGGTGGCGCACGCCTTTAATCTTAGCACTTGGGAGGCAGAGGCAGGTGGGTGTCTCTGAGTTCCAGGGCAGCCTGGACTACAGAGCAAGTCCCAGGACAGTCATGGCTAGAGAGAAACCCTGTCTTGTGGGCAAACACATCAAATAAAAGCTTCCTATTCGGCCAGACCAGGCAGCCACGCCTTTAATCTCAGCACTCCAAAGGCAGAAGTAAATGGATCTGAGTTCAAGGCCAAGTCGGCTACAGAGTAAGATCTTGCTTCAAAAACAAAAACAAACATTCATTCAGTCTTTACTGAAGCATCAAAGTTTTTTTTTTTAATTTATTTTTATTTGTGTATGTGTATATGTCTGTGAGTGCCAACATGTGCAGGTGTCCCTGGAGGCCAGAAGAGAGTGGTCTTGGGATCTCCTGGAGCTGGAATTATAGGTAATAGCACCCAACATGGGTATAGGTATGCCCAGTATAGGTATGGCACCCAACATGGGTGCTAGGAACTGAACTTGGGCCCTCTTAACCACACCATCTCTCCAGCCCTAGAGTTTGGATCTCGATCCTTTCTTTCTCTCTCCTCCCTCCCCCGTACTTTTCTGAGACAGGGTCAAGTTGTGCATCTTAGAGTCACCTTGAACTCACTGCCTGGCATTGAAGGGAAAGGGAGGGACAGTCGCGGTTTGCTTTTGCTGTTCCTCTAAGGTTATCAGAAAAGGTCGCTCTGAAGCTAAACACTTCCTCTCTTCAAGGTCGTCTAGAGGAATCGCCTCTTTATCATTTTTTTGTTTTTCTACCTATTGATTTAGTATACACTCTAGTGCACGTGTGTGTGCAAGTGTGTGTGTGTGTGTGTTTCCCTCCTCCACCAGGTGGGTTCTATGGGTAGGACTCGGGTAACCAGGTTTGGTGACAGATGCTTTTACCCAGACAGCCATCTCACCAGCCATAGAATCTTATCTTCTTGAAGGTGTCCCTTCTGTCCTTTACCCAACAGGCCTCTCCCTTCCTGTGTTCATGTTTGTCCCATGTTGGTGATTGACGTAGGCTTCAGGCATGCCAAGCAAGCTCTCCAGCTGCTGAGCTACATCCGCATGTCTTAGGGTTTCTCTTGTTGTGAAGAGACACCATGACCACAGAAACTCTTATAAAGAAAACATTTAACTGGGGTTCAGAGGTTCAGTGCGTGATCATCACGGTGGGGTGTGGCAGCCTGCAGGAATCATGGAGCTGGACAGAGCGCTAAGAATTCTACCTTTTGATCCGCAGGCAGCAGTAGGAGTCTGTGTTCTGTGATCATCTGGGCATAGGTTGAGCACAGGAGACCTCAAAGCCCACCCCCACAGTGACACATTTCCTTTAGCAAGGTCACACCTACTCCAACAAAGTCACACCTCCTAATAGTGTCACTCCCTAGGGGGGTCATTTTCTTTAAAGCCACCACACCCCAGCTCCCTATAGATGCTTTTTAAAATGTCAATCTCTGTTGAGGCTAGAGAGATGGCTCAGTGGTTACAAGTACTGGCTGCTCTTCCAGAAGACCTGGGTTTGATTCCAAGCAGTCACACGCCGATTACGTCTATCTGCAATGACAGTCCTAATGGATCTGATGCCCTTCTGCTCTCTGTGGGCACCGCATGAACACGATGCACAGATGGACATGCAGGTTTGGCATGCACAGTAAATTTTTTAAAATCTTAATTAAAATCAATCTTTGTAAATAATCCGAGCAATAATCCGAGCTTCCCCTAACATTGAGATCTCTCATCTTCAACTTCCTTCAAACTTCTCTAGCTAAAATTTCAGGCTGGTTGGGACGGGGCTTGGTAGTGGACTTGGACTTGTATTTGCCTAGCTCTGGGTTTGGTCCCAGAGAGGGAGACGGCGGTGTAATCATGATAAGCAGGGTTAAGGTCACCCTGAGATACCACTCTGTGACCCTGCTTCAAATAAATAAATAAATAAATAAATAAATAAATAAATAAATAAATAAATAAATGTGTTTCTTTTGTTAGTGGGTTGCTGTTGTTGTTTGCTTTTATTTTATTCATTCAATGTGCATTGGCATTTTGCCATGGGTGTTGGGTCCCCTGGGCCAAAGTTATAGACACTTGTGAGCTGCCATGTGGGTGCTGGGAATTGAACTCAGGACCTCTGGAAGAGCAACCAGTGCTCTTAACGACTGAGCCATCTCTCCAGTCTTGTTTGCATTTATTTTGTTTGATTTTTAAGACAGGTATCTCATGTTCCAAGTTGTCCCTGAACTTACTATGCATCCCTGACAAGCCCGGAATCACTATGTCGAGCAAAGTGTCCCCAAACCCACAGCAATCTGCCTTCTTCTGTCTACCAAGAGCTGGGACTGAAGGTATGAATTACCATGCCCAGCACCTGAGGGACTCTTCAAGAACCATCAGGCCCAGGGATGGGCCTAGTCCTAGTACTTGTAGCTGTTGAGCTATCTCTCCAACCCCTGAGAAAGACATAGATGAAGAAGTAGACACTGGGTGCATGCTTGAGGAACTCTGTGAGTAGGGGACCTGTGTTTGCAATAACTGTTCTCACAGATTCATTTTTTTCCTTCTGGATTCTGCCAAACAGGGATGCAGCTCTGCTGGTAAAAGGCTTGCCTTGGTCACAGGAGGCCCTGTGTTCCATTCTGAGAACCACAGAAGCTGGTTGTGGTGGCACCGCCACATCGTCCCAACACTGAGGAAGCTAGAGGCGGGAAGCTCAGTTCAGAATCATCCTTCCTTTGGTTTTTATTTGTTTGTTTGTTTGTTTTGGTTTGTTTGGGTTTTTGTTTGTTTGTTTTTTGTTTTTGTTTTTAGTTTTTTGAGACAGGGTTTCTCTGTAGCTTTGGAGTCCTGGAACTAGCTCTTGTAGAGATCTGCCTGCCTCTGCCTCCCGAGAGCTGGGATTAAAAGTATGTGCCACCACTGCCTGGCTTGGTTTGTTTTTCTTTTTTTTTCTTTTTTTTTAAATATTTATTTATTTATTATACAATATTCTGTCTGTGTGTATGTTTGCAGGCCAGAAGAGGGCACCAGACCTCATTACAGATGGTTATGAGCCACCATGTGGTTGCCGGGAATTGAACTCAGGACCTTTGGAAGAGCAGGCAATGCTCTTAACCACTGAGCCATCTCTCCAGCCCCTTGGTTTGTTTTTCAAGACAGGGTTTCTCTGTGCAGCTTTGGAGCCTCTACTGGAACTTGCTCTGTAGACCAGGCTGACCTAGAACTCACAGAGATCCGCTTGCCTCTGCCTTCCAAGTGCTGAGATTAAGGGTGTGTGCCACCACCACCTGGCCATCAAAGTCATCCTTCTTCCTCCATGAAAGAGTGCCTTCCTCACCTGCACTGACCCTTGTGCTCCACTGCAGCACCGCATAAGAAACCAGGCATAGTGGTTCATGCCTGCAGTTACAGCATTTCGGAGACAGAGACCAGATGACCGAAGTTTGAAGTCATCCTCAGTTTTAGAGCGTGTTTGAAGCCAGCCTGGTCTATATGAGACTTTGTCTCAGAGGAAATTGAAAACAAGTAAACAGCAGCAACAGAAACAAATGCAATGGTTCAGATGGTAAAAATGTTACTTGTGTGAACCTGATAAACTGAGCCCAAGTCCTGGACCTGTAGTGGGAGAAGAGACCCATCTCCTCCCCCTCACAAAACATCACATGCCTACCTGTACCTTCCCCTTCACAAATATATTAATAACATTTTTAATTACTATATTTTTAAATGGGGGGGGGGCTGGAGAGATGGTTCAGCGGTTAAGAGCACTGACTGCTCTTTAAGAGGTCCTGATTTCAGTTCCCAGCACCCACATGGTGGCTCACAGCCATCTGTAATGACATCTGATGCCCTCTTCTGACAATAGAGCATTCATATACATAAAATGCACAAAGAAATGAATCTTTGCTGGGCAGTGGTGACGAATGATTTTAATTCCAGCACTTGGGAGGCAGAGGCAGGCAATCTATTTAGACTAACCAGCTTGGTCTGTAGAACAAGTTTCAGGACAGCCAGGGCTACGCAGAGAAACCCTGTCTCTGAAAGCAAAGACAAACAACAAGCAAACAAACAAAATTGTCTTTTGTTGAGAGTTCCAGGTTAGTTTCAACTGCATAGTGAGATCCAGGCTAGCCTGGGCTCCATAGCAAGACCCTGTCTCAGAAGAAAACCAAGTTCACCTTTAATCCCAGTAAGTAACCAGGGATACATAGTAAGACTCTAAAAAAGGGAAGAAAGAAGGAGGGAAGGAGGAAGGGAAAAAGAAAACTGAAAAGGGCAGGTGGGTGAGGCCTGAAAGTCTGGGCTTGAACCCCAGAGCCCACAAACAAAATTCCATTCAATGGCTTGCATCAGTAACTCCAGCACTTCCATGACAAAGTAAGAAACGGATACAGTAGAATTGCCCCAGCGTTCCATGGGTCAGCTAGCCTCAGATATGCAGCAGAACAGAAGCAAGAGGCGATTCTGCCTCAACACGGAAGAAGGAGAGAACCAACTCTTGAAAGTTGTCCTCTGATGTTCACATGCACCACACACACACACACACACACACACGCACACACACACACACACACACACATGCACGCACACATGTGCACACACATGCCCGCACACACACACACACACACACACACACACACACACACGCACGCACACACGACTAATAATAAACGAAACCTAAAAGACAACAACAGAGGCTGGCTGTGTGCATCATTCCTTTCCTGATAGAGCAGACTAACTGGTTCCAAAGTACGTTCAGATTTCGATTTTCTGGTTCCAAATAACCTTGGCATGTGTGGTGTCACCATATGTTAATATGAATGAGTCAAACCAAATCACACTCTGTTGTTAAATAACTCATAGGGCATTAATTGACACTCAGGAGCTTCTTATACTTTGATATCAAAGTTTAATGCAATCTGTAGTCGCACCTAAATAAAGTAGGTATTGGATAAGATGTAGAAAGAATTTGTATAGGGAAGTAAACATGGGGGACTTAACAGGCTATAGATTTCTAGTTTCCTAGGACCAAAACCATAAGTGGCTCCTATTTTTAAATATGCAACATGAGCCGAGGGAACATGTGTCCCCTGACCTTCATTAAAGTGCCTGGAGAATGCTTTCTCTTCAGGCGCCTGGACAGCTCAGCAGAGGTCTTGAAAATCTTCCCTCCCCAAAATAAAAATAGATTTTTCAAATGGTTTTGGCAGTAGCAGTGGCAGCTTGTGGCAGTTGAGAGTGGAAGCAACTCACAGCCGCACTAAAGCTGAAATTCCAAGCTTGCCCCCCACCCCTGGCCCCACCCCACCCCCCATCCCCACCACTCCCGCTGCCCCCTTCAGTTAACTCTCAGAGTTTCCTGTGGCCCCAGTGAGGACATCTGTGTCCCTTCTCCACATTTTACCAACTGTTTGGCCAAGATGTGGAGGCTTTGACAGTGTAGGCTGGCAGCCTAGTATGCTTTAAAGCCAGGTCAGAGGAGGGTTCTGGCTTCTGTGTCCCGCCCACGTGGCTTCTCAGGCTGGGCCCAGCTGCCACGGTCCCCAAGCACTCTGATCCAGTGGCTGTCCTAATCTACAGAGGATTACTGTGGTATCATGGTTCAGATGCTTCTGAACAAATATAGCCCATAATTTGTAGCGTTTTTATTACCCAGAGCCGCACACTTTCTAAGCAAATGTTCAGCTGAACTATGTCCTCCAACCGGAAAACTATTTTTTTTTTTAATAGTCATTTAGCTTCATTTTATGTGCATTGGTGTGAAGGTGTCAGATGCCCGGGAACTGGAGTTCCAGACAGTTGCGAGCTGCCACGTGGGGGCTGGGAATTGAACTCGGGTCCTCTGGAAGAGCAGTCAGTGCTCTTAACCCTTGAGCTGTCTGTCCAGCCCCCAAGAACTATTTTTTAACAGGAAAAGTTCAAGAACTATATATATTGAATTCACCTATGTCCCTAAAACAAAACAAAACAAAAAAAGAAACCAAGTTTTTTCTTGGGGCGAGAATTGTTTTGTTTAAAGGTTTATTTGTTTATAGTCTGTGTGAGTGCCTACATGCATGTAATTATTTCTGTGTGTGAGTGCCCACGTGTATGTGACTGCACCACAGATCTGCCTGGTGGTCTAGAGGGCAGAAGAAATTGTCAGATCTCCTGGAACTGGACTTCCAGTCATGAATCTCCTTGTGGGTACTGGAAACTGAACCTGGGTCCTCTTCCAGAGCAGCAAGGGCTCTTAAGCACTCTCCAGCCCCCCAGCCCCACTTACAAAAAACAAAACAAAACAAAAAAAACCTTTTTATTTTTTTGTGAGACAGAGTCTCATAGTGTAGCTCTGGCTGGCCTGGAACTCACTATGTAGACCAGGCTGATCTTGAACTCACGTAGCTCTTCCTCAGCCTCCCAAGTGCTGGGTTTAAAGGCCTGAGTCACTATGCCAAGCTTTTATTTAAGTTTTTAATCTATGTGAATTTCTGTTTTATACGGTATGAAGAAAAAAATCGTGCTGAGCACTCAGCATGATCCCAGCACTCAGGAGGCAGAGGCAGGAGGATCTCTGTGAGTTTGAGGTCAGCCTGGTCTACAGAGTTCCAGTACAGGCTCCAATGCTACACAGAGAAACCCTGTCTCGAAAAACCAAAATAAATAAATAAATAAATAAACAAACCCCAAACAAACAAGTTTTCCACAGTTTTCATTGTTGCTCTTTGAGACGGAATCTTGGAATCTGGTACAGCTTGTTGTCCTCAAGCTCAAGGATGACCTTGAACTCCTTGAACTCCTGGTGCTTTCTCAGCCCCTGCTGAGTGAGTCTGCGGCACCGTGCCCTGCTATGTCACATTCCAGTATCCTTTGTTGTCCCACGCAGGCTAGCACGGGCCCAGCTACTGGCTTGTAACCCTGCTGTGATCGTGCTACCTTCCACAGCTTGTGTGCACGTGCACCTGACTCCTCTGTTCCGTTTCTAGTGGTTTTCCTTGTGTCATCCGTGCAATGTTACAGAGTCTAACTATGGGCACATGGCCTTTCTCGCTCCCTTTCTTTGTGCTTTTATTTCTTTGCATTTCAGGGGTAGCCCCATCGGACCATGGTGCATTCGCTCACTCAGTAATTTGTGATCTCAGAATTTTTTATACAAAATCTGTTAACTGACCAATTGAATGACTGCAGAATGGCTTCATTCATCAGAGGGTCAAAAGTTTGTGCATAGCAGTATTATCTGCCTCTATTGATGGTTCTGTTTTCCTGCCGCACTAGCTTCAATGAGATTCTTTTTAGAGTGAGCGCTACTGAGTGGTCAAACCATAGTCACTACCCTAGGGGTCTGTAATCTTGGAGCTCTACGCTTGGACTTAAGTGGGTGCCTCCGACAACATGGTGGAGCTCTGTTTATTTAGCCATTGCACTTTCTGTCTTGACTTGGCCTTCAGGAAGCTAAGGCAAGGAATCCATGCTCAGAGGTAGCATATTTCTCTGGCTCTAGTTTTTTGATATTACCTTTCTTTCTCTGCATTCTGCTTATTCGAGCCAAAGCAGCCTCTTTTTGTTTGCTTGCTTGGTTTTTCAGGACAGGGTCTTACTATGGACCCCTGGCTAGCTTATTCCATATATAGCATAGGCTGGCTCCCGATTTGCACAGTTTCTCATGCCTCTGTCTGCTGAGTGCTGGGATTTTAGATAATCCACCATTCCCGGCTCGAGCAGGCTTTTCTTCATAGCTTCTTATTTGCTTAAAAAAACTTTATGATGTATGAAGATATTAAAATTAATCTGGAGGAGTGGTGGGGGTATGGTGGAGGAAATGGGAGGAGGGGAGTGGGAACTGGGATTGGTATGTAAAATAAAAATGTTTTCTTTTTAAAATTTTTTTAAAAAATTATTTATTTATTATATATACAGTGCTATGCCTGCGTGTATGCCTTCAGTCTAGAAGAGGCCACCAGATCTTACTACAGCTGGCTGTGAGCCACCATGTGGCTGCTGGGAATTGAACTCAGAACCTCTGAAAGAGCAGGCAGTGCTCTTAACCTCTGAGCCATCTCTCCAGCCCCTTACATTTTTTTTTTAAAATGAGGAAAAAAAAAATAAAATTAGTCGGGCAGTGGTGGCCCACACCTTTAATCCCAGCACTCAGGAGGCAGAGGCAGGCAGGTCTATGTGAATTTGAGGCCAGCCTGGTATATAGAGAGAGTTGCAGGTCAACCAGAACTGTTGCAGAGAGAAACCCTGTCTCGAAAAATCAAAACAAAACAAAGTAAAACAAATATATTGAATAAGGTTTAATTTAGGTTTAGCATATTTATCTCAAGCATTTTAAAAGGATTTATTTTTTAATTTAAAAAGTTATATGTATGTGTATATCTATGTGTTGGCATTTACACATGAGTGCAGGTGCCCTTGGTGGCCAGAGATGTCAGGTCCCCATGGTGACTGTGAGCTGCCCAAATGCAGGTACTGGCAACTAAACTCAGGTCCTCTTCAAGAGCAGGAAGCCCCCTTGACTGCTGAGCCACCTCACCAGCCCCTCCTCAAACATTCATTCATTGTGAAAACGTTCGAGGTCCTTTCTCCTAGTTTTCTGAAGTGCACAGTGTGTCACTGTGACCGTGGACATCCTCCTGGGAACAGCACAGCACATCAGAACCTCTTGCTCCTGTGCAGATTTGTTAAGGGATTCATCTCTTCCTCCTCCTCCATTCTAGGGATTGCACCCTGGGCCTCCCATCTGCTTAACAAGTGCTCCACAGTTTAGCTACCCTTCCGGGTCAACTTCTTGTTTTATTATTTTATTATTATTTTTGTCTGTTAAATATTTGTTATTATGGCATGGTGTATGAAGTGTGTGTCCAAGTCAGAGGACGACTTTGCTGAGCAGGTTCTCTCCTTCCCTCCTTTCAGGGGTTCTGGAGGTGGAACTCAGGTTTTTAGGCCTCAACAGAAGCACTTTCACCCACTCAGCGATCTTGACGACCTTGCTTGCTTCTCTATGTAGCCCAGGCTGGCCTTCAACTCACAAGTTCGTTCCTCCCAGTTTTTAAAGCAGTTTTATTGCTTGTATGTTTCAGTATGAAGTACATCAAATCTTTTTGTGGGAAGATGAAGTATAAATTCTAAATAAAATGAGAACCGGTCGTAGGGGAGTCTTTAATCCCAGCAGTCGGGAGGTAGAGGCAGACAGCTCTCTGTGGGTTTGAGGCCAGCTTGGTCTACAGAGTGCGTTCCAGGACAGCCGGGGCTACAAAGTGAGATCCTTTCTCAACAAAACAAAACAAAACAAACAAATAAGTACAATGAGAACTGTTCAGTAAATGTGGAATTACTGGGGCATGGCGATTTTCCAGAACTGTTAGTGTAGAAAGTTAATTTTCATTTTCTAGTGTGTAGGCCTTTCTCTACCCAAAAATACTGTACTAAAGTCAGGAATGAGAAAAAAGAAATCCTACTTTCAATTTCTGCTAGTAAATCCAAAAGACGTTACTCAACTTTCAAAGGCAGTGTGATTGCCAGGTTGTCACTGTAATTTTTTTTTTAAGTACTGAATTGAGTTGCTCATGAACGGGTGTGGGGCTTTTCCTCTGAGCTGAACCTAAATCTGATTTTTTTTTCTTCAAAAAAACATGGCTCGTAGAGCTTTTTTGTTCTCCTGAGTTCTGGTAACCCCCTTCAGGGGCTTCTCTCCCGGGCCGCTCAATCCATTCACTGGGCGCCATACAAAGCGTTTTGTTCCCTTGGCTCACACCAGCGCGCCGTCTCCCAAGGAGACGCTGAATGCCCACGAAGTCATGCCTTCCCATTACTCATTCCTCCTTTTCTCCCAAGGTGGCGTGTGGGAGGTGTTGTGCTGGGGTTCGACAAGAATAGGCCAGGAAGCTTTCTGCTGGCTACACTCCAGCCTGCGCGTGCTTCCCTTCCCACCGCGCCGGGCTCGGCGGCTTCATCGTGTGAGCTGTTTTCCAAACGGACAATGACTCCACACTCGGCCGCTCCCACAGAATCCCAGCCCTCGGATGGCAGCTGGACCGTCCAGTCCTGCCCGGTCACTCAGCCAACCTTTTGTCCCTTTACGAAGCAGGTCATCCGGCCACACAGGCGCGGCTGCTACGCACGAACACCCTTGGGGGGTCACCGGCTTCGCCCACCCGACACGCCCGCACCCGCATCGTCGCCTGGGCCAGCAGGGGGCGCGCGAGGGTCTCCGTCGCTCCGCCAGCCTTTCCCGCCCCCTCTGACGGACTCGCCTCCCTATTGGTCGTCCGTCTCCCAATCTTCCTCTCGATTGGTTGCCTTTTGCGTCGATCTCGGTTGCTGGGCTGGCCGAAGTGACGCGCGCCGCTCTAGCTCGGGGCGGTGTCCCGCGCCGGTGGCTTCGGGCGGAGTTTTGGCGAGCGGCGACGCGGTGTAGTCAGACGGCCGAGGTCCTGGGAGGCGACAGCTCGCGTCCGAGCTTCCCCCTGCTCCCTCGCCGCAGCCACCGCCGCACCCCGGCCTCCCGCCAACCCTCGATGCAGAGCTGGGCGGCTGCGTGATGGGGATGCGGAGCGGCGCCCTGCGGCTCCCGGCGGCCGCTGCTCGCGCTGAGCTGCGTCGGTGCCCGGCCTCCCGCGCCCCTGCGCGCCCTGGCGTCTTCTGACTTCGGCCGGCTCGCCCGTCGGTCCGCAGCGCCGCTGAGGTGAGGAGGCTGAGCGGAGAGGCGGAGCTGGGGCGGCTGAGGGGAGGTGGGCGGTGGTGCGGCGGCGCCGGTCGAGGGGACCGCTCCCGCGGGACACACTCCCGGCTGGGTTCGGGCCTTGGGGGGGTGGGCGAAGCTAGGAAGCGGCGCGGCCGGCCGGGGCAGCGGGTCCGCGCTGAGGAGCCTCGCCCTCGGTGGAGAGCCTAGGCTGGCCGATCGCGAGCTCCGGGTTTTGGTCCAGCGGCCTGCGGGTCCCCCGCAGTGCCCTGCACCAGCCCTCCGCTTCCTCCGGGCCGCCAGGCCCCGCTCTGTCCTCCGGCCAGCAGAGCCGTCGCTGTCCCGCCCCGTATCTGCGCACATTGCAGCTCTGAGGGAGCCGGCCCTGCCCGGCTTCAGGCTAGCTCACCCTCTCATCCCCATTGTGGTTGGCATCAGGGTTCCGACTGGGAATGTGGCAATGCCCCTGTGCCCGATGCAGGTAGGAAAGGGCATCCGGTGGCTCGGAGGGCTCAAGGGCTGGACGGAGGAAGGATGCAAAGGGAGGGGGGCTTGTTGGATGCTGGCCAGCTGGGAGGAAGGCTGGTGTGGGCTCGACGTTCAACCGACCAGGATTACTCTGGCAGCCATATTGGGAGGATGATCTGACAAATCGTTTAGGAGCCAAGTCCGGTTGCTGGAAGGCACCGAGTGACAGCCCTGGCAGCGTTCAGGGTGACTAGCCGCACCAGAAGCCAAGTTGTGGGGGTTGGGAGGCCACTCGGAGCAAGCGAGTCATTGTTCATGCAACGCAAACCCTCGCCGACTGTGAACGCAAAACTGAGCCCCCAAATCACCCTTTCTCTTTGGTGAATTGCTGCAGGAGCCTTCAGGGTAAACTGGCTAGGAGGGTCCATTCTTGTTGGGTGGGACTCTGGGATTCTGTCCTTATCACCGCTATCCATTGCTGCCTTGGCCCTCGAAGGCCTGTTGGTGCCCATCCTCTGCGAAGGCCACTTTACCACGTTGGAGACTCTCAGCATATTGCATTGCGTGGATAGATTTGCACAGTAGCCCAACGTGCAGAGATTAGGTAAACTGGAATGTTCTGATAGCAGAGAGGACTTGCAGCAGTGGCTCTGAGGATGCGGCTTGTCATGGCTGTGGAATCTAGAGGTAGCCTAAATTAGATTGTCAACAGATCTCTTGCTTATGCAGCTCTCACTGTTCCAAGCAGCTGTTCTGGCAGCACTGAGCACGCTGCTTTGTGTCATTATGTGCCTGTCCTAACCCGGACAGAGTGGTGATCGGGTTTGAAGAACAGTTAAAAAGCGACATTACGGTGGATATTCCATTCCAAGGCTGTGTACTTGGCTTAGTCATAACATTTTAGCTTGTGTTTTCATTTGAGAAGTGTGGTAGCGCTTTCTAATTTTGTTGGTATTGATTATGAAGTCATTGAAGTTGTTAATGTTCTATTTGAGGATGGATTATGAAGATTACTCATCATGGTATTTTAAAGTAGATCTAGAAATGATCAATAACTGGGTTCAGAGTGAACCTGTAAATGTGGTTTCCTATATTTTGAACACGCACAGGACTTGGGGAGATGGCATGACTCCTGCCTTCTTTATGCTCTTCAATATAAACTTTTTTGGTTTTTTGAGACAGGGTTGCTGTGTAGACCAGGCTGGCCTCGAACTCACAGAGATCTGCGTACCTCTGCCTCCCAAGTGCTGGGATTAAAGGCATGTGCCACCACCGCCTGACTCAATTTAAACTTTATTTATTATATATGTATATTTTGTCTTTGGCAATGGGTGAGGACTGAGGAGCCAACTCAGGTCTTAGGCATGTTAGACAAGCTGTCTCCTACTGAGCTATACTTCCACCCTCCATATTCCATTTTTTTAGTGCATAAATTCTTTGTTTAAATTTTTTATTTTTTTGTCTACTTAAGAATGATTACTAAAAAAGTTCCAGTGTTTTTCTAAGAGAAGTCAACACTTTAGTTTTTGTAATTTTTATCATTAAGCAATCTCTTTAACCTTCAACAGATACTAGTTTTTTTTGTTTTGATTTAATTTATGTGTATGAGTGTTTTACTTGCATGTGTGTATGTGCATCACGTGTGTGCCTAGTGCCCTCTGAGGACAGATAAGGATGTTGGCATGGGCCTGGAGTGACAGGTGGTTGTGAGTCACCACATGGGTGCTGGGAACTGACCCAGGGTCCTCCTCAAGAGCTTTTAGCTGCTGAGTTACCTTTCTAGCCTGAAGTCAGTGGTTTTTCCTGTACATTAATATTCAAGAAATATAGAATGTCTGTTTTATGATTCCATGTCAGAATCATAATATTATTATTATTATTATTAAGAAATAAGAAGTAGTTGTAAGTATATGTTAAGAACTGTGATTAAATATAATTTAAGTATTTGATAAAATCAGACCTGATTGTGAGTCTGAAGTGGAGGAAAGATTTAAGTCTGTATAGGTCTTAACTGTTGAATACCTTTCTGGAATTTATCCAATTAAGTACAATTTCTAAGGCATAGGTCAGACTGTTTTCCATTTCAAGACCAGATGTGAATGCAGTTTTCTTTTTTTCTACTAAATTTGTGCAGGGAACAAATTATTGCCCAAGAAAAGTCTTCTAGCAGTTTCCAAGGCCAAAGCTTTCTAGCCTACTTTTTTGGTTTGGGTCTTGTTCTATGTACAGAATAAAGACAGCAGTGGGTGCTTGCTGCCTTGTTTGCAAACCCATTTCCAGGCTACTCATTGTGATCAGCCTTTCCCAGGAGAAAGGTATTCCTGTGGTCTAGTACACCAACATGGTCTGATTTCGCGGTGCCCTGAAGTTAAAGGTGTATCCTTCTTATTCCACCAAGTTCCCTTTGAAGGGGTCTTGTTTGAGCAGATACTAGTAAATTTGTGGACTCTCTGAGAAAGAGAATAGATATGGACACTTCTAGAACCTTTATTTTGGTGAAGGATAGAAGACATTAAACAGATTTGACTGTGATAGGAAAATCTTGTGAATTTGGATTTTTCTTTTTTTTCTTTTGGTTAACAACTCGGTGATTAATTCGTTCTCATAGTCATTAGGAGATAATCCAGCCCCTATAGGGATTCAGGTCTTTATCCTAAAAGAATGTCAGCTCTACCATCTGTACTCAGACTCCATCTCCCTTTATTCTAGTACGGTTGGTGTGCTGCTGCTTGTGCTGTGGAAGCTCCTGTGGTTTCTAGCGAGCCTTTTGTCTCCTTCTCATGCTGTGTAGTATGAATGATCTTGCGATTGTTTGAGACTGCATATGTGTTTTAAGTTAAAAGACTGAAAATACCTGTTGGATACAAAACCTTTGGTTGGGGGAGCAGAGGACTGAACCCAGAGCCTAGAAGTTGTTAGGCAAATGTTCTACCACTCAGCTAAATCTCCAGCCTCATAAGACTTTTAAATTTAATTTTATATTTTAGAGATTTACTATCATGTTGTTTACAACAAAGCTTGTCATTCAGTTATATAGTTTTCTGTCATTTCTGCCTTTGGTAACTTGGGCCCTTTGGCCTAGTTTTCCCTTCCATTCAAATTGTATTTTGTTTGTTTGTTTTTTGTTTTTCGAGACAGGGTTTTTCTGTGGCTTTGGAGCCTGTCATGGAACTAGCTCTTGTAGAACAGGCTGGCCTCGAACTCACAAAGATCCGCCTGCCTCTGCCTCCCGAGTGCTGGGATTAAAGGTGTGCGCCACCACCACCTGGCACAAATTGTATTTTATTGTTATTTTTGTGTTGCTAAAAATTGTACCCTGGGCCTTGCACATACTGGGCCAGGAACTCTACTACTGAGCTGAGACTCTAGTCTCATACAGATTTCTCACATCATCTTGGCAGATGTCTGCAGCTGTATTGCTTCTACAACTACTTCAAACAACTACTGTTTGAAGTAGTTGTAGAAGCAATAAGGATAAAGTATTCTACTCATTTTGAGCACTTTCTATATGCCAGACCCTTGTGTAAGCGCATTTATTAATTTAATTCAGAGGCAACCATGCCAAGAAGATACTGTTATTGTCCCATTTCTCAGTGAAGAAACTTAAAATACGAAGTTGACTTCCCTACCATCACTAGCTCTAGCTGAGTTATCCTTATGCTGAACTTCCTAAGAGACCCATCCCTTCAAATTCCTCACTTCTGCTCAGACTCTGCCTTGGCTCTTTTCTAGTTGGTAAAGTTCTGTGCCGCATCTTTTAACATGTCATCGCTTTCAGGTCTCACCCCGATAACTTAGAGCCCCCTCTTCTGTAGTCTCTGCTTGTGTATTCCATGTTAGGTCTCCGAGGCTCTTAGTTTCTTCTTCTCCCGTACTGTCCTGGCTGGCGTTTATTGCCCCAGCTCTTTTCTTACAATATCACCATTGGCGGTTTTAAATCCTTTGCTCTTCTGACAGCCAGCTTGAGTCATTCCTGCATTTATACCTTCTGTACATACTCAGGTTTCATGGAGAAGCTTCACAGGGCTGGGGATTAGTGCCACCATCCGTATGAAGTCCCTCAGTTCGTCTTTGATGTTTGGTGAAACAGGTCTGCTTGGTGTCCTCTCAGGATGTTCACAGTGGCTTAAGTCTCCCACTGCCTCTGCTTAGCAGAATATATATCTACTGCCTTCTAGGGAAAAGGCATGAGCTCCTTCAGTCTTCCCTTCCTCTTCTGACAATCGTCCCTGCCCTCCTCCTCTTCTCCAGCCTGAGAAAGGTTATCTTCCCCCAACTGCAGCTAATCCCTTGCCTTGTGCTCAGTGTATCACTGGCTCCTAATCTTTCGGGATTTGTTTCACTGGTTGCTCTTATTTCTCCTTTGCTGACTTTCCCTCACTGTTCCTTGAACATTCCTGGCAAGTTCTACCTTAGGACTCACACTCTGTCTTTAGCCTGGATTGTTCTTTCTCTCTAATCTGCTTGGCTGACTCTTTCACCTCTTTTAGATTTTCGCTTATATCTCAGCACTTCACCAAAGCCTCCCCGACTTAGCTGTGTAGCAGCACTTCTCCTTCTTGACTTTACTTCCTTCCCTTCAGTGACATTCACAATAGCTCACCACTTTTAATGCCTCTTTCCCGCTAGAATGGGAGTTCCTCCAAAACAGGGATTCCCTATATGTATGCAATGTATTGATTAAACATGCAAAAGTGTGAGTCTTTTCTATTAAAAAAATTAAGCGATAAGGAGAGAAAGATTTCTTCTTCATTTTTGTTCCCTTTCTCTTGTTTATCACAGTCAGTTATAATGGCATTTTCTCTTTTTGCCAACCCAGCATGAGCGGTTGTAGATCCTAGGGGATCTAGATACATCTTGGATACTGTTCTTGTTCAGAGTTCCAACCTTTATTGCAAGATGAAGGCAGAATGGCATGCATGTTTTCATCGTTCTAGAAGTATTGCTCACTTCAGTTGCTCTGCTCTTGAACTTTTGTCTTCTTTTGTTTTGTGGTGCTGGTGTCACCTGGGTCCCCTGCGTCTGTCCATTTACACAGTTATCAAGTTCATTGCACACAAAGTTTTGTATAACTTTTAAAGGTTTGCTGTGTTGTTTGGTTCTGAGAACCAGCACTTGGACCGCATAACCATGTATCCCAGTTAAAATACATTTTTGTTTACTTATAATTTGTAATATGAGGGCTTGGGAGATGGCTCAATTTTTTAACAGCAATGGTTGCTCTTCCAGAGGACCTGGGTTCAATTCCCAGAACCCACATGGCAGCTCACAACTGTCTGTAACTCCAGTTACAGGGGATCTGATACCCTCATACAGACATACATGCAGGCAAAACCACGAATGAACATGAAATAAAAAAAATTAAAAAAAGATTTCTTTAAGAAATTTGTAATATGAATTGCCTTTGGAAAGTATTTGAGCAAATTACTATAAGCTCCACATATATAAAAAAGTAAGCAAAAATCTGTGTACTGAGAGATAACTAAAATATAGCTTGCCTGGGCTAATGTGGTTTAGTTTAGTTTTGAAACATTTTGAAATCAAAGCAAAAAGGAAAATATTAATCATAGGGTTTTTAATCTGGCAAAAAAAATGTTAATGGTTTGTCAAGAGACACTTTTTCCAGTGCTGAATTCTTAAGTGGATCAGGTGTTGTAGGCTTGCCTATAAAGCCAGCAGCACTCGGGAGACTGCGGCAGGAGGAGGTGAGCCTGGTCCTCAACCTCCCTAACGCTGTGGCCCTCTAATACAGTTCCTCGTGTTGTGGTGACCCCCAACCATAAAAATATTTTTGTTGCTACTTCATAACTGTAATTTTTCTACTGTTAGGAATTGTAATGCAAGTATCGGTGCTTTCTGATGGTCTTTGGTGACCCCTGTGAAAAGGTTGTTTAACCCCCACCAAAGAGGTTGAGACCCACAGGTTGAGAACCTCTGGTCTAATGGAAAGGTGTTTGGTCGTCCTGTACAAAGAGGATCTCTGTGATTTCAAGGCCAGTCTGGTTAACTTAGTGAGTTCCAGGACAGCTGGGCTGCATAATGAGATTCTGTCTTGTAATAACAAAAACAAGCAAATAAACAAACGATCCCTTTGACAAACTAATCCACAGGCTGGAAGGATAGCTCAGTCGGTAAAGGCACTTGCCACTAAACCTGATGACCTGAGTTCGATTCTCAGCATTCACAAGTTTTCCTCTGACCACCACACTGCTGTGTGTGCATAGACACACACACACACACACACACACTCACACACATAAGTGTAAAATGCTTTCAAAAATCCCAATATACTTGTTTTCCAGGCTGGAAATATAGTATAACTGAATTGTTTTCAGTGAAAAATATAGCTGGTGTGATTTAAATGAACAATTTTATATACAGATTAGGGAATATCAGTCCCAAACTCATGGTTCTATCTTGGGGAAAGCCTGCAATGTTTATATTTTGTGTTTTCATCTAAAAGAGAACATACCAAATTCAGATGAGTTTATCATGTGATACTTTGTTGCACATGGAAAAGTTGGCCCTTCCTTCTTGCCTCCAAAGGTGAGTTATCACCCAGTATGTAGGTGTGATGAGAAGCTGATTTTAGAAATAAATATTAATACATTTTAATTGTTTTTTGTTTAAAATTTGCCATTTTGTATCATATTAAGCTGAACTTATTTTCCATTGGACAGATTCAGGAATAGTCACCATTTATTTTGATCATAGGAGAATGTTAGTGGAATGTTGGCGTTTGAGTGGCGAAGTTTCACATCTGCCTCCTCTCTCCTCTAAAAGTCTATAGACTATGGCTAGTCATTAAAGCTAGTTCACTTTTGGATAGATTTAATATTAACTAATCAAATTTTGGCTCTTTGAAAAAATCTATTCTGACTTCCATTTAGAATAGTTTATTTCAAGCTGATGAACCATAGGGACTATTGTTCTCCAGTCCCTGGGTGCCTCCCCCAAACTCCCAGACTGGGGGTGGAATCCAGGGCTTTGTGAATCTGAGACAAGCACTCTACATACAACTGAGCTACATTTCCAACTCCAAATTGTTTCTTGAGGCATTTCTTGATTTCTGAGAGAAAAAAAAAAAAACACAAAAACATGTCAGCAGTGCAAAGGAAGATTCTTGATTTCATGCAGAGGCAGAGGACATATGTTTGGTAAGTCTAAAAATTATATCAGTTTATTTTAGACAGTGGTTTAAAGAAAACAGTTGGGAAGCCTGGCTGAGCCTGTTCAGGCACATTGGAGACTGAAAATCTGATCTGTTGGAGACTATTCCTGTGCAAACTGACTCTTGGCATTGAGTTCGGATGCGACAGGCAGCATTCCCGTCTCACAGAATGACTAAAGACCAAAGATCAAGAGTACACACACACACACACACACACACACACACACACACACACACCCTCTGTCTCTGTCTGTCTCTTGTACATACACATACAAATTCTTACATATTTGGAGCCATTTTACTGGTATCGCCATGGTCCTAACACCTGCTTGGTCTTTATGGAAGTTATTGGATAGAGAAATGCGTAAATGTTACATAGAAAGGAATTATTGATAGTATCTATTTATTTTAATGTGTATTGGTGTTTTGTCTGCCTATATGTCTGTCAGGTCCCCTAGAACTGAAGTCACAGTTGTGAGCTGCCAAGTGGGTGCTGGGAAGAGCCACCAGTGCCCTTAACTGTTGAACCATCCCTTCAGCATCTATTTATAGCATCTTAAATGGGGCTCTACTGTAGAGATTTACTTCATTTTGTGATATGTTTATTTGTTGTGATATTCTATTTGTAATCTAACAAATAAAGCTTACCTGAAGATCAGAGAAGCAGAGTGGCCCGCCACTCGAGAGTTCTTACCTCAACCAGTGTCAGACCGAAAGGGCAGTCCTGTCTCCGCGGATCCTAGACTGCCATCTCCAGACTGTATCAGAGCTCCTGTCTCCTCTCAGTTTATTTTCCTTTCTCTACCCAGCCATGTCACTCCTGTCTTCACCTCCCTAGTGCTGGGATCACCTTTGTGTGAGCTCTGCTTCTCCTTTGGACAGATTGTGTTGCCCACGGTGGCCTTGAACTCACAGAGATCCATCTGCCTTTGCCTTCTGGGATTAAAGGTGTGTGCCACCACTGCCTGACCTCTATGACTAACTAGTGGCGTAGCTCTGCTCTCTGATCTTCAGACAAGCTTTATTAGATTTTAAACAAAATATCACTACATTTATTCTTTTGGAAACATAGTCTGATTCAGTATAGGCTAACTTTCAACTTTTGTGTAGTAGAGGCTGCTCTTAAATCCGGTTTTTCCATCTTCCTGCCTTCACTCTTCAAGTGAATGAGATACCTGACTTACTTATTCTTTTTTTTTTTTTGAGGCAAGATCTCATGCAGCCCAGATTAGAGCTTGCCATCTATATAAGATAACCTTGAATTACTGATCTGTTTTACTACCCAAATGCTCTGATTACAGGTGTGCACCACTTCCCATGCCTTTTTTTTTTTAGTCTTTAAATTACAATTCATTTTTTGAAAATATAGTTCAGTCACAGGCATGGTAGTACATGTCTTTAATTGTAGCACTCAGGAGGCAGAGGCAGGGGGATCTCTGTGAATTAGAGGCCAGCCTGGTTTTTGAAATTCCAGGCTAGTCAGAGCAACATGATGAGATCCTGTCTCAAAAGTAACAAAATAAATATAATAAAAAAATAAAAAAATAATAAAAAATATTTTTTCCAATGAAAAAGTTCATTGGAAAAGATTATCTTTTAAATTTTTTTGATATCAGTTATTGCTCCAGAAAATTGAGCTTATAATAATTTCTTTTTTGGTATAGAAATTACCTTAGTATGATGAACTCAGGAAAACTCGATTAAGGTTGTCACTGAAGCAAGCACCAACCCAGTCCTAAACTTTACGCATCTCAGTGAACTTCTTAGAAAACTTTTTAAAGATTTATTTATTTTATTATTTATGTGCCTGGTGCCCATGGAAATCAGAAGTGTGGGATCCCCTGCAGTTACAGAGTGCTGTGAGCCTTTGTCTCTATACCAAGAATCAAACCTCTGTCCTCTGTAAGGCCAACAAGTGCTCTTAACTGCTAAGTCATCTCCTCCTCCTCCTTCTCCTCCTCCTCCTCCTCCTCTTCCTCTCCTTCTCCTTCTTCTCCTTCTTCTCCTTCTTCTCCTTCTTCTCCTTCTTCTCCTTCTTCTCCTTCTCCTTCTTCTTCTCCTTCTTCTCCTTCTTCTCCTTCTTCTCCTTCTTCTCCTTCTTCTCCTTCTTCTTCTTCTTCTTCTTCTCCTCTTCCCCTCTTCTCCTTCTCTTCCCCCCCTTCTTCTTCTTCTTCCTTTCTTCTTTTTCGAGACAGGGTTTCTCTGTGTAACAGCTCTGACTGTCCTGGAACTTGCTTTATAGACCAGTCTGGCCTCGAACTCATGGACATCTGCCTGCCTCTGCCTCCCTAGTGATGGGATTACAGGCATGAGCCACCACCACCTGGCCTCCCCAACTTCTTTCAGTGAGCTTCTATTCATAGTAGTTTGTTTTGTTTTGTTCTTTCGAGACAGGCTTTCTCTGTGTATCGCTGGCTGTCCTGGAACACACTCTGTAGACCAGGCTGGCTTTGAACTCACAGAGATCTGCCTGCCTCTGCCTCCTGAGTGCTAGGACTAAACACATGTACTACCACTGCCTATCTTATTCCTAGTAATTTAAAAAGACTCTTTCTTGGTTAAAATCTGTTTTTAAAATTTTCTTTTTACATTTTAATTTTTTTATGTGTATGTGTGTTTTGCCTGCATGTTTGTCTGTGCACTGTGCTTATGCAGTATCTGTGGAGACCAGAAGTGGGCATTGGCCCCTTTGGGACTTAAATTACAGCTGGTAAAAAAACTGCTATGTGAGTGCGGGGGATTGAACTCAGGTCCTCTGCAAGAGCAACAAGAGCTCTAAACTGCTGGACCATCTCTCAGGCCCCCTATATAATGCTTTTTAAGAAGAGAGAATGAAGTGAACTAATCTCTTTTAGTAATGTAATCTTACATATTTTCTATAGAAGATGAATATGACAAAAATAAATCAATCCTAAATAAATCAAAACAGCCTGGTGTGTTTGGTTGGTTTTCTATTGCTGTGGTGGGGCAGAAAGAATTCTTTGGCTTACAAGGCTGGAGCTTGAGGCAGAAACCAGGAGGAGGAGCTGAGGGAGAGACCACCAGTGGGAGGCAGGTGACTGGCTTGCTCTCCAGGGCTTGCTCAGTTTGCTTTCTTACACAACCCAGGACCTCCTCCCCAGGGGTCACCTGAGCCCTTTCCACACTAGTCATCTATCAGGAGGATGCAGGCTTGCTTACAGCTGATCTTATGGGGGCGTTTTCTCAACTGATGACTCCCTCTTCTCAGGTGACTCTAGCTTGGTCAAGTTGACAAAATTCTAGGTAACACATCTGGTATTATTCATTATAAACAAGTACTCATTCCTGTTTCCTTGCAGAAGAATCCATTTGTTTTCTCCTTACTCCTAATAATCCATGTTGCTTCTGAGAATAAATGGGAATCTGACAAGATTCAAGATAAACAGACAAAATGTGAGAAATATTCAAATGGTAAATTTCAGTGTTTTATTGTCCTTTTAGTGAATGCTTCTGGAAGTTTTGCTTCATTCTACTTTCCTAATGCTTCTAACTATGCCATAAGGAAAGAAAACTAGTCAGTAAGACAGTCTAGAACTGGGGTGCTTAAGTAACTTAGAGTGCAGATTGTGACATATCGTGTGTATATGTGTTAGTGTGTACCTATATGTGCAGACAGAGAACAGCCTTAGGAATGGTTTGATGTGGGATTTCCCTCTGTATGCCATGATTACCATTAATGAATGAAGAAACTGCTTTGGACCTATAGCAGGGCAGAACTTAGGTAGGCTGGGGAAGGGGAACTAAACTGAATGCTGGGAGAAAGAAAGGCGGAGTCAGGGAGAAGCTATGGGAGCCACAACCAGAGACAGATGCTGGGAACTTTACCTGGTAAACCACTGCCACATGACAACACACAGATTAATGGAAATCGGTTAAATTAAGATGTAAGAGTTAGCCAGTAAGAAGTTAGAGCTAATGGGCGAAGCAGTGATTTAAATAATATGGTTTCTGTGTGATTATTTCGGGGCTAAGCAGCCAGGAACCAACAAGCAACCTCTCTTCATACTACAGTGATTTCGTGGGAGTCATCCATTGTTTTTGAGACAAGGTATTTCATTTTCTGAAGTTTATGATTAGGTTGGTTGGCTGGCCAGTGAGCCACACAACCTCCCTGCCTCTGGGACAGGTGTTTGTTTGGTTTTTGAGAAAAGGTTTCACTGTTTAATCTTGGCTGGCTTGGAACTCACTATGTAGACCATATCATACAGATTTGTCTGTCCTTGCCTCTGACTTCTGAGTATTTCTGAGTACTGGGATTTGAGGCGTGGACCGTCACACCTGGCAAGTTGTAGTTTCCTGATGGACATTGTTACAGAGGACTACAGTTGTAGGTAATTTACACAGTAACTCTTCGTAGTTCACTTCATTGTAATTTCAATTACTGTAAAATTTTAACTCATTTGTGAAGATATTCTCAGTTTTACCACAGAGTTAAATTAAAAAGTATTATATTTTATGTATTCTTGCATGTTTCTGTTGTGGGAAAGGTTTTTCACTCATTGTGTTTATTGGATTAGATGGGTAGAGGAAGCAAACTTGTATTTCAGTGAGAGCTATTTTGACTTTGGTTGTGTGAAGTTGAATGAAATCTGGCAGAATATTGAGGGGGGGGATTAAGCCTGCTACAGAATGACTGAGGATGTTAAGGATATTTCTGTTTTGGTTCTTAGTTGTAAGTCATGTAAAAAGCTGAGCTAGAGCTTCCAGTGTTTTCTGTTTTATTTCTAAGGCAGAAGCTTTGAGTACTTTACCAGGCCCTGGGTAGAACACACAAAGAAACACTTAAAAACATCTAAGTAGTCACATAACTATCAACATTTTAGTGTTTATTTTTTCTATTCCTGGTTATCTGGAAAAATATTTTTACCGATTTCTTGCCTGAAATCATTTCTATTGGTTGATAAATGATGTTTCTTTTACAGTCTCCTCCTAGTTTTTCTGTTTGAAGAAGTTGGGTGACTTGTTGAGTGTTTCTTCCCATATTCTGGATTTGGATAATGTCTTTGATGTGTTGTCCAGATTCTCTTACTTTTTGTGTCTTGCAAAAAGGTGAATTTCTAAGGCTTAATTCTATTCATTTTTCTTCTAAGGGGGTGGGTGTCAGAATACTTTCTAGGCAGTAGGTAGTAGGTCAGCAGGTAGTAGGTAGGTGTGCGGTGTATTTCCTTTTATAGGACACCAGGAAGCATGTTCTGCTTCTAGTAATGACAGAACGAATTACCACTCTTTTATGTAATGTGTTTTAGCAACCACTGTTGACTGTGGCAGAAAGCCTTTATGTTGCCTAAGTTGGAAAAGAGAAACATTCTAATTTTTTCTGTGTTTATTAGCTTGATTTTTTTTGTGTTGTTGTTGTTGAGAACACACAATTGAAAGTCATGAAAATATATCTTTTAAAAATAAGAAATTAAACTGGGTGGTAGTGGCGCATGTCTTTAGTCCCAACACTCCGGAGCCAGAGGGAGGTGGGTCTCTCTGAGTTTGAGGTCAGTCTGGTCTACAGAGCAAGCTCCAGGACACCCAAGGCAACATAGAGACACTTTGTCTTGAAAAACTAATAATAATAGTAACCGATAATAATAATAATTTACCCTTATCTACTATTTGGTTATCTTGGATATTTTATACAAGATATGCTGTTTGAATTTAAGACTGTACATTTGGTGTGTGTGTGTGTGTGTGTGTGTGTGAGACAAGGTCTTTAACCTCCTACATAGCTGAGAATCACCTTGAACTCTTTGATCCTCTTGCCTTCACTTTCCCAAGTGATGGATGGGATTACAGAAACATGCTGCCAGTGCCTGGCTGGTTTTTGTTTTGTTTTTCCTTTTTCCTCATTACTCTATCTCTAAAGTGGGAACTTTTAAAAAATGACATCTATGTCCTTTGACATGTCCTGGTCATTTTTGACAGATGTTTGCTTTGGGACTAACTACAGTGTCTTAAGATCATGTTAAATTCCTTTGCTGAGATGGTATGAGCCTCTCCCCCAGCCCAAGTTCAAAATGATTTCTGAAGGGGCTGGGCTGTTCCCTTTGAGGAGCTATTGCAGATCAGCCTGAGATAGGGTGCAGTCATGTAAAGTGACGATAGTGTTCTCGCTGTAAGTGCTTAGGAAATACCGCTGCTTTCTGGAATGTGTGGGCCTGTTGTAAGGGAGGTCTGGTGAGGAATCGTAAAAGCACACGAGGGTGAGTGAGTGAAGGAGTTGGGCTAGAACATGGAGGTGTCCTTTGACTTTGGTCGTAGCCTCTTGGGAAGGAAGAGTGGCATGGAGAGTCATAGTGTAGGAAGCTGGAGTTGGGGGCTGGACTCTTGTGCATAAGATTGGGTGCGTGAGTTTTGAACCTGAGCATTCCTGCACAAACTGGGCATGGCCTCGTAAGCCTGTAGTTCTAGTACTACAAGGGAAGGAGAAGGCAGATTGTGGGGCTCACTGGCTGCCAGCGCAGCCCCCCGTGAGGGATGTTCAAGTTGTGTAGATACTGTGTCAGGGAGCACACACAAGAGCAGTTGTATTGACAGTGTGTCAGGGATCACACGCGCACACACAGACACACACAGACACACACACACACACATAGGAAAGCAGTTGTGTAGATACTGTGTCAGAATTCCATTCTCAGGCTCCAAATGGTGGATGGAGGGGACCATTTCCCACAAATTTTCCTCTGACACACAAAATAAATCAAATGTAATAAAAAGTTAAAAACAAAAATTCAGTACTTGATGTCTCCCTTAAGACTTTTGAATACTGGCCAGTGGCTGTCTTAGGTTTATTGCTTCTCAGATCTGTTTTGTACAGCCCTGCTAAAGGACTGTTGGGTGAAAACAAAACTCAGAGAACAGTTCATTTGTTGTGAGAGGCCTAGGCCTGAATCAGAGTGCAGGGGATGAGAACGAGAGGTAGGGAGACTTAGGCAGAGGAGGATGGAGAATTCCAATCCAGCCTTGGCTACATGTGAGGGAGGCCTTGCTTCCAAAAGGAAAAAAGGTGGGAATTGATAGCCTTCTAGTTGGGGAGATGATTGAGTTTCGGACATCAATAATAGTTAAAATGATAGTTACATGCCAAAGTCCTCTGGGGGCTGAAATGTTGATGTGGTTTGTCTTTCTCATCTGTTCTTTCCTTCCCTTCTCCTTTCTTCTTTTTCCCTCCCCCGTATGTCTGTCTGTCTGTCTATCCATCCATCTGGTGATTGAACTCGGATCTCTGAGTTACATCCCCAGCCCTTTTAAAAGTTTTATTAGGAGACGAGGTCTTAATGGATCAAGTCTAGACTGGTGTTGAACTAGCAAACCTCCTGGCCTACCTGTGTAGCTGTGATTACAGCCATATGCTACCACACCCATATTGAATTATGTTTTTATATGCAACTTTTCCCTCAATGATGCTTTCTTTTGTGGGTGTGGTGTGTTGGAGGGGATAGTACTGAACTGATGACTATGCATATGCAACATTAATTGGGAAAGTTCATAACTCTAAGCTTTCATTTGATAAATGTGGCCACAGAAGTATTTGCTATATTAAGAACTCTTCAGTTTATGTAAAATAAAATAAACAGACTGAAAAGAAACATTGCAACATGTGTGTATTAAAAAATTAATATCAAAAACATTGCAATAACCAAAAATGATTGAACCTAGCAAAGAAACAGGTTATTTTCCCATCCTTTAATGGACACTGACCAGGCTCTTACACCAGATACTGTTCTACATACTAATACATAAGACAAGAGATTTCTGAGCAGTTTGGACTGGTGTGAAAGACAGAAAGAGAGAAAACATTTCCCAAAAGGAAAAATTTCAAACAGTGATGAAATTATTAAGAAAATAAGCCTGAAGGTGGTGGTGCGGCTTTACTCGCAGCGCTTGGGAGGCAGAGGCAGCTGGATGTCTGAGTTTAGGCCAGCCTGGTCTGCAGAGTGACTTCCAGGGCAGCCAGGACTGTTACACAGAGAAACCTTGTCTTGAAAAAGTGGAGCCAGGTCTGGTGGCACGTTCTTTTAATCTTACCACTTTGGAGGCAGAGACATACAGACCTGTGAGTTGGAAGCTAGCCTTGTCTACACAGTGAGTTTCAGTCTAGCCAGATCTCAGTAGTGAAATCCTGTCTCAGAAAAGAGGACTGGAGAGATAGCTTAGTCAGTAAAGTGCTGACAACCTGAATCCAATTTGCAAAACCATGTTTAAAAAAAAATACAAAAAAAAAAAACCCTGAGTGTCATGTGTTTGTAATCCCAATGTTGGGAAGATAGAGGCAGGAACATTCTTGGGACTCACTGGGTTTAAGGCCTGTTCATTCAGAAGGCAGAGGCAGGCAGTTCTCTGTGAATTCAAGGTCAGCCAAGTGTACACAGTGAGTTCCAAGATAGCTAGATCTCAGAGAGATCTCTCACCTCAATGAAACAAAACAAAACAAGAAGGAAATTGCGCCTGATACTGGAAACCTGGAAACTCTACCCCGGGTTAGTGGTAGAAGTCATAGATCTTGCGAGAGAACCTACAGCTGCCACTTTGCTATCCCAGAATATTCCTCAGTTACATCTAAATATTCATCCTTCTCCCCACAGACTGCTGTAGTTCTCGCCCCTCAGCAAGGATCCCAACATTCTCTGCAGCAGGTGGAGACCTCTACAGAAAGCCACAACTGATCAAATGCAGAGTTTTGTGAAGCCCCGTCCCAGTGATATATTTACAACACAACTCTCAAATGTAAGGTTCAGGAATCATTGTGGAAAGGGCAGAAGGATTGTCAGAGCTAGAAGAGCAGGGAGTTTGCTGTGAGATTTTGTCTCCTAGAAAAGTCAAAGAAGCTACATCCATGAAGTCTCAACAACATAGCTTTCCAAACATAAACTTAAGAGGGCTGACACCAAGGGCATGTATTGTTTTGTTTTGGGGTTTTTCGAGACAGGGTTTCTCTGGGTAGCTTTGGCTGTCCTGGAACTCACTCTATAGACCAGGCTGGCCTTGGACTCACAGAGATCCACCTGCCTCTGCCTCCCGAGTTCTGAGATTAATTAAAGGTGTGCGCCACCATACCAGGCTCACCAAAAGACATGTTAACATGGAGCTATAGGCAACTAAGCAATGCTGAGAGCAGGAGAAAAAATATTCATAAGGGAAGAGCGTCCCAATTGATTATCCAATCCCAAATGTTCAGCCCTGAAAACTTACTCATAGAAGTAACGTTATACAGAGCAGATATATTTATATATTCACACACACACACACACACACACACACACACACACACACACTTGAAATAACAGACAAAAGCTATGAATTTGAAAGGGGGTGGGAGTGTGGGAGAAATTGGTTGGAGGGAGAAAAGAGGAGTAAAAATGATATACTCTTCAAACATTTTAAAAAACCATTTAGCTTATATACCTTGGCATGTAATTTCTCAGTGGTTCAAAATTGATAATGATTAATAAAAAAGTAAAAAGATGTGATTCAATTCTGATATGGGAACTGTTTTGTTTTTGTTTTTTTTTAAGAAAATATTGGTCAGATTTTAAAGTTCTATTGGGTTCTATGATAAACTCATAAATACTTTGTCCTTTTAGCTTTTTGATTGTTTCTTCTTGAAGATGTTTTTGTAATGAATAAAAATTTCTTATTGGTTGTTTCTTTTGGAAATTACTTATGGCTTACTTTTTATTCATTTTCTTCCCTATGGGCTTGCACTGTTTTTAGTCTGTGGAGAGAGAAACTTCCTCTGACATGTTTGTGTTTTTCCTATGGTCTCTGCAGTAGTGGAGTGGAGTGGTTTGATTGAGCTCACAAGTCACTGGCAAGTCTCCTGATTGTTGTGCAGGGCCTTTGAGGGTCAAAGAGATAGTCTGTCGTAAGTAAAGGAGCACACTAGGACATTCTTTATTTTTTGTTTTAAGTGTCACAGAACCAAGTGTTTCAGATTGTCAAGTAGAGAAAAATCCATCAACTTCCCTTAAAGTAATAAATGGTGTTTTTACTGGGGCAGTGGTGGCACATGCCTTTGATCTCAGCATTTGGGAGGCAGAGGCAGGTGGATCTCTGAGTTCGAGGCTTTTTAGGGTTTGAGAAAAATAATAAGATAGGAAAAGGAACTTCCATCTTTCCTGCTCGGTAAGTTACTGTTGGGAATGTAAGATCTGTAGCCGAGAAAGGACAGACTTTAGAAACAACTGACCACGCTCATGAGTCAGCCTGCACATCCCTTAATTCTAATCACCTGTGTGCTCTGTTTCTCTTTTAAAGGAACTTTGAACATAACTTCAAAAGAAGGTTTGACTTTTATCCCTGGACTGCATATATAGTATAAGGCCACCAGGATGTCGGGAGCCTCAGTGAAGGTAGCTGTTCGAGTGAGGCCCTTCAATTCTCGAGAGACCAGCAAGGAGTCCAAGTGCATCATTCAGATGCAGGGCAACTCAACCAGTGAGTACAAGCTGTTTTCCACCTGTACTTCCCTTCTCTCCCCTTCCTCCCTCTCAGTGTGCTCAGAATAAGTCCTAACACTATGACCTTTGCCGTTCAGAATGACCCGTTGGAGGGCTTCCACTTAGAGCTATTTGCTGCAGTTCGGGATGTTAATTCCACTCTTTGTTTTTGAGAGAGCCTCAGTAGCTTAAGGAATTCCACTAGTGTTGATGGTACATGACAGTAAAGGTATAAGCAGTGATTTTTACTAAATTCTGAAGTAAAATATAACTTTAAAGCCCCAAGATTATTTTTACTTCTTTTATTAAATGCAATTTGAGCTTGCTAAGATGTTTTTTGACTACGTTTGGTTTGTACGTTGATTATGATTGTAATGTACAGTAAACTGCCAGGCATGGTGGCACACAACTATAAATCTTGGGGCATTGAGGCAGGAAGAAGTTTGAGGCTAGACTGAGCTACAGAGTGAGTTCCAAGATTGCCAGTTATTTAGTGACCATATCTTGAGAAATGCAGTGTGGTCAGCACATACTCCAGCAGTCGTTTCCTCCTACCTTGACTCTCTGTTAAACTGCTTAGAGAAATGTGACTTAAGCTGTTTCCATTGCATGTGTATTACTAAATTATTTTATATGGGTTTATAGGTAAAATATCATTTTAGATAGACGTAGACACCATCTTTTAGTGACTACTTTGTAAATAGAGCAGACTTATTGATTTTTTTCAGGCTGATTACTGCTACACCCTCACAGTGGAATTCTTATTACAATAGGAATAATGTGACATACTAAAATAGCTGTGTGTTGCTAGTGATCCATCCGCATTAATTATTTTCTTCATTGCTGCAACAAAATACCTGACAGAACAACTAAGGAAGGAAAGGTGCCATCCCCTTGTGGAGAGAAGGACATGGCTGCAGGGGGCTGGAGGCTGCTGGCTACATTGCATCCGCAATCAGGAATTAGAGGGAGGGAGGCAGAGAGACAGAGACTGCTGCTCAGCTCACTTTCTCCTTTTTAAAAATAAGACAAAACAGCCAGTGCTGATCATCTGGCCAAGTACCGAAAGTTCTTGCTTCTGAAAGCTCTTTAAGTGTTGGTTCCCATACAGAACAATCAAGTCATGTGCCATGAGCCCCCTTTTCAATTCTTTTCCTTAAAAAAAAAACTGTTTTTAAAAGATTGGGTCTTATATATCATAGGTTGATCTCAGACTTGTATTTCCGATCCTCCTGCCTCTACCTCATGAATACCTACAGGCCCTATGCCTCCATACCTGACTTTATACTATGCTGAGAGTTGAACCCAGGACTTTCTGCCTGTGAGAAAGGAACTCAACCAACTGAGCTGTAATCTCAAATCTCAAAAAAAAAAATCATGATACTAAATAAAAGATATCAAAGTGATACTTGTCATAAACTAAAGTTTTTAAGAAGAGCAAATGCAGCCAGGTGTAGTGGTGTATACCTGTAATGTCAGTACTAAGGAAATTAAGGCAGAAGGATGGTGAGTTCGAGGCTAGCTTTGGTTATGGAGTAAGACCCTGTCTTGGAAATAAAAATTCGAGCTCAGATGTTAGCTCAGTGAGTAAAGTGCTTTCTGTGCGGCCCCAGACCTGCATTTGGGTCTAGAGCCCTCATTTAGGAAAGCTGAGTGTGATTGGGTGGTGGTGGCACAGCCTTTAATCCCCTCGCTCAGGAGGCAGAGGCAGGTGGATATCTGAGTTTGAGGCCAGCATGGTCTACAGAGTAAGTTCTAGGACAGCCAGGGCTATGCAAAGAAACCCTGTCTTGTAACAAACAGTCAAACAAAAAGACTGAGTGTGAAATCACATTGCTGGGGAGATAAAAACAAGGCATTTTCCTGGGGTTATTGACTAAGTCAATAATGAGACAACTGTAGGGTGCACTTGAGAAATAAACAGATTAAGACTATTTGTTTAAAAAATTATATTTTATGTTTATGACTGTTTTGCCTGCATGTGCACCATGTGCATACCTGATGCTTGAGGAGACCAGAAAAGGGTTTTTGATCTCCTGAAACTAGAGTTACAGATGGTTGTGAGCTATCACATGAGTCCTGGGACCTGAACCTGAATCTTCTGTAAGAACAAGTAGTTTTTTGTTTGTTTGTTTTTGTTTTTCAAGACAGGATTTCTCTGTAGTTTTAGAGCCTGTCCTGGAACTAGCACTTGTAGACCAGGCTGACCTTGAACTCACAGTTCTGCTGGCCTCTGCCTCCCCTGGGACTAAGGGCACGCCCCACTACTGCCCGGCAGACAAGTGTTCTTACTAAATGATTAGTCTTAGATTGAGAGGGTACATGCTTTTTTTTCTTCCTCCCCAGACAGGGTTTCCCTGTATAACAGCCATGGCAGAAACTGCTTTGTAGACCAGGCTGGCCTCGAATTCACAGAGATCCACCCGCCTCTGCCTCTTGAGAATGTCGAGAGTAAGTGTGTGTACCACACCGTCCATCCTGTACATGAATTATTGAAAAAAATGGATACAGGATAGCCGTATGTGTTATATACTAAAAGGCTGTTAATGCTGGCAAACTGGCCTGCCTGGATTTTAGCTCATTTCAGATGGAGTACAGTGAAGTGTGGAGTGCCTGCCCTTCTGTAATAATTTTTATCAAAAAGTAGAAAAGTATAAAGAATACTTTGGGGACCATGCAAAATCAGAAAGGTTATTGGCAGCCTTTTTATTTAAGTGCCCTGTGGTTTCAGGAGGTACTTTCTGGCACAGGCAAATATTACAGCCTTCAATACGCTGGAGTCCTGAGCACAAACGACTTTGCTCAGTAATATCCTTTCCTACCTCCCGTTTCTTCCACTTCAGATGCGTTTCTTTATTTGTCTAATTACGTAGTAAAAAGGAAAATGGTCAAAAGTAATGTCTTAACTTTTGACATTCATGCTTGAGTTAGGTGTGAAGTTGGGAGACAGTGAGCACACACTAATTCCCTCAGACAAAGAGGAGCTGGGTAGAGCTGCTTTTCTCACAGGTGGAAGACTGAACTGTAATATTTTCTTTGTGTTTCATAGAATTCTGTGTCTTGCCCTTGGGTAAATCCATTTGTTTATCAGTCTTTCTTGCCTGGTATCTTAGAATTTTTATTCTTTATGCTTAGGCTCAGTGGGATAGACGTGGTTTTTTAAATTGATTCCTAGCGGTGCATTTTAAAGGCTTTCCTGGCTACACATACACGTTCTAAACCAAGTGATGCAAATCACTACTGGCATGGAGGACGTCCCACATCTGCTTACTGAGAACATGGCTGTCGGAAGGGTTTGGCCATTTTGGAAGTTTGAGAAAGACTGTTGTAGAAAAGAATGCTTTTATTTTATTGTTTTGCTCTTTTGAGACAGGTGTCACTCTGTAGCCTAGACTTTTCTCATACCCATGGTTAGTGAGCCTCAGTCTTCTGGGTGCTGGGATTGTAACTGTGAGCCACACTACACACTGGTAGAAGGGACTGCTTTTAAGTTTGTACGATGTTTCTATTATGAATTAATCTAAATCAGTCATCCGAAAAGAGAAGTTGGGTGCTTTATGCCTGTCCACAGCAGAAGTTAGGGTGTGTCTTCCAAGGCACAGCCTTGCCTCATAGCCTGCTCCTTCTGAAATCTCTCTGCCGTATTTTTGCTCCTTCCTTTTCCAGAGAGAGGAATCTTTACTTCTAAAGCCACGTGTAATTGATTAAATATTTCTCAGAAGTAAGACAATGTCCAGGTCCTATCCTGCACTGTCTGCAGCCTTCTCTTTTCTCAGTAATGTCAAGGTCAGGAAGGATTGTGGTCTTCAAGGCCACCTTTCTTTGGCACAGGCTTGTGTATTTGGGTACTGACTTTGTGTGGACCTTTCCTACTCTGGTCTTCAGCCCCTTCCAGTTTGTTTGTTTATTTACCAACTTATTTGTTTATTTATCTGTTTAGTGTGTGTGTGTGTGTGTGTGTGTGTGTGTGTGTGTGTGTGTGTGTGTAGCAAATGTGTGTGGCTATGTGGGTGTGGAGGTCAGAGGACAACTTTGAAGATTCTTTACTTCTTTCACTTTCCATGAGTTCTGGATCTTCAACTGAGGGAGCAAGTTTGCATGACAGAACCCACTTTACTCACCAAGCTGCCTTGCTGGCTCTGTCCCTCTATAGCCGTTGCTTTTTCCTTCTAGGATAAAGTTCAGGGTCATAGAGAAGGGCATAGATTGTGCTCTCGTTTATAGATAAGGTGTCAGGAGTACCCCTTTCTCTCTCTCTTTCTATTTTTTTTAAGACACTGTCTCTTGTAACCCAGACGGGCCTCTAACTCACTATGTAGTGGAGGGTGGTTTTCAGTTTCAGCTTCTTTCTGATCCTCCTATTCCACTTTCTGAATGTTGAAATTAGAGGCAGTCATCAGTCTGTCTATATAGGGTACCAGGGACCAGACAACAGGCCCTGTGTGTGCTGAGTGATATCCCTGCCCACTGCTATACTTCTTTTTGTTTTCTATTTTGCTTAAAAAGTATTACTGTATTTGATTACTTGAGCATATCATGTTGAGACATATTTGTATGTGATAGAAAATAATACTGGTTTTGGTAAATTAGAAGTATTTCTTCTGTATTCTACTTCTATTTATCTACTTGCTTTGAAGGGTTAGTTGGGTTTATGAACACAAATTAGTAGAATATTAGTGTTGGAACCTGGTTTTTGGTGTGTGTGGTCTATTTTGTGTTTATTTAGAAGTTCCTGCTATGGAGTTCTATTTATAGCACAGCATTGAGGAAGAGATGATGTATCTTTTGGCTGTTTCTACAAACAAAAGAGGATTCTTTTGATTTAACAATCATTTTGCAGCAGAATTACTGTCAATGTTGTAACTATTTTCTTTATATTAGGAAAAATCTGGGTAGTTTTCAAATAGTTATTCTAAAGACATTTTGGTGTTTATCCATATACATATTATTTATTTGTGTGTGTGTGGAGGTCAAAGGACAACTTAGGGAGGTGATTCCTTCTTTGTACCTTGTGGGTTTCAAGGATTAAACTTGGGTCATCAGGCTTCATGGCCCTTTTACTGAGCATGTAACCAGCCTTACTCATCCGTTTCTTAGCAGATCAGAATTAGCGTGATTAGTTTACTCTCTCAGGGTTCCTTAATCTGGCTGTGATGATCATCTTCACCGCTCTATTGCAGGCCTGGCCTTTGGGCAAAGTGTCAGTGTACAGGTTTTCCCTTGTGCAGTGTTGTCATGAATTTGGAGGAATCCTGAGGCTGTGTTTCATATCCATTGCACCTTCCTTAATGAAGTGTTCAGGAAATAGAATTTATTACCTTCCTCTTTGGTCATTATAGACAGACAGATAACACGCCTCCCTCTCCCCCAACACAGCGTTTCTCTTTGTAGCCCTGGCTATTCTGTAGACCAGGCTGGCCTCAAACTCTCAGAGATCCACCTGCCTGTGCCTCCCGAGTGCTGGAATTAAAGCACTGACTATAGATAATACCTTTAAGAATAAAAATAGAACTCTCTTGTTTGCTCCATTTTCTGTGAGAATAACAGTTTGTACAGTAATTGTCCCTCATGTTGGGAAACCATTATTGTTTAGATAAAGTGATCTGTCACTTAATAGTCTGTTGAATGCCTTCCCCATTCCTTGGCACATGATTCATCCAGGCTTGATGGTGTAGACCTATAATGCCAATAGGAAAGGTTGAGGCAAGAGATCTGGATTTTCAGGTCAGGTTGGGCTACTTAATGAGTGTGAGGCCAGTCATAGCTTCATAATGAGAACCTGTCATAAAACAAAGCAGTGTGATTCCAGAGCTAGTGGGATAGCTCAGAGGTAGACCAGGTGCTTAGTCGATATGAAGCTAGACTCAGTCCCCCACCCACACCTCATGATTTCAGGAGTTTGATTGACAGTGACGTTTTGTGCTTATGATCTGTGCTTCAGTTATGTCATCTTTTGTCTTCAGACACTTGAGCCTTGGTCTTCCTGTAGTAAATGGAGATGTTAAGCTTGTTGTAGTTCACTGATACAGCCACCACTTACCATGTGTCAGGCATAGGCTTCAGTTTCCAGAATCAGTACAAAGGGAAAAGAAGGATGTTGCTAATGTCTTTCCAACCTCCTCTGGGGCTGTTTGCAAGGATCAAATAGAATGATGTATACTTGTAGGATGAAATTTGAAAAATAATTCTGTGACACTAAAAATAATCTTAGTGTCAAAGTTATTTTCAGTCAGAGTTTAATTTTTAATTAATTATTTTTTATTTCATGTGCATTGATGTTTTACCTGCATTTATGTCTGTGAGGGTGTTAGATCCCCAAGAACTGAAGTTACAGACAGTTTTGAGCTGGGAATTAAACACAAGTCCTCTGGAAGAGCATCCAGTGCTCTTAACTGCCAAGTCAGCTCTTCAGCCCAAGTTTAATAATTTTGTTTTATGTTTTTACATTTATTTTATTTTATTTTATATTTTATTGTGTGTATGTGTGTGCATGTGCATGCCATGGCACATGTATGGAGGTCAGAGGACAGCTTGTGAAAGTCATTTCTCTTCCTACTTTGTGGATTCCGGGGATTGAATTTGTCCAGCTCAGCAGCCAGCATCTTTATTGGTTGAGCCATCTTGCTGGCTAAGGAATATAAGTTTAAAGTCAGAAATAATAGTGCATAAGTTGGATAGGACTTTTTCTGTTGTGTACTTGGAACTGTTTCATTCATCTATTTATTCAAACTTATTCTACCCTGTGTATGTGTGTGGTGTGGTATGTGTGTGCTTTGCGGTGGTGCACATGTGGAGAACAACCATGATGCTAGTTTTGTTCCTTCTGCCACACATGGGTTCTGGAGATCCAGCTCAGCTCATCAGGCTTGTGCCGGAAGTGCCCATGCCTGCTGATGTGCCGGAAGTGCCCATGCCTGCTGATGTGCCGGAAGTGCCCATGCCTGCTGATGTGCCGGAAGTGCCCATGCCTGCTGATGTGCCGGAAGTGCCCATGCCTGCTGAGCTATCTTGCTGGCCCAAGAACTGCATTAAAAAATATTAAATTACATTTATTTATTTGCTTATTCATTTACTTAGTTTGTTTGTGTTTAGTGTGTGTATGGGGGAGCATTGTTTGTGCCATGGAGCACATGTGGAGATAAGAGTACAACATTTAGGTGTTGAGTCTCTCCTTCTGTGGGGATTCTGGGGATTAAACGTGGGCCATCAATTTGGTGTCAAGTTCCAAAGCCTCTCATTGGCCCAAGAACCGATTTTATTATGTATACGCTTCTTCAGCTACTTGAATTATTTCCATACCAAAACAACTCAGCAAGAGGCAGCTGGGGGCTGGCGAGATGGCTCAACAGGTAAGAGCACTTGCTGCTCTTGCCGAGGACCAGGTTCACACTGGGGTGGATGACTCAGAACTCAGGATCCAGGGGAACCCCATACTGCCTTCTGATTTCCATGGGAAATCTCTTTTTGCCTTGACTTGGCTGGAGCAACTGTGTAAACTAGGCTGGCCTGGAACTCAGCTGCCTGTATCTGCCTTCTGAGTGCTGGGATTAAAAACGTGTGTCACTATCCCCTCCCAACAATACGATCTGCTAGGAATCTGGTCTTTGCTTTCTGCTTCCCATTTCAGAGTTCAGTTTTAAAAATCCATGTCCATAGCATGGACATTGTGATTGCTTTTGGTAGCCTGGTGAGGTGTGAGACTGAGAGTGAGCTAGCTAGCGAGCTGGAGAGCTGATCTGCTTCCCGTCAGGCGAGGCATCCACAGCCTCAGTGTCTGCTCTGTCGAGGACTGTGCAGCAGAGTAGATTAAATGCTGTTCACAGTTGTGTTGTTAGTGTGGGGGATGTGGGCATGAACAGAAAATTGGGTCTTTGTCATTCAGCAAGCAGAGGGCACAAAGCTTGTAGTTTTTAAATCTTGTTTTGGATATAGTGTAAGTAATTGAAGTAGTACGGTGCCTGTTAGAAAACCCTGGCGTGGGGCATCTTTATAAGGAAGAGAAGAGAGGGGAAAGGTTGGAAATTTCTTAGAAGCCTTTGTTTTGACAGGACAGAGGACACATTGAGGACATGAGTTAACTACCCATATATTGTTTCCCCAGACATGTTCTGGCCAGAAACCAGAGAACCCCTTTCACTGAAAAACTTGAGGCAAAATATGTACAGGGAAAACCAAAACCCTTTACTTTTTACATATTTTTAATTGTGGAGAAAATGTGATTTCTAATTCAAAACAACACATAAGTTGTCATATTTAGGCACTTACAAAGTTTATTTATTCAGTCCTCAGAATAATCTAACTGGTTTCCTTAACTTTTTTTTTATTTAAAAGTTTTTTTTTGTTTGTTTATTTTGTTTCATTTTACATACCAAGCACAGTTCCCTCTCCCTCCCTCCTTATCTTTCTCATTGCTTTGGAGTCATTGAGACGAGGAGACTTTGTCTCGCTCACCTGGGCTCCCCTTTATCTTGTTATTAGACCTTGGCTGTCTGGCCTGTCCCCAGTCTTTGTAAGAGTCACCTGTGCTGTTACTGTTTTACTATTTCGTTCAGTAACACTGTTATCCAATCTGGATATAATCTTAGATTAAGATTGGCTTTTTTGTTTGTTTGTTTGTTTTTTGTTTTTTAAGGCAGGATTTTTCTGTGTAGCTCTGGCTGTTCTGTAACTCTCTCTGAAGACCAAATTGGCCTTGGACTCACAGAGACTCACCCGCCTTTGAGTGTTGGGATTAAAGGTGTGTGCCACCACTGCCCAGTGTTTTTCTTTATTAAGTGAAATCATAAAATAGAAGGGCACAAGTGTCAGTTCAAATCTTTGGGCTACTCAGATAGAATAAGATGGGGGCTTTCCAGAGAGCCCCCCGTCCCCCTTTTTTCATTGAGATTGCCTTACTATGTGGCCCTGAATGGCCTGGAACTTGCTTTGTAAATGAGGTTAGTTTTAAACTCATGGTTATCCTCCCAGATTTGCCTTGTTAGTGCTGAATTACAGGTCGGTGCCAACAGATGCAGCTTCATCTGTTTGTTTTCAATATCTGTTTGTTTAGTGTGTACGTATGTGCCTGAGCAAGTAGGCAAGTTCGCATGTCTTGGTGCATGTGTAGAGAGGAAAGCACAATTTCTTAGAGGCAGGTTCCCGCCTTCCAGTTTGCTGAGGCTTCTCTCTTGATTCTGCTGCTGTTCTGTGTTTGCCAGGCTCATTGGCCTTCAAGGTTTGTGTGTCCATGTTTAATGGTGTTTTTTGAGGCCAGAAGAGTATGTCAGATCCCTGGTGACTGGAGTTAGAAGTGTTAGTGAGATGCCTGACAGGGTGCTGGGATCTGAACGCTAGGCCTCTTAACTGAGCAGCAAGCTCTTAGCTGCTGAACATCTGTGCAGCTGTTGACTCTGAGAGTCAGAGTCAGGTTTATGTGGCTGGTACTTTTACCCTTGAGCTATCTCTCTGGCCCCAACTTTATCTCCTTTTAAAATTGTTCAAAATTTGCTTAGGAAGATCAGAATTGTTCATTGAGAAGCTCTTCATTTCTGGTGTGGGAGTGTGGGGCCTTACTGTATAGCTCAGGCAGGCCTCACCTTGCTTTTTTCCTGCCTTGATCTTCTGAGTGATTGCATTACAGGCATGTGCTACCATATTCAGCCTTGAAAATTTTAGAAAAAAAAAAACAAGCATGTTCTAAATTCTATTTTATTATTCTATGTGTATAAATATTTTCATGGATGTCTCTGTATCACCTATGTTCCTGGTACCTGAGGAGGTCAGGAGAGGTCAGATCCCCAGGAACTAGAATTACAGGTTGTTGTAAGCTGCCTGGTGGGTACTAGCAGCTGAACTCAGGACCTCCGGAAAAGCAGTCAATGCTCTTAGCCCTGGCGCTGTCTCCAGCTGTATCGCACTGTATGTCTGTATCTATGTGTTAGAACTGTACTGATATGGAAGAGTTGTAGTTTTCCTTTTATTTTTTTCTCTTTCTCGCTTTGCTTCCTTTCTCCCTCTTTCCCTCCCTCCCTTCATTCTTTCCTTTTTTTCTTTTCCAAGACAGGGTCTCTTTATATAGCCCTGGCTGTTCTGGAACTCATTGTGTAGACTCAGCTGACTCGAACTTATAGAGATCTCCTTGCCTCTGCCTTTGGAATGCTGGGATTAAAGATGTGTGCCACCACTCCCAGCTTCTTTTCTTACTATACATTTTTTAGTCTTTGGGATTGAGTATATGGTGAGTATGTATAATATACCTACACCTGTTTTTATCGTGTTAGAGTATGTAGTTATTTTGAATAATTAAAGCACTTTGTGATTACATGTATTTTGTTCAAATGTACTTTATGCCATTTTACTATATTTCCAGAAGACTCTACTAGGGTATGGCTTTAGGTTTTGATTCCATAGTTTTGTAATATAAGTGGTGTACATATTTTTATTTTTGTGCCATTTTTTTCTTAATTTTTTGACATAGGATGTTTTTGGCAGAGGAAGGCTTCTCTGGTATCACTGGTGTTTTTTGTTTGTGTTTTTGAGGCAGGTTCTTACTGTGCAGCCTTAGATGTCCTCAAACTCATGATCCTTCTGCTTCAACCCCCTGAGCGCTAGAATTACAGACATGAACCACCACACCTAGTCCATCATTAGGAGTTTTAACCAACCCAAACATGCTTTTTCAGAAGAGCCCAAACATGCTTTTGAGAAGAGCGAATATAAAGTTACAGTGCTCCCACACTGATATGTTAATTATAGTTGCAGGCAGAGTCTTAGTAGTTTGTCGACAACAGTGTAATTACTACATTAGTGACTTTGAGTTATTAGATAAACAAATTTATTCTTGAGAATAAAAAGGGTTTTAAATACAAATCTTGTTTTAAGCGCCTTGTTTTCTGGGGTTCAGTAATGAAAACATTTCTGCGTCTTTGTGCTGTGGTAACTAAATTAGAAAACAGGCAAGGAGAAGAGGAGGGAAGAGAGTAAAATTGAATATTTAACAACTTTGGAGGTTGTTTTTTAACTTTATTTAGTTTATTGTGTGGCTGTGCACACTGTGGTGTGTCTGTGGAGGTCAGGGAATAACTTGTGGGAGTCAGTTCTCTCCTTCTGCTGTGTGGATCCCAGGGACCAAAGCCAGGTTGTCAGGCCTGATTGGCCAGCACTTTTCTCTCTGAGCTGTCTTGCCAGTTCTCTAAGGTTTAGCTTTTTTAAAAACTATTTATTGTTTATTTATGTGTATTTGTGTGCCCCTATGTGAGTTTATTTGTACAACTGTGTGTAGGAGCCCAAAGAATTCAACAGTTGTCAGAAGAACCCTTAGAACTGCAGTAGAGGTGCCTGTGCACTACCATGTGGGTGCTGGGTTCCTGCTGCACCTGGGTCCTCTGCAAGAGCGCTCAACGCTGACTGCTGTGCCATCTCCCTGCCCCTCTGAGGTTGATCTTAACTTGAAGTGGCTGTGAGAAACAGAACATGATTAGTTCTGGTTCATTATTAAACTAAGGCCTTTGAATTTCATGATCGTTGTTTTAAAGACAGTCCTCTGTACTATAGGTAGCAGACACCATCTTGCTCTTCTCTGTCCCTTTTAAGGTAACCAATGTTGACTGTGGCATGAGGAATTAAGAGTTTGAACCCAAAGGCAAATGGTGTGAAGATTTTCTTGAGAGGATAAATGAGAGTTCTAGTTTCCCTTTGATTTGGGAAAAGAATCCATCCAGGACTTAAGCCCTGCACCTGCTTTTCAGTTTTATAAAGGAGGACTTAGACGGTGTCATTCAGGAGGGGGGCAGAAGGAGCACGGCTTTTCAGTCAGCCTGAGCTCTGAGGTTCTTCCCCTACCATCCCATCAAGTGTGTATGTGTCTCTGTGTGTATTTGTATGCATGTGTACATGATGTTGTTTTTTCTCTCTTGTTTTTGATACTTCCTGACTGCACTTTCCCCTCTCCCATTCCTCACACCCCATCTCCCTTCTCCCCCAGATCCTCCTCAGATTCCCTTCAGAAAAAAGCGGGCTTCACAGGAATATCCATGTGCATGGCTTAACAAGATACAGTAAGCCTAGACACAAGCCCTCCTCAAGGCTGGGTGAGGCAATCCAGTAGGAGCAAAAGAGTCACACGAGCATCTGAAAGAGCAGAGACACTCCCATTCCCACTGTTAGGGGAACACCTCAGAAACAAGCTAACAAACGCATTATGTATGCAAAGGCCCTAGTGCAGATCCATGCAGGCTCTGTGATCGCCAGCCACTTCAGTCTCTGTGAGCCCTTCCGAGCCCACTTACTTGATGTCTGTGGGCATGTTCCCCTGGTAATCTCAACCACTCTGGCTCCTACATTCTGCCCCTCTTCTGTGGTGTTCCCCAAAGTCCTAGGGGAGGGACCCAATGGAGAACTCCAGTTTGGACTCTATTTCTCCACGTAGTGTTTTGCTGTGAATCAATTGGGCTAGGCACTTATCATTGACCATGGATGTAGCAGGTCTCAGACCCAGACAAGGCCCTGGTTGCAGCCCTGGTCCAGACAATACCATGACCCCAGCTGACAGCCCTAACTATTCAAATCAGCCTGACACTGGCAATGGCACAGCCCTTGGACACCAGTATGATTACAGGTGTGGCCCAAACTCCGGGCATCCACATGGGTCCTGGTAGCAGCATGAGCAAGGGACACCAACACAGACCCATGCTGTGGCAGGACTACAGACCCAGATGTGGTCCTCGACAGCAGCTCATGGTCCCAGGTGGCAGTGCAGGTCACCTAGATTGGCATGGCCACCATGGCAGCATGACCCTGGACACCTACATGACCCCACCACCAGCCTCTGCATGGACCCTAGTGACAACAGAAGCCACAGACATCAACACAGGCTCCTGTAGTTGCTCTAAGACCCTGGATCGAGACTTGGCCCTTGGTCACAGCTCAGGCCAGATATATTTTATTTTTTAATATTTTATTTATATGTATGTTACTTAGATATATACAATATTTCCTAATTAAAAATATTACCAGGAATAATAGGCTGGATATCCCAGATAGCCCTATGATAGAAAAAAATCAGTAAAATGATTCCTAACGAGCTGGACAGTGGTGGCGCACGCCTTTAATCCCAGCACTTGGGAGGCAGAGGCAGGTGGGTCTCTGAGTTCGAGGACAGCCTGGTCTACAGAGTTAGTTCCAGGACAACTAGAGCTGGTACACAGAGAAACTCTGTCTCAGGAGGGGGGATTCCTAATGATATCCTTATATATCAGACACCTTTTCTGTACTCAAGTACTTGAATTCACGCTTCATACACACACACACACACACACACACACACAAAATGGAAAACCAATATAAAAAGAATATGGCTGGTGAAGTGGCTCTGGTTATGAGCACTTCATAGGATCTGGGTTTAATTTCTAGTGCCCACAGGGTGGTTTACACCATCTGTAAGCCCAGCTGCAGTGGACCCAACATTCATCTGCACTCTTCAGGCACCAGGCATGTAAGTGATGCATAGACACAAGTGCAGTAAACTCCCATAGAAGACCCCCCCCCCAAAGAAAATCTACAATTGCAGATACAGAACTTAAGTAGAAATTAGGGGATGGAGAGATGACCCAGTTGTTAGGAGCACTGGATGCTCTTCCTGAGGACCGTCTGATTTTCAGCACCCATTTGGTGGCTACCAACCATCTGTAACTCCAGTTCCAGAAAATCTGATGCCCACTTCTGGATAGACATACATGCAAACAACACACCCTACACATAAAGTACGATGTTTTCTAAAGGTAGTAGAAATCACCGTGCCTTTTGAGGTTCCTGATAATGCTTTCCTCCCGAATAAGATAAGTAACAATGTTGATACGTGTGTGTGTATGTGTGTATGTATTTTCATTTGATAACTAAATATTTCAAATATGAGTAGATTTCAAGAGCTAATTCCAGGATAATCTCTAAAGCTACAGAGAAACCCTGTCTCGAAAAGAAAAATCAAATATGGGTAGATTTAATATTATTTATAAAAACTATTATACAATTATATACTGTCGTGTGTTGCTTGGGATTGAGCTCAGAGTCTTATGTGCTAGGAAGCCACTGAGCTAGAACCCAAGCCTTATAAAGAGCTTTGGAAAAATTGTATATTTTTGTTCATTGTTTTGTTTTGTTTGTTGATTTTATTTGTTTTTTTGTTTTTTTTTTTTTTTTTTGAGACAGGGTTTCTCTGTGTAACTGCCGTGACTGTGCTGGAACTTGTTCTGTAGACCAGGCTGACCTCGAACTCACAGAGCTCCTTCTTCTGAGTGCTGGAATCAAAGGCCACTGCTTGGCCTATTTATCGCTGACATAAGTGATTCTTTAAAAAACAAACAAACAGGAGGGGGCCGGGAATGTAGCATATGGTAGCATACTTGCTTAGTTTGTGCAAAGCTCTGGCTTCAATCCTAGCAAACAAACAAGAAACCCAGATTGGTTGTATAACTATCAGAGGCTTCAAAGATCTGAGAGAAAAACTTGCTGAGAAGGAAGAAAAGGATTTCATGTGAACTTACTACACTCTGATGTAGACTTTCTTTGTTTTTCTCCTTAGGGAAATGATAAATCAAGGGACAGGATCTGAGAATTAGTACTTTCTCATGTTCTTGGCAGAATGACATATGGATTAAGTGTTTGATAACAGTCAGTTTTCTAGATGTTAGAAGTGCTTATTTTAACCATGCTTTAGAGTGGTAAAGATTGATTTCAGGGACATGCCACCACCTCATAGTTCTTACTAGTTTTTAGCTCTGTCCCATACAACAGGATTTTATATTTGTGTTCTTGGTAGAGTTTGTTGTCTAATTCTTATTGTTAAACTAGGAAACTTTGCCAGTTGTTGATAGTGCATGCCTTTAATCCTAGCATTAGGATTGGGAGGCAGAGGCAGGTGGATCTCTGTAAGTTCGAGGCCAGCCTGGTTTACAAAATGAGTTCCAGAACAGCCAGAGCAAAACAGTGAAACCCTGTCTTGAAAAGCTAAAAAAAGCAAGGAATAAAAGAGAGTTTTAAACAATGCCTATGGTTTAATTTTAGGGGGTAGCTATATGCATATATCTACATGCAAATATATAAAATGCCTTCTTCTGTTTCACTTTGGTAATCATTGTATGTAGAGAATAAGCATTTACATGATGATGTCTTGGCTATTTGTGGCAGCTCTGCAGATTCAAATTCTCGATCTGCTCTGTGACCTGAGGAATATTGAGCTTTTCTTTGATGACTTCTTTACAAAATGGGGATGAGAAAACATTTGCCTCACTGAGTGATTGGGAAGATAAAAAAGATTACTAAATGCAAAAGACTTAACAGGTTGGAGAACGATGTGGCAAATTCTGGCTGGTGTTGTACTCTTGTTAGACTTTGATTAAATCACCATGTATTTGTAGAGATGTTCTTTCTAGAACCACGTTCTCTTGTCACATGATTATGTGTAATGTGAGCCTTATTAATTCTCTGTCAGCGTTTGAGGTTGCCACATAAGTATGTGGCTGTACCCAAAGGAATCCAGCCAGAGGGAGAACTTAGCATCGTAGCAACGGTTGCTATTTGTGTACTGCACACCAGCTGCTGAGGGCAGGTTTACTTTTCAATCCTGTTGTCACGGACAGTTTGGGATGTAACCTTGCCTCAGCGAAATGATTTGGTTGAGCTATCCAGTCTTGGAGATTTCATGACTACATGTTTGGGAGAGTCTGTCTCATGTGAAATATGAGATAAAGCTTTGTATATATAAAAAAGAAGGATTAAACTTCAGCATTGCTGCAGTGTGGTATGGTGGTATTAGTCACATGAGAAACCATTTTCAATATGTGCAATGAGATTTGTGATTTATTAGTACACTGTGGTTCTGCATAAACATCCATGCACATATATACATGTAGTAGATTACATATTGTCTATTGTGAATTTCAGAAAACACAAACTGCAATGACTACCTCATTACCAAATGATTTTTTTTTTTTTTTTTAGTTTTTCAAGGCAAGGTTTCTCTGTAGCTCTGGAGACCAGGCTGGCCTCAAACTCACAGAGATCTGCTTGCCTCTGCCTCCTTAGTGCTGGGATTAAAGATATGCTCCACCACCTCCCGGCTCCAAATGCTTTTTCGAAGTAGATAACAAGCATTTCCAAAAGAGTTTGTTTCATATTGGGTTGGATTAATATAATAATATCTTTCTAACTTTTATTTCTAATGTGTTGAAGTATTTTCAAACCTTATGAGGTTCTTTGAGATAGAAACAGACCATTTCCAAGTTTTAGCCACTAACTTACCTTTGAAAGGACACTCAATTCTAGAAGATTTACTGAGAACCTATTATATGTTACGTTCTATTCTGAGTACTAGTAACATCCAAATGAGTGTGTGGTCTGATCTGACTGTGTGTGTCTATGTTCTAGTATAAATTGTCTCTTAAATGATACTTTTATTTTTTGATTGTCCTATTAAGACTCAATAGTATAAATATGCTGTTTGGGACGATTTGAGCATATGGTATAATATATTGAGCTAATGAAGCTTATGATTGAAGGACTTAACACAATTTAATATTTTTATTCTCTAGGTATTATTAACCCAAAGAACCCAAAGGAAGCACCAAAGTCCTTCAGCTTCGACTACTCTTACTGGTCTCACACCTCGGTGAGTCCCCTGCCTCCCTTTGTCTTTCTTGTCTTACTTTTATCCTACGTTGTTTCAAGATCCAATTCTAATTTTCCGAGTATGGTCAAGGATGAGTTCTGTGTGTGTGTTTGAGGAAGATGTATTGTTAGTTTTTTGTTGTTTTGAGACAGATCTCATTGCCCTCATTGGCTTTGAACTTACTGTATACTCTAGGCTAGCTTCAAACTTGGGCCAGTATTCCTGATTTACCCTCTCAAGAGCTAGAATTACAGGCATGGTCTGTAACACGTGGCTAATGAACTCCCAGTTTATAAGTTCATTTTGAAAAATTATTTGTTTGTTCATTCATGGTGTGTGTGTGTGTGTGTGTGTACGCGCACACTCATGTGAGTATGTGCAGGGGATGCATGTGTGTACATACGAAGACTGGAGGTTGATATCTGGTGTTCTTCATCACTTTCCACCATATTGAGACGGGTTTTCTGCACCAGTAGCTCACTGACTGGCTAAACTGTCTGGTCCGTGAGCCCTTTGATCCTCCTGACTGCTGCTTAGCATGAGGGTTAAAGATGCAGCTGCCATGGGCGACTTTGGTGTGGGTCCTGGGATTCTAAACTTTGGCTTTCATGTTTGCACAGAAGCACGTTACCCACTGAGCCATAGCCCTGGCCTCTTAATTTATTTTCATTTTTAAAGACAGTTCTTTTGAAGTCCTGGTATGGTGGCACACACCTTTAGTCCCAACAATCAAGAGACAGAGGCAGATGGATTTCTGTGAATTCCAGGATAGCCTGGTTGATACATCAAATTCCAGGCCAGCCAGAGCTGTATAATGAAACTCTGTTTTAAAAAACAAAACAGGACTGGAGAAATGGCTCAGCGGTTAAGAGCACTGACTGCTCTTCCAGAGGACCCAGGTTCAATTCCCAGCACCCACATGGCAGCTCACAACTGTCTGAAAATTCAGTTCCAGGGGATCTGACACTTTCACACCAATGCACATAAAAAATAAAAGATAAATAAATCATAAAAATTTATAAAAAAAATAAAAAAATAAAAAACAAAACAAATTAAAAAACTGGAATGAGACAGAGTCTGACTTGGCCTCACTATGTATAGCTGAAGCTGACCTTGAACTTCTGATCCTTCTGACTCTTTCTCAGTGACAAAATTACAACTCTGTGTTAATACATCCAATCATAAGTTCAGTTTTGATGCAGTGAATACTACCTGAGGAATAAAATATTTACTTTAGTCAAGTATTTTGGTTCTTCTTGACTCCTTTAGTCAGTGTAGGACCAAATCTTGGTGACTTTAAAGACTGCCTCTAAACTTGAATTTCCTTCCATTTCTGTGCACTTGTGTCTGAGGCATTTTAAGTTGTCCTGTTTTGTGAGGAGAAGTGTTCCATACTGTTTGCAAAGCCTAGTCAAGGAGAGGGTTGAGGAAAGAATTGAAAATGTTCTTCACTAAAATTGTATTTTTCTTTGAAGACAGGCACACTGTCTACAGTAAGTTCAAAGAAGTAGTTTGGTATGTGAACCTGACCTTTGGTCTCTTATTCCCGTTTTTTACTTAAGAAAATCTTGGAGCTCTAACTTCTACAGTGCCTTTCTATGTGAATGTGTGTGTGTAAATGAGAAAGAAAAATATGTGGAAGGCTCTTTAAAAATGTATAGTTTAAATGACTGTTCTGATTCCAAACATTTTTAATGTGGAAGTTGTCAAGTTAATATAGGAAAGACTATTAGTAAGCTACTATAACTTTTCTTCTTAATCTTTGCAGCCTGAAGATCCTTGCTTTGCATCACAGAATCGTGTGTACAATGACATTGGGAAGGAAATGCTCTTACATGCCTTTGAAGGATATAATGTCTGTATTTTTGCCTATGGGCAGACTGGTGCTGGGAAATCCTACACAATGATGGGGAAACAAGAAGAAAGCCAAGCTGGCATCATTCCACAGGTAAAGCAGTTGAATGACAGCACCTGTGCCCATCAATACTTTCAGTCTCAGATTGCTTTTTATTTGCCAGAAAATGTATTCGGAGCTTGTCTGTTCCCTCAGAAGTGCTTCGTATGAGAGGAAAAGATTGGTGTATTTTTAAGGGAGAGTTAGCATTTTCTAGAGACATTGCTGTTTCTGAACTGCCACACCATCCTGTCTGTTAGTGTTGTCAGCTGCTTATGCTGGGACCCGCAGGAAATGCTGATGTGATTTTATCAGAAGTTCCTCTATAGCCGGATGGCGGTGGCACACACTTTCAATCGCAGCACTTGGGAGGCAGAGGCAGGAGAATCTCTGAGTTAGAGGCCAGCCTGGTCTACAGAACAAGTTCTAGGACAGCTAGGGCTACACAGAGAAACCCTGTCTCAAAAACTCAAATTAATAAAACAAGAAAAATTTCCTATATAGATCACCTCTAAAGAGTGTATTTTTATTTTCCTTTTTTTGTGGTTCTAAGGAATACTCTAGGGCCCAGTGTTTAAGGAAGTACTCTGCCGCTATTTACATTCTATCCCTTTGTTTTTTTAATTTGTGTGTTTTAATTTTTTAATTAGTATTTAATTTTTAAAAATTTAATGTGCTATGATGCCCAGTTTATGAGGTTACAGGGATCCAGCCCAGAGGTTTGAGCAAGCTAGGCAAGCATTCTGTGAGCTGAGCTGCACCCTATACCCTCTTTAGACTGTAAGTTTTGTTTATGATAAATAATGTTGCCTTCGAGTCTTTGGTTTTTGCTTGCGTATTTACCTTTTGACTCAGTTTCACTACATAGCCCTGGCTGTCCTAGAACTCAGTATGTAGATGGGGCTGGCCTGGAACTCACAGAGATTCTTCCTGCTTCTTCCTCCAGAGTACTTGCATTGAAGGTATGCACATCACATGCAGGCCATTGCAGTTAAGTCCTTGATTATAAATTTTTGCTCATTTTTAGTTAGTTTTATTGCTGTAGTGATGTATACCAGTTACTTGAGTATAGGATGAAGAATCAAATTTGAGGGCTGGAGAGATGGCTCAGCGGTTAAGAGCATTGCTTGCTCTTCCAAAGGTCCTGAGTTCAATTCCCAGCAACCACATGGTGGCTCACAACCATCTGAAATGAAATCTGATGCCCTCTTCTGGCCTGCAGGCAGACACACAGACAGAATATTGTATACATAATAAATAAATAAATAAATAAATAATCAAATTTGAATAAATGGAGGTTTCTTCCTAAGGAAACAATATCAATGTTCTGTTGTTGAAGGAGAATAACAGGAGCATATCAGAGTATAAAATATTTTTGCTTTTGTTTTTTGAGGCAGGGTTTCTCTGTAGCTTTGGAGTCTGTTCTAGAACTTGCTCTTGTAGACCAGGCTGGCCTTGAACTCACAGAGATCCACCTGCCTCTCCGGTGCTGGCATTAAAGGTGTGCGCCACCACTGCCTGGCTAGAGTATAAAATTTTTATTTAAAATATTGTGTTTGAGGTTTATGACATGCACATTTGGAGAGAGAAAAAGGGAGACTATCATCTTATTGCTGTGAATAATGAGGTACTTCTCTGGGCTGGGCTGTTGACGGTCCCTTTTATTCTGTTCTCCTAGCTGTGCGAAGAGCTCTTTGAGAAGATCAATGACAACTGTAACGAAGAGATGTCTTACTCTGTGGAGGTGAGTAGAGCGTGATTGAAACCAGGAGCTTTTAGATTCCTGTCCCTTCATTCCCTCACATTATTTTTGAGAAAGGGTCTCTTAAAACAATCCTAGTCTCACTCTGTAGACCAGGCCGACCTCGAACTCACAGAGATCTGCCTGCCTCTGCCTCCTGAGCGCTGAGATTAAAGGTATTCGCTACCGTGTTCAGCGTCCCTCTATTATCTTTTTAAAATATTCATTTAATGCTTGGTGGTGTGGGAGGTAGAGGCAGGTGGATCTCTTAGTTCAAGGCCAACCTGGTCCAAAGATTAAGATCCAGGACAATTAAGGCTACAGAGAGAAACCAAGTTTTGAAAAACAAACAAACAAAATAATCCATTTATTTAATTAATTATTTAATGTATTTGTGCATAAATCTACAATCAAGTGTCATGATGCAGGAATGGAAGTTGCCAGAGTTGATTCTCTCCTTCCACTATGTGGAATCCCAAGGATTGAACTTAGGTCATCTCACTGGGCTGGGCCCCATTGCTTTTTTCTCTTTTCTTCTCTCCTCTCCTCTCCTCCCTTCCTCTCCCTTCCCCTCCCCTCCTCTCCCCTCCCCTCCCCTCCCCTCCCCTCTCCTCTCCTCCCTCCCTCCCTCCCTCCCTTTCTTTTTTTAGTCTGGAGATCACAGAGATGCCCTGGCTCTGTCTCAGCAGTACTGGGATTATGGTGGTCCCCGCCTTGGCTGTGCTGTCGTCCCCACTGTGTTAGAAGACTCACTTTGTGACTGCTCACCTAAAGCATTCCCTTAAGTTTATGGGTTTAGACTGTTTCTGATTTTGGGTTATAATGAATAATGTTGCAATAAGAAATAGTTCAGAGTTCTGGGCTGTCATTTCTGGGTGTTGTTATGTATCTGGTTGTTAAGGGATACATTTGACTGGCAAATGGCCTTTTTGAAAGAAAGGTTATAGCAGTTTTCATTCTTCCTGGAGAAACTGGCAACCATAAAGTGTTTTTATTTTTAACTCTTTCCCAATTTGGGACTGTAGAGATGGCTCAGTGGTTAAGAGTGAGAACTGCTCTTGTAGAGGCTTTGAGTTCTGTTCCCAGGACCCAACCAGGCAACTCACATCCACCTGCAGTTCTACCCCTGGGGTATCTGATGCCCTTTCCTGGACTCTGCAGGCCTCTGCCCTCACATTTTTACAAACATGTTTATAAACTTAATTTAAAAGATAAAAATATTATTTTTTGCCATTTTGATAGCATATAACTTTTTGTTAAATTTGAATTTCTTTGATTATTAATGTGTGTGATCATCTCGTAAATTATATTCACACTTTAATATTTGGGAGGCAAAGCAGCTCTGCTCGCTGCTGTCACACCAACACAGACTTTATTTACATTGAGAATCAGTTTTTCTTTTTACTTGATGTAAACTCTTTAATATTGCTAGTGTGTGGTTTTAAAACTGTTGTACACACGACAGAAGAAAACACCCTTTGTGTGTATTGGGCTTCATACTAATGGAAATGCTCTTGTAACACAAAGCTGCTGTTCTGGGAAATAAAGCTACCTTTGAAGAAAATGCTAGTGATTCCCCCTTCTCCCTTAAACAGGGTTCTTCTGTGTAGCCCTGGCTGTCCTGGCACTCACTCTGTAGACCAGGCTGGCCTTGAGCTTACTGAGAGATCCACCTGCCTCTGCTGGGATTAAAGGCATGCGCCACCACCCCCCAGCCCTTTTAAAATTATTTATTTATTTATTTATTTATTTATTTATTTATTTATTTATTTGATGTGTGGTGTGATTTTTGACAGTATTTACATGATTTCTACTTATTTTATGCAATTGCTTTGGACTTTTTTCTTTGTTAGTTAGGGGTTGCACACATCTCTGAATTTCTAAAGAGCTCTGTTTTATGGTGATCATATACCAAAAGGGGAGTGTGCTTCTTTTCAACTTTCTCTATAACTTGCTTGTCTTGGCCTAGAACAGTCTTTAAATCAGGTGCAGGACTTTGAGCTTATAGATAATTAGAGAAGATACCATTTTGTGTTAGTGTTTGGAAATCATTTGGGGTGCATCTTTAAATCCTGGTGGACAGTATGGTTCCTTGCCACATTTCCTGATCTCTTTTCCTACTTAACCTGTTTGCCCCAGCCACACTGACTCTTTTTTTCCTCAGTTTCTATAATGGAGCAGTAGCATTCCTCTCTCAAGGCCTTAATGTATAATCTTCCTATTGTCTGAAATCTTCTTCCTTTTTGTATCTTTTTGTTAATTGTTGGAGAATTCCTTGATTGAATAATGTGTTTTGATGAGCTCCTCCTCCCACTGTTTCCCTTCCAGCCTTCCCCTCCCCCACCACTGTAGCCTTCTAATTTCATGTGCTTGGTTTTTGTTTTGTATTTCCTTTATTTTAAGCTCACTGAGTTCACTTAGTATTGCCAGTATGTTCCTGGATGTAAGGCCCTCTCTGAGAATGAATATCTTTTATCCCATAAATTTTCAAAAATTTATTTTTTGCAGTACTCAAGCTTGAGCACAGGCCTCACACAGCCTTTCCTGTGAGCTGCGTGCCCAGTCTTGTAGTGACTGATTATGTAGGGTTTTTTTTTTTGAGACAAAATTTCATTTATTTCTGGTTAGACTATGTAGTCCAAGATGACTTTGAACTTTTGAAAATCCTTTGTCCACTTCAGTGCTGGGATTATATAGATGTATGCCACACTATCTGGTTTACTGATGCTAAGAATTGAACATAGGACTTTATATACTAGACAGATACTCTACTTTTGTAGCTTTGTTACCAGAAATATTTAAGATTATATTGTCTGAGCCTTCCTAAGTCTTCAATAAGCCATTGTCATTGACAGACTCTCACTCCTTCTGTTGGATGCATTGTCTGTAGTTAATGACACTGTGGTCAGTCTTAAAGAATTAGTGACTGGGCTATGGAGATAGCTCAACTTAAGGTGCCTGCTGTCAAGGAGCCAAGATTGGTGTAAACATGGAATCCCAGCTCTGAACTGTAAGCGGGACTGCACTTTAATTTCCTAGCTGCCCAGACTCAAATGATCACACAGAAACTATATTAATCACAACGCTGTTTAACCAATGACTTTGGCGTGTTCCTAGCTAGCTCTTACATCTTAGATTAACCCATTTCTGTTATTTATTTTACCATGAGGCTCGTGGTTTACAGTAAAGTTCTGGCGTCTTCGTCGTTCAGCAGCTGCATGGTGTCTCCCTGACTCTGTCTTCTTTCTCCCTGCAATCAGTTTAGTTTTTCCACCTAGCTCTATTCTGCCCCACCATAGGCCAAAGCTGCTTCTTTATTAACAAATGGTAATAAAACATATTCACAGCATACAGAGGGAAACTCCACACCACCAAGCAGGCAGAAATAGTCAGTTCTCTGGTGCTCTCTGGCCAGCAAGCTTCATGCCAATGAGAGACTCTGTCTCAAAAAAAAAGTTATAGTTTCTGAGGAAGTTTCTAGCTTTCACTGCATGTCCACATATATGTTCACATGAACACACACCACATCCACCACCAACACACCAACAACAATAACAGCAACAAAAGAATTAGTCATTGATCTCTTGTTTTCTCTGTCTGAATATTTTTGATTTTTTTAAAATTTTTTTATTTTTTATTTTTTGGTTTGGTTGTACTAGCTCTGTATGTCTTGGAACTCACTTTGTAGACCAGGCAGGCCTTGAACTCAGAATGGCGATGCCAAGCATCTTGAAGGCACTGCTTGACAAAGCTAATACCTGCCTCTCCCTCCCAAATACTGGGATTAAAGGTATGGGCCACCACCTCCTGGCTATCCCTTGATTTTAATACTAATCAAAATATTAATTTCCAGGCTTTTAGAATAACCTCATGTTAAGCCTCAAAGCTGACAGTAATACACATTTTTAAAATTCCAATAAAGCTGGATGAGATGGTACATTCCTGTAATCTTAGTACCTGGAATGTTGAGGCAGGAGAATTGTAAGATTGAGACCCAGTTTAGCTACAAAAGATCCTGCTTTAAAGGGAATGGGCACTAATACAGTTCTACTGAAATATATGTTGTGTCTAAGACACATAACTGCTATGTATACCTGTTTGCCCTCTCTTCCTTCTTGAGGAAAGACTTTTTCTGACCCCTATAACCTGATGTCCACAGCACTGATAGTAGAATACAGGGTCCAGGACTATGGTGTTCTGACCTATAATTGTACAGCTTTTTACAAATGTTTTCTTTTTTAAAAGAGACAGGATCTCCTTTTTTCAGTCCAAGCTGACCTTGAATGCATGATTCTTCTGTCTCTGCCTCCTGAATACTGAGTTTTCAGTATTCAGTATTTCAGGTCTGAAACACTATACTTAGCTTTGTAAAAGTGTTTAATGTGTGCATATCTTTTCCAAATTCTTTAATTTACTTTAATAAAATGTTCCTAGGTGAGCTACATGGAAATCTACTGTGAGAGAGTACGAGATTTGCTGAATCCCAAAAACAAGGGCAATTTGCGTGTGCGTGAACACCCACTTCTTGGACCCTATGTGGAGGATCTGTCCAAGCTGGCGGTCACTTCCTATACTGACATTGCTGACCTCATGGATGCTGGGAACAAAGCCAGGTATGGTAGAAAATAGACTAATGACTGAGTTCTTTGGTATATTTTGAGGTCCTTTTTCCAGTGTAAGGATTGAAACCACGTTTGTAACTATTAAGTTGCTTTTAATTGCAGAGTCCTTTGAATCTTGGCTATGCTGGAGTGGTATAGGTTTCAACACATTAAGTAGATGTCTCTTCATTAAAATAGTGCGTTGTTGAAGCAGGTCAGAACTTTAGTTAACTCTTGATATTGATTAAGTCATGGTAAAATGTTAGCTATAATATCTAGATGACGCTGTGGTAGTAATTGATTCTGGAATAAATGAGCACCAAATGAAGAATAAAAATTAAACGCTCTAGTGATTACTAAAAGGATAGCTGGAGTTTGAAGAGTGATTCTGATGGCTGCCTTTGGAGTTGTGGGATAACTTGATGGGCTCACAAATAAGACTGCACTTAGAGCACTTGTGTCAGTGACAGTCCTTTAGGCTAAGTTCCAGACTGTTGTCCACGATTGTTATGTGTGGTTGTAAAGAGCCTGCTACCCATTTCAGTTCTTATGGAAGAATTCTCTTGTCACATGATCACCTTTGGGTTTATTTAGGACAGTGGCAGCTACCAACATGAATGAGACCAGTAGCCGTTCCCACGCTGTGTTTACCATTGTTTTCACCCAAAAGAAGCACGATACCGAGACTAACCTGTCCACCGAGAAGGTAGGAGAGCTTCTGATCTCTTGTTGTGAGGAGATTTTGTGGAGAAAAGCTTGAGAAATCCCTTTTATACTACTGCACTCTGCTAGTTTTGGATGGGATTAAGTGTTGTTCTTTGACTTTGTGGAGGTGGTTTTAAATCTCCACTCAGCATTTACCCCACACCAGTTTTCAGTGTGGGTCTTTAATGGAACTGAAAGCTAGAAAACACAGTTAAAATATAATTTAAAACTTTGGGTCTAATAGTTTACTTATTTCATGCATGACAGTTAAGTAGTTCTTTCAGGGAAAAATACTTTTTCTTCTTGACTGGACGACAGTAACCATTGATAAAGTTATTGCAGGGATGTCTGCAGGTGGTCAGGCATGCATGGGAAATTTCTTGGGAAATAACTTTGTAACAACTCTAATGTTGTTCAAACACCTTTGCTTGTTTGTTTCTGTTACTGAGAATTGAACTCAGAGCCTACATGGTAAGCAGACCCTCTACTACTGAGCTATTCCCAGCCCCCTGTTTTCCTTTGACTTTGTCTGTTTGTTTTTCTGGTCCTGAGGATGGAAACCCAACAAGCATACTAGGCAAGCTTTCTCCAGCAACTGTTGATTGTTAATTTCTCATTTCTTTAGTGGATAAATATTGTAGAACTTGGAATAAAATCGCTTGCTTTGAGCGATGGCTTTGCTACTTTTTAGTTATATAACATAGCAAACTACCTTAACCCCCTTGTGCCTCTATTTTCTCCTTCTGTAACAACTTCAGAGAGTTGTTTAAAGGGTTAAGTTCATATAATAATGCTTGGCTCCAAGTAACCACTCAGTATTTGTTAATTTGTTGTTGTAATTAATACAAATATATTTATGATATGACTTAACCTCTTAAGTGGCATTCAGTGGTTTTTTTTTTTTTTTTTTTTTTTTTGATTTGGGATGGGATGAGTGAGGTGCTAGGAATTGAACACACTCGTATTAGGTAAGTGCTCCCCCTGTGTTGTGTCCCTGGTGTGGCACATCTGAATCTAAATTTATTCTACTGATCCTTAGACAGGATACTCTGCCCTTTGCCCTGTAAAGGGAATGCTTTCTGCTAGTGTTGTCACTAAGAGCTAGGATCATTTTTTGTTTAGTGACTCTTTTTGTTTGTTTGTTTCTGCTAATTAGACTCAGGGTCTTTTGTGTTTCAGACAAAGGTTCTGCCGTTAGCTGTACCTCAGCCCAGCAGCTTTTAAGTCATCTCTTCTGGATACTTTTGTTCAAACTAATAAATTTTGAACAATTTTATTGAGGTATTATTAAGGTGTCATATTGAGGTCTTATAAAGGTATTATAAAGCATCATCCAGGCAGGTCTTTTTTTTGATTTTTTAAAATATTTATTTATTTTTATGTGTATAATATTCTGTCTCTGTGTATGCCTGAAGGCCAGAAGAGGGATCCAGACCTCATTACAGATGGTTGTGAGCCACCATGTGGTTGCTGGGAATTGAACTCATAACCTTTGGAAGAGCAGGCAATGCTCTTAACCGCTGAGCCATCTCTCTAGCCCCAGGCAGTTCTTAATATGCTTTTTGTCACTATAGATTAGTTTATATTTAGTGATGCAGTATGTACTACATTTTTGCCAACTTTCTTTAGCTTATGATAATTTTGAGGTTTATTTGTGTTATTATGTTGATAGTTGGTTCCTTTTCCTTGCTGACAGATATTTCATTATTTCATTCACCTGGCCCTGGGAACATTTATACACATGTGTGTATGGAGATTTGTTGTTTCTTGTTTTTCTGATCATTATTTGGTTCTTTAGTTTGACCTAGAGCTCTCTCAGCTTCATGAGCCTCCCAAGTGTTGGGATTGCAGGTTGTACACAGCACGCACAGCAGGTTGTACACACCATGCACAACTGGCAATTTGAATCTTATTTTGTTTTTATTTATATTGGTGAATACTTAAGAGTAGAATTAAGTCTTGTGTCAGAAGATATGTGTTTAGTTTCTGGTATGGGTTTGTTTTGTTTCATTTTTTGAGGAAGGGTCTCTTTATTATCCTGACTGTCCTGAAACTCACCATGTAGACCAGACTAGTCTTGAACTTACAGAGATCCGCCTACCTCTGCCTCCTAAGGGTTGGGATTAAAGTCCTACTTAGCTTCTTAAGAAACAGCTAAACAATTTTCAAAATAATTATTGCCACTAGAAGTGTATAAGAACTCCAGTTGTGGCCGGGTGGTGGTGTTGCACACTTTTAATCCCAGCACTGGAAGGCAGGGGCAAGTGAATCTCTGTAAATTTGAGGCCAGCCTGGTCTAAAAAGCGATTTCCAGGACAGGATCCAAAAAGCTACAGAGAAACCTTGTCTCAGAAAGAGAGAAAGAGAGAGAAGATGAGAGAGAGAGAGAGAGAGAGCGCGCACTCCAGTTGTTCGATTCTTCATGTTTCATATGGCAATTTAATAGGTTTCATGTGTGTGTGTGTGCACATGTATGTACATGTGCATGCATATAGAGGTCAATGAATGTTGAGGCATGACCTCAGTATGTATCTCTGCCTGGCCTGGAACTTGCTGTGGAGACCAGTCTGGCTTGGAATTCACAGAAATCTATCTCTGTCTGCTTCCTGGGTGCATGGACTCCTGTCTTTGTTGTTAAGTCTTGAATTTATTATCACTGTATAGAGCAGACTGCCTTTGCGCTCATATGGATGATCCTCCTGCCTTTGCTCTGGCTCCTGAGTATTGGGATCACAACCATAAACTACACACCTAACTATCTTGCTTATTTTTTAATTTCCATGTTATTGTTCTTTACTTAGGTCAGTAAAATCAGCTTGGTGGATCTCGCAGGAAGCGAACGAGCTGATTCAACTGGTGCCAAAGGAACTCGATTAAAGGTATTTATTTTAGCAAAATGATCTAGTCAGTCAATGTTTTGTAACAAGGGCCTACAGATCTGTAGCTGTGGGCCAGATCTAGTTTCTGCCTGGTTTTACAGTTAGTTTCTGTTGAGAGATAGCTGTAACTTTTAATTTATATATTGTTTGTGGTATTATTTATTATTTTGATACAGGCTGGCCTAGAACTTAATATGTAGCTAGGATGGGCTTGATCTCTCTGTATCCTGAGTGTTAAGACTAGAGGTGTGTGCCACCATGTCTCTTTTATGTAGTGCTATGTGTGTCCTAGCCAAGCACACTACCAGTCTGCTTTACCCCCGTCTTCTGTGACCTTTTTTATGCTGCACTGGCAGAATTGCATCAGAGATGATGTGACCTACAAAACCCAATGTTTAAATCTATTTTTTAATGAAAAAAACTCTCAATTATTGATCTATAATTTCAATGAAATGGTAAGTTAGATAACAAAATAGAGAAGAGTTTTTGATTAAGAGTGAGAGTTGTATTATATTTTGAGAAATGGGCAAAATTTGGGTAGATGGAAGAGACAGTAAAATGGGAATCGGATGTACAAGATACTGGTGTAAGAACATGTGTGAGCTCAGACAGAGCTGTTGTTTCACAAGGACAGGACTTCCATGTTGGTAGCTGTGGGAGGAAGGCTTGCTTCTGTGAGGTTTCACAGCACATGCAGAAAGGATAGGGAGGTGGGTGTGTGCTCTCAGCTTGTTACCAAGTGAGCAGAGGAAAGACCAAAGGCTACATATGGGGATCTTTAGAACTTGTGTCTTACGGAAACAGATATGTGGGGCTTAGGAGGTGACTCTGGGTAAAGAGCTTGCTGCTACTCCAGGACCTGCGCTCAGATCCCAGCACCCACAGGGGCTGGGGTGGGGGTGGGGAGCAGGCAAAGGCAGATGTGCTCAACTTGGAGCAGTATGAGTGGTGTGCGCAGGAGAAATTCTTTGCTGTGATTCTTTCATGTTTGTGTTTATTTTAGGAAGGTGCAAATATTAATAAGTCTCTTACAACTTTGGGCAAAGTCATTTCGGCCTTGGCGGAGGTGGTAAGTTTTCTGTTCCACTCTCAGAGGAGCTGTCTGCTCAGCAAGTAAACTGCTGATACTTACGTGTCTTTATGTTTTCGGCCTTTTTATTTTATTTTATTTATTTTTATTATTATTTTTTTTAATTTTCAAGTAGGGCTAGGGTATAATACAGCCTTGTACTGGAAGTGGACTGAAAACGGCTGTACCTGTGTAAACGTAGAGCAAAGACTCAAAATTTGACTAATTTTTTTGAGCCTTACTTCACACCTTATAATCAAGTATATTTTTGGAGAATTTTGAGCAGTGTGACTTTGGAGAATGATGTTAATTTAGAAGCCAATAATATATATTTTAAAATATAGTCATGTATCATTTAATGAGATGAATGTATTCTTAGAAATGCACCATTAGATGATTTTGTCATTGAGTAAGTGAAAAGAATACACTAAAGCAATGGAGAAACAGTATGGTGATATGTAGGCGAGTCTCCATCAGCAAGTGCCCTGTGCTGAACAGAATTATGTGCACTTGTATGTTCTATATGACTGGCAGTATAGTAGGTTTGTTTCCACCAACATTTCTATAAACAATGCATTGTGATACCACCTGAAGAGAGCAACAACATTGTAACTTTTCAATTCCATTATAATTTTAACAGACCATAATTGTCTTTGCAGTGCATATGTGGATTAAAGTCTTTGTTTCAGCAACACAGGCACACTAAAGCTAAAACAAACTTTGCATAGTCTTCATTATTTAGGTTTAAAATCTAAGGTAGTTTTTGTATGCTCTAATTTAGATTAATGGGTGATTCAAATCACTTAGAATTAAATCTTTTCTTGTCTCTAGAAAGTACTCTGATTTCCATTTATTCTAGAGGCTTATCCTGTGTTCTTTTTCTCTCCTTGAAATGCTTTCATTTGTAGGATAACTGCACCAGCAAGGTATGGCGGGGATTAGTTACACTGAACTAGTCAAATGGTTTTCACATTTTTAGAGGGTAAAAAAGGGCATCAGTTAGAACAGAACCTTCACAAAGGGTTTGTGGCTGTTTTTCTGGCTCTAGAATTTTGAATGATTGTTTAGGATGCTGTGAATCATGAGACTTCACACTAGAAATAATTAAGGAACATGAAGTACTTTGGAGAAGGAATAGAATAAAGGAAGAAGAGAGAAATTTGAGGAAGCTTTTGTGTTGTGTCATGATGTTTGCTCCAACGTTCTGTAAGAGTGTCTCTTAATAGTTCTGTAAGCCACTCGGAAGAGAGAAGCTTATATTTCCTTGTAGTCCTTATCTAAAGCATAGCTAATTTGTTGAGATTATTGCAAACAAGAAACATAAAACAAGATTATATATTATTAATACATCTCTATCTTTTTTAAACTTATTTCCCACAATAGAAGCTTATGAGTAATTTGAAAGATTTTTGAAGTAAAGGCTATAGAATCAATTTAAACTCTTAACTGAAGCTAGAGAAAACTCTCCATATCTTTCTTTACCCAATAGCATAGATTTTTCTCTTCCATATATTTCTTTATAAATATTCTAATTTTTTTGTTATTATTATGAACAAAAAATATTTGGAGCACCTAATAGTTAAGATGTATGAGATAATGGTATATTTTTCTCTTCCTTATATTTCTTTTCTTTGTTATTCTTCTGAATATTCTTTTAATATTCAGAGTACCTAATAGTTAAGAATTATATGAAATGTGGTCAGGGTAGAGGCAGTATTTGCATTAAAAAGTTTAGTATTCAAATGTTTAATTTGTTTTTGACACCTTTTGGGTCTTGTTTTCAAAAGTTTTCTTTATTATTGTTGTGGGGAGGCATGTGTTATGGTACATGTCTGAGGACAGTTTCTGCAAGTTGGCTTTCTCATTTCGGGAACCAAATTTGGTGTTATCTACTATATCTAGTCCTGAGCCATATTACTGGTTATGTTGTTTTCTAACTCCTTGCCAAAGATATATGCTTGAAGTATTTATGACTGAAATACTGAGTTTGTTTTAAAATATTAGCAGGTCTAAAGAAGTGGATAGGACATTAGTGAATAGTATTATTGTTAAATTTACTAAATTTGTTTCTTATAAACTGCATATCTGCTGAAGCATTTATACCTTGTGCCTGCAATTTACTCAAGTGTTTTGGGTAATGGCAAGATAATAATGGTTAAAGCTATGTGGTAAGTCTACCATGTGTATTGTAATACTATTTTCTTGACTTTTTGTATTGTAAAGATTTCAAAATAAGAAAATTTTGCATGTGCTTTTTGAAGAATCGGGCTGTGAGTGAAATGTTTCAATCATGATGGAATTCTATTGCAGTTTGATTTTTTTCAGAAGTTTAGACTGGTTTGCATTTCATGTGAATTTTTCCCCATAACATTGCTAAAATTAGTCTCTTCTCTTTGATAGAGTAAAAAGAAGAAGAAAACTGATTTTATTCCTTACAGGGATTCTGTTCTTACTTGGCTCCTTAGAGAAAATCTAGGTATGTTGACCACGAGTTCCCGTTAACTTTGTAGTTGTCATTAGTCCTGTCTAATGATGTCTTTTATGGCTCATTATTCCATGTCGGCTTTGGAGGAGAATCTTCTCTAGATGATTCGTAGTAACCTTGAGTGCTTTTTGTTTTTCTCTGGTTTTGCTTTTGGTTTCCCCTGGTTGGATTCACTTACTTTGTGGCACTAACTGAGGAGCAGTTCCTGTCTTGTGTACTCCATACAGCCACTTCAAATGTTGTTCCTTCTTCGGGGCTCCCTACTCCTGCTAAGGCTTATCTTATGTGCCGACTGTTTGCCTCCATGTGTGTGCCTGTTGCCTGCAGAGCTTATAAGGCAGCATTGGATCCCCTGGGACCAAACACTGCTGCAAAAGCGGTTAGCACTCTTCACCACCGAGCCATCTCTCTGGCCCCTTCCTCAGAGTACTTAGAAGCTCATAGTCCTTCACATTTTACATAGCCAAGTACACCATAGTCTTTTTGTTAATAGAGCCTGTCCTGGAACTCACTCTGAAGACCAGGCTGGCCTTGAACTCACAGAGATCCGCCTGTCTCTGCCTCCTGAGTGCTGGGATTAAAGGCGTGCACCAACACCACCCATCTCACCACATAGACTTACTCCTCCTTACTGCTAATGCTTTTTGATCCGTCAGCCTTTCTCTTTATCCTTGTTCCTCCTCATTTAGAAAAAGCAACCAGTCAGTTTTCCCATCACAGAGCACAGTTTTGCTGGAGTGGTTGAGATCTTGATTAGAGTGGTTGTTTAAGATAGGGTCATATGTGACCCAGGCTGCCTCTCTTGTGCGGGACTGCCTCCTTTACAGGAACTACAGGCATGTGCTACCATACCTGGTTAGAGTGGTTGCACGGGAGAGAGGGGGAGCTGAACAGGAGATTCAGAGAGCAGAATGTTAGGAAAGCAGTACATAGCAAGGGAACATTAAAGAATATTTTTGTGTTCCAGGCGTGGTGGCACATAGTCACAATCCCAGCACTTAGGAAATGAAGGCAGGAAGATTGCCAGCTCAGACCAACAAGGCTACAGGAGACCTTGTCAAAACAAACAAATGAAAAAAGGAAAAAACTTGTTGGCTTTTGATTACATTTCAGGGTCTGCTCTCAAATTTAACATAGTAAATAAAATTCTCCTTTTAAAAATGAGTATAATTTGAGATACTCATACTTCATTTCCTTAGGTGGCAACTCTCGAACTGCAATGGTTGCTGCTCTGAGCCCAGCAGATATCAACTACGATGAAACTTTGAGCACTCTGAGGTACATTCTTTGATCTCAGTAGCTGAGCAGATTTGTATGCCATAGACTTTCTTATATGTTGAAGGCTATCATGATCTTTCTTTCTCATAATAAGGAAGGCATTATTTTTGTTATGATGGAGTTCACTTCTGTGACTTCCAGATTCATTGGAATAAGTAAGAGCTATTTTTACAGGAAATAAGTTCAAATTACTTGAGTGAGATATTGGATAACTTTTAGATAATAAAATTTTCTTATAGTATTCATTTATGTTAATAGACGTGTTCCTTTTTATAGCTATGTTTACGTTGTAAAAAGTAATACAATTATCAGCACATGTAGCTCTGATAAATTACCAATGGAATATTCATTAAATTTTTATATATAGGAGATTTTAATCTGAAACTATCTTCCCTTCTCCCATTAAAGATATTTTTAATGCAGACTAGGTTTGAGCCTTCTCTCTGGTATTTATTTTTGTTGTGATCTTAGCCAAATCACTTAAGTTCTTCTGAGCCTGTGTCACCTCTGTAAAGTCTCATACAAATAACGTTATTTATCAGGGCTCTTCAAGTATTTGCTTTAGAGGCAAATGGTATGTTATTTATGAGAAGTAGAGCCTCTGAGAAATGTCAAAGATGCATTTCTTTCTGTATCTAGATATGCAGATCGTGCAAAACAAATTAAATGCAATGCTGTTATCAATGAGGACCCTAATGCCAAGCTGGTGCGGGAGCTGAAGGAGGAAGTGACCCGACTAAAGGACCTGCTTCGCGCTCAGGGGCTGGGAGATATCATTGATAGTAAGTGAAGAAGGAGTCACAGAGTCTTACTTTCCTCTCCAGATTTGTAGACTTAAAAAAACTTAGGGCTGGGTGTGGTGGGCACTCAGGAGGCAGAGGCAGGCTGGTCTCTGTGAGTTCAAGGCTAGCCTGGACTACCTGGTGAGCTGCAGGCCAGCTAGAGCTACACAGTGAGACCCTGCCTCAAATAAAAAAATAAGTAAGTAAATAAAATAAGCTTAGATTTTTAAAGACTCGATGAAACTAAATGGTAGTAAAAATGGTTTTACAAGTTTTTTGTCTTAAAAAAAAAAAGCCAGTGAAATGAGATAATCTTAGAATTTCTTTATGCAAAATGTCTCCCAAAGCCATGTAATGTTAAGTTCATTCTGAAAAATTCACCATTTCATAAAAGTATTACTTGGAAGCTCTTGTTTCCCTAGATTGGTGCAGCAGTAATAATTCTTGTGTAAGAATTCATCAGTTCTGTCTACTTTCAGATGAGAGTTACCTTTGAAAAACCCTGTTCTCTGTGGAAAAGTGAATAGAAAAGGCTAGTTCTTGCTAAGTTCAAGAGCTAGACTTTCAGAAAGTACTGCTGTACAATGTTCTTATTTAGTGCATGCTTTTAAGACTTCAGCCATCTCTGTGTATAGTATGGAATCCATTTTTTTCTTAGTTATGATTGGTAATGTAGCTCATTATTGATCATTATTGCTTAGCATGTGCAAGGCTCTGGTTTTAGCCTCAGCACTTTAAAAAAAAAGTTCTTGCCATAAAATAGACTTTTCAGACAGAATATGGGTTTATTTAGTAAAACATATTTTTATTTTTAATGTAAAAATATTATATATTTTGAAATACTAATAGATTTTAATTTATCTCCAATTTATCTCTTATTGATTAAAATCTGAATTTTAAGTAATATAATTTGTGAAAATTATAATATAGATTACTGAATTTTCATTTTCTTAGGTTCCCAAATGCCAAATCTCACTCTATGTCACTACTGAGTCTGAACTTTGACCCTTCTTGTGTTTTCCCTCTTGCTTATCTTTAGTTGACCCATTGATCGATGATTACTCTGGAAGTGGAGGCAAATGTGTGTATATTGTGTATTGGCTGTGTCCCGTATGCTGACTTGCTAATCGGCCTTTGCTGCGTCAGCCTTACAACGAGCTTTGCATGCCAGCAGCCCTAACAGGGAAATCCCAGACAGAGTGCAATGTGAAGTCAAATTCTCTTGTTTATACCCTTCTCCATTCAGCAAAATAACTTAGTGAATTTTAGTGTATGCCTCGACTGAAGTTGAGAGGTGTAAAAACTTAAGTCTTCCACTTGGTCTTCAGTGTTTCTACCCATATAGTTAAATCACACTCAAAATTACAGTTGGCAAGGCTAATGATGGTAGCAGCTCACTTTTATTGAATGTCTGTAATATTCCTGGCCCCGTTCTAGGCACCATAAACATATTATCACTATTAACTCTGTTATTGATAACGTTACTTTATCCCCATTATACTCTAGCCAGGAGTGGTTCCTTCTCTGAGCTGCCACGGTTTCTCGTGTTTAGGTTAGGCAGTTTAACTCAGAGCTCTTGTTTTAATCACTACTATCAACACCCCCTTTTCCCTCTTGATTTGTTTCCTTCTATGAACCAATTATTTAATAGGAAAATTCCTTTTTAATTAGCATTGTAAATGTGAGTCTGTATAATTACAAAAATCATTTCCAGTTAGCCAAACTGTAATTAAAGAGCCCTGTGCGTGCTGGGTTAGCACTCACCTGTGCTTAGACTCCATTGGTTTTCTATGTATCTTGGGCCTTATCTTACTTGATCATTAGATAGACATTTTTCCTCTTTTCTTAAATTACAGTTAAAATTTTAAAATAGATCTCCAAAGTATATGACTTAAATGGAAATATATATTGCAGAAGATCACAAGCCATTTTTTTCTATATAAATGTTAAGTTGACAAGGAAATAGTTGCTTATGCATTCAGTATAATTTATCAAGATATGTCAAATCTCAGTTTGGGGATTTTTGGATTATGTTGATCTTTTTATCTGTAGGAAGCCATTTCAGACAAGAGAATACATAGGAGAACCCAAATGTAGTACCAGTTACTGTACTGACTCGAGCCCAAAGGACTGGCATGCCCAAACCCACTTGTGGCTCTTGGCCTGGAACAGCTCTGTCTGAGATCTCCAACGCTGAAGGATATTGGTGTGGAGAGGATGCCTTCTTGTCCTTGCTTTTGTGTTCCAGCTGCTGCTGCTGCGGGCCTGTTGCCTATCGCTTCTCTGAGCAGCTGTGGCATTTCCTGAAAGCCATGCATGACTAAGCTTTAATCTTATATCCACAAAGGAGAGCAGCCCTGGCTACTCTGCAGTTTCCCTTTGGTTTAGGGCTTGCATGTGTCCACGGGACCTTCTAATCTCCATCTACCCCCGTTTCCCACCTTGCTGCCATCAGCTGACAGATGATTTTTGCTCTGAATCCTGTTCACCTTTGCAAACATGCCTCTTTGCTTGTTTCCCCGTGTTCTATATTTGCAGATGGTAGTTTTCAAACTGTCTTGAAGCAACTACCACAGGCTTTAAGGGGATTCAAGAACTGGTTTTCATTAAGTAGGAACCATTAGTAAACCCAGAGAGTGACTGTTTTCCCAACTACCTCTATTGCCTTATATCCTTTAAGGAAATGTAGTTTTGATATAAACTCAAGTAATGTAGATTTTTCTTATATTTAAAAACGAGAGCCAGCAAAATGGTCCGGGTGTGTGAAGGAGCTTGCTACCAAGCCTGAGGGCCAGATTTAGGTCCTACATGGTGGAAGGAGAGACCTGACTCTCACAAGTTGTCCTCTGACCACTCAGGGACACACACAAAATAAATAAATGTAATAAAGAAAAATTTTAACAGAGAAATGCAAATGTATGTCGTAGCACCCACCTGTATTCCCTGCAAAATCAGCACTCAGGAGTGAGAAGCCAGAGAGTCAGGAGTTCAAGGTTATTCTTGGCCTTATAACCAGAATGAAGTTAGACTGAGGTGCATGAGACCCTGTCTTCAGACAAACAAAGAAAACCAAAAAGATTGTACCAGTAGCAGTGGTTTCTTTGCTGTCATTTGAGAAGGATGATTAATGAATGCAATTACAAAAAAAGCGAAGTAGTGAGCGTTGTTATTGGTAGACTTTACCAGCCTGAGTTGAAGATCCTAATTTCCAGTTGTGTGCTAGACCTTGGTCAGGAAAACATGTCCTGAAAACCGGGCTGTCATACTAGAAAGGAGACTTAGCAGTGCCCAGTTATTGTGCTGTTAGGCACAGAAGGGCTTCACTTAAATCATCAAATAGTTTTTCATTTTTGTCTGCTTTGACTCAAATGAAAAATACACTAAAACTTGTTAATTCACTAATTATTTTTTCCTGTTGAAATAACCATTCAATACAAAGTTATTATCATACTTCCTCAAAATTCTTCTCATTTCTACAATTACTTCTTTTCATTTAGAATGTATTTTTGGCATATTAAAATGCTGTTATGCTCAGACTACTAGATGCTCAGAACCGTAACTAACATCTGCATCCAACGCTGAGCTTGGCCGATGTGCAGCACTAATTGCTATCCCTTCTGTTTAAAACTCCTGGAGTTTAAAGCTGCAGTCAGGCTGTATTGAGGACGGAGGACGGCAGGAGGAACTGGAGGGCCGCAGTTTGCCTGGACATCGCTGAAGTTCTGGTTCCAGCTCCCGTACCTCTCACTTCTAAATCCAGAAGTGGCTGACTGCTTAGGATCGAATATCACAGGGCAACATGTTTTAGAACTGCCATTTGTACGGTTTAGAGCCTGTCTTTGTGTGTCAGCGTGTGTTAGTCTTGCGTTTTGATGCTCTCCTTTCTCACACTGGTGTTCCTTCCTGTCTTTTTTCCTCCTCTGCTTCTCGCCTTCTCTTTTTCTACCTTCCCTTCTTTCTGTCTCCCAGATCTGAAAGATTTTCAGAACAATAAGCATAGGTACTTGCTAGCCTCTGAGAATCAACGCCCTGGCAATTTTTCCACAGCATCCATGGGGTCCCTTACTTCATCTCCATCTTCATGCTCACTTAGTAGTCAGGTGGGCTTAACATCTGTGACCAGTATTCAAGAGCGGATCATGTCCACACCTGGAGGGGAGGAAGCCATTGAGCGTCTAAAGGTGAGTCTGAAGCTTGAGCACACAACACTTTATGCCATTCCAGAAGGCAAAACTAGGACTGAATGGATGAATATCTCGAAAGTTTTGTCTTAGCACATGGAGACACTAACAGTTAGAGGTACCTTGAAAATGAATTTGTTTCTGAAGTTAATTTCTTTTTATCAGAATGTTTTAGTTTGACTTGGCCAGAGATGGAAAGATCATAATTTAGCCATGCAAAATAGCCATTGAGTAGAGACTTACAGTAATTTGGGGATAGTTTATAAGTCATAGTGAAGTTGCTTGTTAGAAATTTAGTTTTAAAGCCAGACATGTTGGCATGAGCCTGTTGACCCAGCGTTCAGTAGATGGAGAAAGGAGAATAAGGCATTCGGGGTCATCCTGGCTACATAGTGAGTTTAAGGTCGGCCTAGACAATATGAAACCCTTTTTAAAGTGGTAATAATTACATTTTAAGTGAAATAACTAGTTGGAAAATTTTGTTTCATTGAAGATAGAATTCTCTATAGCGCCATTCCTCTGTTAGTAAAATTAATATGCAATTAACTGGAAGTTTGGACATTTGAGCAGTGATATCAGGTTTATTAGGTTGCATGAAGCTATAACTTTTAGAAGTCCTCACAAAGCCTTTAGTTATGAGAGAAGCAGGCTTCCTCCTGTTTGGGGCCCTGGGGTCCCTGGGCCGTGGTGCTGTACATTTGCCGATTGCCCACTGTGTTGGCTACAAATACCTGAGAAGAAGCAGCTTCTTTTATCTCATGGTTTAAGGTCAGTCTACATGGAAGCCATGTCTGTACAGTGTGAGGCTGCTTGTTCACATCGTTGTTGATGAGGAAGCAGAGAAAGGATAATGCCAGTACTCAGCTGCCTTTCTTCTCCTCCTCTTTATTCAGTCTGGAATCCCAGTTTGTAGGCTAGTGCTCTCACATTCATGATGGGTTTTCTCTCTTGACTCAACTTCCCTGGTAGTTCTCTCACAGACAGTCAGACAAGTATCTGACCAACTGTAACGTTATCCCTGGCTCCACCTCTGTGGATGGACTATTCTTTTAGGCTGTTGCTGGCTCTACCCACTTCTGTCTTGTGTTGTGAATTTGAAAGTCAGAGGCAGTGCCTGTCCTCTTCCCTTCAGTGACTACAATGGGAGCAGACAGGCTGAGAACAATTGCCAGCCTTCTTGCCAGCCATTAGACCTTATCAGGAGCATCTTGTTTTCTCTGTTTGGCTCACTACCTCCAGGGATATTGTTTCACTCCTCCTTCTGGCCTTTGTGTTCCAGAGTACCAGGGCAGGAGAAAACTCACTTAGAATATGGGGGTTACAGTCCTGCTACCAGTCAGGGATCCTCTTCACTGTTCTAAGGTAGTTAGAACAGTGGTACTCTAATAGGTAAAGGTGAAAAAAGAAAGAGTGGGCAGCGGTGGTGCTTGCCTTTAATCCCAGCACACAGGAGGCAGGGGCAGGTAGACCTCTGTGAGTTCAAGAGTCAACGAGAGCTGTGTAGAGAAATGCTGTCTTGAAAAGGCAAACTAACTTGTTGAGCATCTTCACTACTGAAAGTGAATCAGCGTCAGATCCTTCCATTGTAGTTTTTGGTGAAGCTGTAATGGATTTTATATGAAGTGGGCTTCAGAGTTCTCTTTCTTATTGTCCCATCCTTTCCCTTGGCATTTTACTTACTTCAAAAAGAAGGTAACTCCAGAAATAAAGCCAGTGCTTTTGTGCCTTGATTCATAAAGTCAGTCAAGTTCTAACATGCCTGGCAAAAGGAGAGGAAGGAGAAATCTTTCAGGGATGTGAGGTACAGGGTGATCTCTGCTGTTGTAAAATTGACTTGGAAACTTTCCTGTAGACTTTATTGATGTTCTGTGTGGGAGAATGTGTTCATTCACAAATTTTCTCATAAGTAGGGGTCAGTGATCATGTTGCCAGCATTTGGGAGAAGTGAAACTTCCCTCTTAATATTTTATATCCAGTGTTCACTGTAGGGAATTTGAATCCTAACTATTAATATATTGTGCCTTCCTAAACAAAAGAAAATATTACCTTTTCTCACCTCTGATATAAAGGAGAATTTTTTTTCCGACTGCTAGCTAGAACCAACTGAAAATAATGCCACATGTTAGGAGGTTCTTTAAGAATTAGGTCACCCAGTGTCTTCCAAATGGCTTCTAGGGAATAATGCTGTCCTTATTCAAAGAACTCTGCCCTCAGCTGCCTAATCTCCTTAAAACAAAGCTGTAATATGTTAATCAGCAAATAAATTGCTCCCTTAATTTTCCCTGAAACAACATAAGTAAAAGCTTTCTTTCCCTAGCTTTATTCTAGAGTGCAAATGACTCCTTTCCCGCTTTGTGCTCAGTGCCCTGCGGTAGCTCACTGAAGCATACACGCCTTAGTTCTGCTCTTATTTTGTGAATGGTGAGAATTCCTTTGGGACAGACCTGCATTTTAATGATGCAGGCAGAGAAGATCTTTGGTCCAAAGTGTGGGACAGCATTTGTACAATGCAAACGCTTGAGAATGTCTTAGGAGCTGCATTCCTAAGGCATGACACTGCAAGAGGAAAACACTGCAATGGAAACCAGCAGCAGTGGAGGCTCATTCATCTTCCTAATGGTGTGTTTGCCTTTGCTTCTCTGTATTTTTAAGTATAGACCAGTGTTTTCACTGCTTTTACATAGGTGCTGCTACTTCTTTCTCCATTGTATGGCTGATTTCCATATAAAATGCTAATATCTCGATTCCTCTATAAACCTCTCTGGCAAAAAGAAAAAAAAATAGTGGTATGTAATTTTACTTTAAAGCCACAGCTTGAACTGAAATCCCTTTGTGTGTGATTTGGTCTTTTTATTCAGTAAAATTTCAAGCATGCAGCTATAGCCACTGGCTCTGATGTTTATAGACTGGCATCAAAGTCAGTACTGTGTGTGCCATTGCACAAACTTAGCCTATAAATATCCACAAACATCCATCCCAGGAACAGGCAGGGCAAATGCTGTACTAAGCAGTCTGCGGACCCACACTTGGAGCTTATTCAGAAAGCATGCTGTCCAGTACAGTAAGCCCTTAGCTATCTGACAGCTTCCAGGAATGTTCCATGGAGTAATCATTCAACCTTCTGAATGTCAAAACCTAAACTACCCTCTGTGTGTGTGTGTGTGTGTGTGTGTGTGTGTGTGTGTGTGTGTGTGAGTGAGTGAGAGAGAGAGAGAGAGAGAGAGAGTGAGAGTGAGTCTGATTTACCCTATCAATTTTTCTGCCTTCTATTGAATCATCAAGAAGAAATAAAAAGCTAGGCAGAGTGGCACATACTGTAGTCTCAGCACTTGGAAGGCTGAACCAGGAGGACCAGAAATTCAGCATCATCCTTGGCTAAATAGCCCCATGAGACCCTGTCACAAAAAGACTGGCATGCCTCATGAATGTAAAGAAAGTCAGGAAGACCAGGATGGGCTTGGGTTAATCACATAGTCTTTTTGTCTTCAGTTTTCTTATCTGTGGAGTGATTATGCACTAAAGGCTTCCTAGTGAGCCACTCAGTTGAGACATTTTCTTTAGCCTGTTCTTCGAGCTTTTTAAAACAATAAAATTCTTAAACATCATAAATATTAGAACTTGAAGCTATGATTAAAAAAAAGAAGAAAGTGCTTGCATTTTTGGATGTTTTTATTACCCTCCCTCTGTCTTGTGCTTGCACGTGCATGCATGCACACACACACACACACACACAGATTCACTGTTTCCTCCTTCTGTCTTGTGTGCACACACATGGATTCACTGTTTCCATCCTCTATCTTGTGCACACACACACACGGATTCACGGTTTCCTCCCTCTGTCTTGTACACACACACACACAATGTGGATTCACTGTTTCCTCCCTCTGTCTTGTGTGCACACACACGGATTCACTGTTTCTTCCGTCTTGTGTGCACACACGCACACACTACATGAATTCACTGTTTCCTCCCTCTGTCTTGTGTATACACACACACGTATTCACTGCTTCCTTCCTCTGTGTTGTATGCACACACACACATGGATTCACTGTTTCTTCCGTCTTGTGTACACACAGACACACACAAACACACACGGATTCACTGTTCCCTTCCTCTGACTTGTACACACACACACATGGATTCACTGTTTGCCTGTTTTTATTAGGACTTGGAAGGTTTGTGTGTCTGAGGGTTACTTAGTTTTAGATTTAATATTTATGATTCTTACCTTCTAAAAAAGGAGAAGGGCCCATCACTTTGGATTCTTCCTTTATCTTCTAAGAATATTGTGTGTTTGATGCCTTCCTTGCTGAATATGGTTTGTTAAATTCTGTGCATCCTTCCATAGGAATCAGAGAAGATAATTGCTGAGTTAAATGAAACCTGGGAAGAGAAACTTCGTAAGACAGAGGCCATCAGAATGGAAAGGTTGGGAACTAACAATCTGGGATGCTGCTGAGTTTTCTGGAAAGTCTGAGTTGATTTCGTAGTAAGAAAAAAATGAAAGAGGATTAAAAACAAGGGCACTCTCCCCACCTGACACAGCACAGACACATCCACGGGGGAGTGCATCCAACCACATTTACACGCTGAAGTGAAATCTGCACATTGAAAGAGTCTCTAAGGCAGGGTTCTCAGCTGTGGGTCATGACCCCTCTGGGGGTTGACTGACCTTTTCACAGGAGTTGCATATCAAAGATTTACATTATGATTCATAACAATAGCTAAATTACAGTGATGAAGTAACAACAAAAATATGTTTATGGTTGGGGTCACCACAGCATGAGGAGCTGAATTAAAAGGGTACAGGATTAGGAAGGTTGGGAACCACTGCTGGTTCATGTGCTTAATAGTTTCTTTCAATTGAGAAAAGGCATACTAAATAAAGGAGATTTTTCATTTGTAAAAAGTAGATTTTACTTGGCAAAGGTTCATATGCAAAGAACTGTGAATCTCTTTAGAGTTACTTCATCTAGAACCTTTTGGGTAAAAAATATAGTTTAGCTTGCAAACTTTTAAAATTCTTGTTCTGTCTATATATACTGTTGGAATAAATGCACACTTCTTTTTTAAAGTCAGTTCTTATCTTCCCCCTTTATGAAAATAAGGGAGAAATGAGCTCCGATGTGCTACCAGTAAATGTAACCAAGAACATTCTTACTCGCATTAGATTTTTTTGAACTAGAATTATTGGGCCAGGTGAGATGTCTCAGCACAGAAAGGCACTCTTCACTCAGGCCTGTCATGAGTTTGATCCCTGGGCCCCACTTAAAGGTGGAGAAGAGAATCAGGTCCACAGTTACCCCCACATTAGGCACTCACACGTACACACACACACCAAACAAAAACAAAGAAATAAAATGAACAGAAAATGAAAAACCTTCCTAGAATTACTATGCCAGAATGGGGACGAGATGGGAATATTGGGAAAAATCACATTTACAGACCATGCTTCATATGCCCAAGCCTACCCTCCAGCTCACCCCAGTATTAAGTCTGTGACTTCACTGATGCTAAACCTAGAGTGCTGACCCCCAGGTTACTTTGATTGCTTTCTTGGATGCTGGGGAAATTGTGTTTTTCAAATTGGATGCACAGACTTAAGGAATACAGTCTTTCAAAATTTCAACAGAAATAGCATGGGGACATTCTCTGACTTATTTAAATATTGTTTCTCTCTCCCACTCTCTTTTTTTTCCCACGGAGCTGAAGACCGAACCCAGCGCCTTGCACTTGCTACGCAAGCGCTCTACCACTGAGCTAAATCCTCAACCCTGAATGTTGCATCTTTAAAAAATAAGTTCTCATTAGTGATAAGCATATCATTCTATAGCTCTCTTGCCAGCTTTAGATACAGCCAAGTGTTTTGTGTTGCCTGTCTTGTTTTCTAGTTCTTTTTAAATTAACTTGTTACTTTGGTATCGGTATACTGATTTACTTGGGGTTTTTTGATTGTTTTGTTTTTTGTTTTTCTAGAGAAGCCTTGTTGGCTGAGATGGGAGTTGCCATACGGGAAGATGGAGGAACACTTGGTGTTTTCTCACCTAAAAAGGTAGGAAGCCATGTTGTAAAACTCAAGCAAACAAAACAGTTTGTCTTCATGTCCTTCTGGCATAGCCATTTTTATCTAGCGCCTTAGCTTAACTTCAGATGTTTCTGCTTTCATCTTACAGTACAAGGGCAACTTTGTTGTAAAATGATTATAGTGTTTACAAAAGATAAAACCCAGGGTAGTGAGTCTGAACCTTGTAAAGCCGTGGGTATATTTAAGCATCTTTTTGTTGCCTCTCTTATCTTCCTGACCTGACCATAGCACCAGTTGCTTTAGTTGTGTTCCTTTTAATGTTGAGTGCTTGCCTAGCATGCAATTAGCCCTGGGCTTGATCTCTAGTCCCATACATTTTGGGACGGTGCCACCTGTCTATAGCCCTAGTGCTTGAGAGCTGGAGGCTGTAGTCATCAGCTCTGCTCTGCCACTTCTGGGAGCCATTTTCATCTGGTAAGGTTTGTGAACGATAGTACTGTCCCTTGATTTCTATTGCAACCATCTCTTTTAATAAAGCAGCCCAGGTCCTACCCTCTAGATGCCTCTGCTCCCCTTTCAGCATGCTTTTTTTTTTTTAAAGACATGATGAGATTAGTCACTTTTCCTACTTCTGTAATCACAGTTGTAGAATAGAGGCCTTTTAGTTAATTAGACTGATAACGTGTCTTGTGTGTTCTTTTTGACTTGAATTGCTTCTTAGTGTTGGACTAGAATACATTATTAAATAATTGTTTTGTGTGCTTATTTATATGACAACAGTAGAGCATGTATTGATGTATCAAGCCTATGTGTCAGCACTGATAACTTCCTTCAAGTGTCTATGGTACCCTGCTGTGTGTAAGGCCCCAGTGTCAGCGTCTACTACTGTATCGTTAGCAAGTACATGCATGCGTGGACTCTGTTCTAGGACAAAGTATAAGGTCAGAGTTTAGCATTAGCACTTTTGCTCGACGTGAACCAGTGTTCTTAGGATTTCGTGAGAAATTTCTTTTGCTTACCTTTAAAAAATCATAGTCACAAAACTGTCTTACAAATTTCAATGTTATTTTCAGCAGAAAACATTGATTTAGCTGGGTATGGTGGCACTTGAGAGGTGAATGCAGGGATATGAGATTCCAGCATCTGGTTTATAATAAATTCAAAACCAACCTTGATCATACACAAGAAGAAAGGGGCTGGAGAGAGGGTTCAGCAGTTAAGAACACTTGCCATTTTTCCAAAGGACCCTACTTTGGTACCTGGCACCCAAGTCGGGAGGCTAAAAACTACCTGTAACTCCAGCTCTAAGGAATCCAAAGCCCTCTTCTGACTTTGTGGGCATCTATGCACACACAGAGTTCATTTACACACACACACACACACACACACACACACACACACACCACATATGGAAATAAATCTTTTTAAAAACGAAGAAATTAAGCTAGGCATGGTGGCGCACATCTTTAGCACCAGAACTTACCATCACTGGGAAGGCAGAGGCAGGGGGATCTTTGTGAGTTGGAGGCCAACCTGGTCTACAGAATGAGTTCCAGGACAGCCAAGTCTAAACAGAGAAACTGTCTTAAAAAGCCAAAAATAAAATAGAAAGAAATTGTTTTAAAGATTTTGAGATATATAGAATATCAACAATTATATATTTATGTGAAGTTGAGTTGTTTTTACCTTAATGATCTATTTATTCATACATATTACCTATATTGTCGAGATGTTGGCAGTCATGGCTTTGATAGAATTAGAGTATGCTCTTGCACATCTCGAAAGATTTTTCTCCTTGTGATCCGGGCTCTCACACATCCCAGGTTGCTTAAGACTCTCTATGTAGCAGAAAGAGCCTGGCTCCAACTCTTGAATGTTATAGGCATGTGGTACCCTTCCCCGTATATATGGTAGTAGAGATCAAACTCAGGGCCAATTGTCTGTGAGGCAAGCCCTCTACCAACTGGGCTACATCCACAGCCCTTAAAAATTTTATATGAAAGCTGGGCAGTGGTAGCGCATACCTTTAATTTCAGCACTTGAGAGGCAGAGGCAGAACTCTGTTAGTTCAGGGCCAGGCTGGTCTACAGAACAAGTTCCAGGACAGGCCCCAAAGCAACAGAGAAACCAGGTCTCAAAAAACCAAGATAGATAGATAGATAGATAGATAGATAGATAGATAGATAGATAGATAGATAGATAGATAGATAGATAGATAGATAGTTCCATGACCCTGTATGTGTGTTAGGAACCATAACTCACTTATAGAACACTACATATAGACCTGGATTCTATCTTTAGCACTGGGAAAAAAGTAAACAAAAAAAATCTGATAAAAATAATTTGGTGCTCGCTTCGGCAGCACATACACTAAAATTGGAATGATACAGAGAAGATTAACATGGCCCCTGCGCAAGGATGACACGCAAATTCGTGAAGCGTTCCATATTTTTTTAAAAAATAAAAATAAAATAAAATAATTAAAAAAAATTGATATTTAGCCAGGCGTTGTAGCACACGTTTGGCTTAATCACAGCACTTAGGAGGCAGAGTCAAGTAGATCTCCGAGTTCCAGACTAGCCTGGTCTGCATAGTGAGTTTCAGGACAGGCAGGGCTACACAAGAAAATATCTTGAAAAACTAGATAAAATAAAATAAGTAATAATACGGTATTTAGTCAGAATTTAAAATAGCCCAAACAGTTGTTGTTGTGTAGGCAGCATAAAATTAGAAGCAGAACTCTCTACTTTCAAAGATTTTTCTTGCTTTAATTATCTAGACATTCTCAGGAAAGGGAAAAACACTGCGGACCACATTTAGACTCAGTAGAGACTGTTACTGAGACTGCCCTTTCTTTTTTTATAGAGTTAGTTTTACTTTAAGTGCACTGGTGTTTTGCCTGTATGTACTTCTATGTGAGGGTGTCAGATCCTGGAGTTACAGACGCTTGTGAGCTGTCATGTGGGTGCTGCAGTTGAACCCAGGTCTTCTAGAAGAGCAGTCACTGCTCCCTTAACCCCTGAGCCCGCTCTCCAGCCCCAGACTCCCTTTTCGTAGTTCCCTAATGAGACTTTAAGGAATGCTGCCCATCAGCTGGGCAGTGGTGGTGCACACCTTTAATCCCAGCACTGGGAAAACAGAGGCAGGTCGATCTCTGAGGCCAGCCTGGGTCTACAGAGAAAGTTCCAAGATAACCAGGGTTACACAGAGGAACCTGTCTCACTAAAGCAAAAATCAAACAAAAGGAATGCTGACTTTGACTCTTTCTGAGCAGCCCAGTTCTTGGATCAGAAAGTAAAAGCTGGTGAAGATGCAGACGATTCTTTCATTCCCTTCCGACGTCCTCACCGCTCATCCGACTGCTCTTCCGGCCTTCCGTGCTCGCCTGCACTGTGTGGAGGAGATGTTGGCCCCAAAACCATGTGGCTTATTTTTTGTATTCCTATGAGGGCTTTTCACCAAAGAAGGGTGATTTTTTAAGATTTTTAGAAATATTTAGTGTTAGATGAAGAATACTTTTAGATGTTTATGTTGTTGCCTCTTAGTAACTTTAATTTTTTTTTTTTGTAAGGTAAATACTATAATAGGACAATAAGTCGGGCCATAAACTTATAGTGGGGGAACTTCAAGGGTATGGCTATTTTAATAAAAATGAAAAATCTGTTTTAAGAATTTTGATTTCTTTCAAGAGATATAGCCCTGGCTGTTCTGGAACCCACTCTGTAGACCAGGCTGGCCAGGAACTGCCTCTGCCTTCCAGATGCTGGGAATAAAGGTGTGCGCCGCCACTGCCTGGGTGTTTACAAAGATTGTATTTAACTCACCCAAGAGCTGATCTGTTTCCCCTTTACCTCTGTGTTCACGATGCTCTGACCTTGTGAGGATCTGGGCCTCAGCTCATCAATGACAGTGCTTGCCACTAAGCAGACAGCCTGAGTTTGAACCCTGAACCCACAAGACAGGAGAGAACCACCTTCCTCAAGTTGTCCTTTGATTCCCATGTGCCTTTTGTGTCATATGTGCATGCGCATACACATACAGCACATGTATATCCATACATACAAAACAAATGCTTGATAAAAACAGCAAACAGCTTGGTGTTAGAGATGGCACAGTGACTAAGAGCACCTGCGACTCTTCAGAGGGCCCCAGTGTGTTTCCTGAACACCTGCTGGGCAGCTCACAACTCTGCCCCTTTGGGGGTCGACTGACCCTTTCTCACAGGGTCTCCTAAGACCATTGGGAAACACAGAGATTTACATTATGGTTCATGATCGTAGCAAAATTACAGTGATGAAGTAGCAACGAAAATAGTTTCATGGTTGGGGGGTCACTACAACATGAGGAATGTATTAAAGGGCCGCAGCGTTAGGAAGGTTGAGAACCACTGCTCTAGAGGATTTGATGCCTTCTTATGGCCCCTGCATCAATTAATTTATATTCTCTCTCTCTCGTTCTCTCTCTACCTCCCTCTCCCCCCCCATACACACACACACATACACACAACACACACACTTAAAAAAGAAAAATGGATTTTCTTAATTTCAGAGCTTGTATTTCCTTTTTTATGTTTCTGTTTTGCCTGTGTATGTTCTGAGTGCCAAGTGCATGTGTACTGTCCACGGCCAGCTCAGATCATTAGATCACTGACCAGTTGCCCTGGAGGAACAACCGAGCTATGTCTCCAACTCTTTCTTTCTTGCTTTCTTTCTTTCTTTCTTTCTTTCTTTCTTTCTTTCTTTCTTTCTTTCTTTCTTTCGTTTTGGTTTTTTGAGACAGGCTTTCTCTGTAGCTTTGGAGCCTGTCCTGGAATTAGCTCTTATAGACCAGGCTGGCCTCGAACTTGCAGAGATCTGCCTGCCTCTGCCTCCCGAGTACTAGGATTAAAAGCATGCGCCACTATCACCCAGCTCCAACCTCATTTTTATTTTTCCTTTTATTTTTATTTTTTGAAACAGGTTTTCACTACTTAGTCCTGACTGGCCTGAAACTCTCTGTGTAGATCAGGCCGGCCTTGAGAATTCAGCTGTCTCTTTCTCCAGAGTGCTAGGATTAAAGATGTGTGCCACCATGCCCAGCAGAGTCATGTTCTTAAACAAGATGTGTTAGTCTAATTTGAGGAGACCTATAGAGCATGCCTTTTTTTTATTATTAATTACAGAATTACACCTAGGACTTTTATTGAGCCTTTTCCTCCAGGTACTCTGGAGAATCTGAAAAGCTTTTAGGCTTTCCATGTAGTATATCCCTGCCCCAAACTGATAATCTGTAACCTTTTTCAGACACCTCATCTTGTTAACCTCAATGAAGACCCACTAATGTCGGAGTGTCTGCTTTATTATATTAAAGATGGGATTACAAGGTAATTTGCTTCTAGTTTGAGCCGTTTAATACTTTCTTTTCTTCTAGATAATTGATAACTAAAGGGAATTGTCTAAAAATTGTAGGAATTTGCTATTTCTTCTTTCTGGAGTGGTTATAAATTACCTTCTCTTCTGTTCCCAGTTTTAAGTAGAACCAGTTAGGGCATAGTTTCCCTCTAGAAGAACCTGAATGACACAGATGGGTTCACTAAAGAACTTGGTTTGCCCTGTTTCCCTGTGGTGTGTGAATACATCAGTGCACTGATCTTGTAAGGAGATCCGTCTTCCTTGAGAGTAGAACTTGGAGTTGGGAGCATCTGCTGTACAAAGCAGTGTGTTTTCATGTACGTCCAAGGATGCTCTTTGGGGGAAAGCAGTTCATTGTTTCTAAGGGCTTTTTGTGTCTGAATTTCCCTGGGAAACACTTTCCCTGTGTTCAGGGTTGGCCAAGCCGATGCTGAGCGGCGCCAGGACATAGTGCTGAGTGGGGCCCACATTAAAGAAGAGCATTGTATCTTTCGGAGTGAGAGGAACAACACTGGTGAAGGTGAGAGTCTGTGTTTTAATTTCTCAAGCAACTTTTCCTCTGGCGTACTCCTCGAGACCTGGCATTCCCTGTCTCTGTTAGTAGAATGTTGAGAAATGGAGATGCCTGTGATGTTTATAAATGCCAGGACAGATATGGCTCCTTAGCGTGAAAATGGCAGGGTGAAAGGAGCCCTTTGTTACCTGCCAGGGGCTGAGCAGGATGCGGGCAGTTAGGCTAGGTCTGAGTGTTAGCTATTTAGTAGGGAGTAAGAGAAAAAGAATTATACTAGATAGATAATGGGAGAACTGAAGAGTCTTTAATATTAATCTAATAGAAATTATTTTTCTTAAAGGGAAGAAAAAGTCAATCTTGGGTGAATTCCCACTACAACCCAGTTCATGAACAGGCCAGCAGCTGTCTAATGGATTTTGTGCTAGGCACTAGCTTCTTCATCGGCCAAAATGCTGGCTGTTTGTGCATCATACTTAAGATTTCTGCTGTATCATATTTTATCAGGATTAATATTTTCCATGAGTCCTGATAGTGACCATTTTCATGGTTTGATTGCAGTAATTTATGATAATAATATCGGTTTGTATTCTTCCTAGTTATCGTGACCTTAGAGCCCTGTGAGCGCTCCGAAACATATGTGAATGGCAAGAGGGTGGCCCAGCCTGTGCAGCTGCGCTCAGGTGAGCCGGCAAGGGGTCTGCAGTCCTCAGCGATGCATACAGCTTGTGATTGACCGCGGCTCTTTATCTAAAGCCCAAAGTTACTTAATTCATGTTTTTATAAAACTACAGAACTCTCTTTTTAATCTTGCTTTTGTTGTTGCTTGCTTGTTTGATTGTTTTGTTTGTTTTTGTTGTCGTTGAGATAGGGTCTCACTAAGTAGCCCTGGTTGGCCTGGAATTCACTGTGCAGACCATGTTGGTGCTTCCCGAGTGCTGGGATTTAATGGGTGGATCATTACACCCAGCTGAGTGTCTATAGTCTTAGATTAAGAGAGTGAAATTGTATTTCTTTTTTTGAGATAAGTTTACACTGTGTAGCCTGGGATGGCCTCAAAGTTGTAAATTTCTTGCCTTGGCCTCCTAGATACTATTCATTAAAAATTGATTTTCTGGAACTGGGGCTATAGGTGGTGATAAGCACATTTGCTGGTATACACGGGTCCTGGGTTTGACTCAGCACTGCAAAACAAATACATTTTTGTTCCTATTTCTGTTTTGTTATAGGGAACCGTATCATCATGGGTAAAAACCACGTTTTCCGTTTCAACCACCCTGAACAAGCACGGGCTGAGCGGGAGAAGACTCCCTCTGCTGAGACCCCCTCTGAGCCTGTGGACTGGACATTTGCTCAGAGAGAGCTCCTCGAAAAACAAGGGATCGATATGAAACAGGAGATGGAGAAAAGGTAACCCATAAGTGTTGTGCAGCCTGGGTGATGTTTGGAGCACGCAGTGGCTTTTACAGTGACAGCCTGGGTATTTCACAGAATGCTCTTTTTTTGGTATTTTGTCTAGAAGTTGTTTGTTTTGCTTCTAGGCTTCAGGAAATGGAGATCCTATACAAAAAGGAGAAGGAGGAAGCTGACCTTCTTCTGGAGCAGCAAAGACTGGTAGGAATCTGTCCTCATCTGTAGCTATTGGGAAGGGCAGTTGGCGCTCACACCTTCTAGCAAGCTCTCATTGGTGTCACACATTAACCGCCATTTTCTTAATGAACTGCCGTGTGTCTTCTGGCAATCTTGGTCTGGGAGAACATTTGTAGGGTACTATTTTGTACCTTTTATCTCTTAACATTAGATCTTCTGTCAGAGTCGGGAAGACAAAATGAGAGCTTTTATGATACCTTTGCCCTTTGGTAGTGCTTTATGGATGTGTTCCAACAGTGGTCTTTTGGATATAACTGAATATTGAATTTGGTGGGAGTTTGCCTTGGTTTTGTTTCTGGCCACTTGATAGTACTAATTCTCTGCTCTTAGGCTGACATGGGATTGTTCTTGTGCTGGGCAGATTGTTTTTTTCGTTTTTTTGTTTTTTAAAGTTAAACTGTGTCTAAAAGTGTTGCTGCACAGTTGCATGTGTTAATCCTCTTCTGTTCCCCTGCATGGAGTCTGAATTCTCAGGGAGGTTCTCAGTGGCTTTGGTGCTGCAGTGTGGTGGGGGCTGCACAGCCATCTCAGACAGGCTCACCTCCTTGCTCTGGGTTGAGAAAGGATTCGGGTGGACAGCTGGAAAGTCAGTTGACCATCCCAGCTATAATGGGTTAGGATTTTGTGATAATTGATTTCCCAAGTTTTATAGAAATGTCTTATGAATAAATTGCTCTTAGTGGATTTTAATATTTAAAGCCAGCCACAAAGCTCTGACAGTAAGAAGTTCAGTAGTGCTGGATGTGGTGGTGGTGCACGCCTTTAATCCCAGCACGAGGGAGGTAAAGGCAGGAGGATCTCTCAGTTCAGGGCCAGCCTGGTCTACCTACTGAGTTCCAGGACTTCCAGAGTTACAAGAAGGGACTGAATACAATTGATACTGTTTAAGAAGTTACCCTTTAAAAAACAGCAGCAACAAGGGGGCATTAATATGAAATCAGGGAGGAGGACCTTGACGTCTTCCCTTAACATGAAATACAACATACAAGTTAACAGCCATATGCCACACTCTGTTCTGCTGGAAAACTATTGCATTGCGGCTCATGAAAGCCAAGATGCTAAGTAAAAGCAGCCTTTATCAGAGTGCTTGGTTCTTAACTTACTATCTTTAAAATTATAGTGAAGCCCTCAAAAATATGGATTGGAAGAATAAATTAAGTGTTTGGAACAAAGTAATATCAGTGTTACAGGAAGAGTAGCTCTGGTGGCTTCCTTGGCTTTGGCTTTACGGCTACGGCTTGAAAGCTTTGGCACATGAAGGAGCCTTTCATCGTAATCACATAGTGTGCCCTAATAGCACTCCTCTCATGGTCAGAGACATCAAAGCGGAAAGGCGTCACGAGGCACTGTTTATTAACAGTAGTATCTTCTATTTGAATGTATGTTGCTTTGTAATTTACGGAGAGCTTTAATGTCTGTCATCTTACTTGACCCTCGCAGCAGCTCTGGTAGATGTGTATGTAAATGAAGTGTATAACGTCGCCTTCCATTTATGGTTGGGATCAGGACTGAAAACATCGTTGATGTGCCTATGCACATTTTAAAAATTTGCCTCAGTAGTGGCCTCTCAGTCACTGGGCATATTTTTAAAAATCTAGGTAGTGATTGAGGTCCGAGGGTGGGATCTGCAGTTCTGAGCTTCTCAGATGTTCCCAAGTGATAGCACACGAATGGCCTTGGGAACACACTGAGTGCATAGGTGTCCTAGAGTAACTGTGTCTGGTGCACTCCATCACCATTTTATGCCTTGAGATAAAAACACTGACGGAACCCAATGTGGTGTCACATCTGAATCCAGCTACTGCGAGGCTGAGGCAAGAAGACCCTGAGTTTATAGTAAAGTTTGCATAGTTCAGCAAGATGCTGCCTTCAAATCTAAAACAAATAATCAGAAAAGGGTAGGGGTTGTGGTTCAGAAGGACAGGGATTACCTAGCATACAAAGGCTCTGGGTTCAATTCTGAGGAAAGAGAAGAAAGCAGGGAGGAAAGGAGAAAGGAATACTAATAAAGAGAAAGTAAATTGTCTTTAAGATGTTCTTAGTGTCGGTTTTTAGGGGGCCATCCATAGTCTGCAGGTAATGAGGTTCTGTTTGTCATTTGTTCTGTGTATCTAATGGTAACCTAGGATAGTAAGAACAGCTCCCTAGTGGCAAGGAAGTTGCTTTCCATTCAAAAGTCTCGCTGTCTTCTACTTAAGTTTCTTGAACTTGAGAGGAACTGATATCTAACACTTGTAGCCTAAAGATTATCTAACAATACTGGTGGAAAATATGTTTTTCATGATTCCGTATGTTGACCAATACAAAAGGATAAAGATTCAGAGGATATGAAATAGTTACTGTTTTCACTAAATATGTTATTAAAATATTCATGTTCTTTTTAGATAGCAGTTATCATCAAACATTTAGTTCTATAATTTTTAAACATAGTGACAGCATTAAAAATTGGAATTCTGAGTCCACAGGATGGCTCAGTGGGTAAAGGTGCTTGCCATCAAACCTAAGAGCTGAATTTCATCTCTGGAACCCACATGGTGGAAGGAGAGAGTTCCTTCATGCGTTTGTCTCTAGCTTCCACACATGCACCATGGCATTAGCAGGCTTTCACATGCACGAGTATACATGCATATGTATGCATAGATACATTTCATAAGTTTTTAAATTGGAATTCATGACTTTTCTGTAATGATAGCTCCCGAAATGCACCTCACTCTTCTGTTGCTGAGCACTCCCTTCCAGTTAGTACTTTTATACACCTATGTGTCTTTTATCCTTCCTGTCTCTCTTTCTCGTTTACACATACGCATTTGTAGGACTTTTCAGCAGGCCTACTGTGCACTCGCTGTATAATGAAGGTAGATGGATCATTAGTGACAAGGGAAAAGTACAGTGGTTTGATTTGAACTTTTAAATTTGTCTAGACTATTATGTTTTATTTTAGCGTTTAAAAGGTATTTGTTATTTCTCAAGTATGACACTTAAGTAACGATTAGAACAGTTGTCATTTCTTAAATTTAGTAATAGTTACTTTATTCCTAAGCAGTTATAAAAGAAAACAGCCAAGAAAAAGGGTGATCGTTCTGTAGAAGTGTCAAAGGAAAGTGTGCTCTATAAAATTGAGAGTGTATATATATACACATACACCATTCAATCCAGACATGCTTTTTACTCTTATCTACTGATGTCTTGAGGTTGGGGAAATGATTCACGCAGTAAAGTAGCTGCTGCGCAAACATAGAGACCTGAGTTCAGTTTCCAGAACTCAGGGAAAGAGCCAGGCGTGGCAACTAGGCAGGTAGGTAGGTGTATCTATCTCTAAAGCTCAGGGGCTGGCCAGCCTAGCTGAACTCATGAGCTCAGAACATTGTCCTTGGACCTTCGCGCGCGCGCGCGCGCGCACACACACACAGGATTAGCCTTCTAGGCGAGCACTCTGGCCCTGAACTTCACTTAAAGCTCCCACCAGCTCCGCTGGTTTAAACTAAAAAGGAGAAGAGGGACAAGAGGCCGCCATGAGCAAAGTTTGCTATGCAAGCCTGAGGACGTGTGTGTGGCTCCCCCCGCACCCGTGTAAAACCCAGGCATGGAGTCATGTCTCTCTCTAACCTGGAGGAGGAGGAGCAGGTGAATCCTGGGGTCTCATTGGGCGCTAGGCCTGCACAGGGTACATTGTGTTGCGATGCCAGTTCACTAGTTTAAGCCTAGGTTTAAATTTTTTTTCCTTGCATTTTGGAAAGAAGTAATGCTGTAGCTCAGATAACTGAAAGACAGCCCAAGTGTATCCACGTCACAGAGCCAGACTCTGTTCTTTGTGTTTGTGGCCAGCGTTGTCACTTAAAAGTGACAGTCCCCGGCTGGTGAGATGGCTCAGTGGTTAAGAGCACTGACTGCTCCTCCAGGAGACCCGGGGTCAATTTCCAGCCCCCACATGGCAGCTTGCAGCTGTCTGTAACTCCAGTTCCAGAGAATCTGACATCATTATACCAGTGCACATGAAATAAAGTTAAAGTTTTTAAAAAATAGACATCTTTAATTAAAAAAAAAAAGTGGCAGTCCTCAAGCAGAAGTTTTCTAGGTAGAAAACATGAATCATTTTTTCTGTAGAATTTTTGTTGGTTGGTTTTTTTGTTGGGGGCAGTCTTGTCTACTAAGCCCAGGTTGTCCTGGAACTTGTAGCAATCCTCCAGTCTCAGATTCCCATGTGCTGAGAGACTCTAGGTGTGAGCTCCCAAGCCTAGCTTCTGAAATACTCTGTTATACTAGAATTGTGAAGTGCTTGCTTAGCATATACAAGGCCCAAGCACCCTCTCCCTAGGAAAATGTTTAAAATACACTGTTACTTAGGAATTTTTAAATTATGCTTAATTTAATTTTTATTCTAGTAACTTCTCAAAATTTTAGAGGGGAGTTATTATTGATTTCATTGTGTAAAAATAAAAATTGCCCATTATTCCTTTTTAAAGCGCTTTCTTGTTCTCAGAGTAACAAACTTTAATGTAAAAATGAAGTGGATTAATTTACTATGCAAAAGAAAACGGCAAATCCAGGATCTGCTTCTAGAAAGACTAGTTCAAAATCCCCCCCCCCCATCCAACAGGAAAGGGAATTTGGTTGATAAGAACCTTTATGTTCTGCAAATAGGAATTCTTGGCACTTTTAACATCCTCTCTGTTCGCTTCTTTCTCTACTTTCTTCTAACTTTTTTCTAGGGTTGCTCACTTTAGTAAAGCTAAACAAAACTTGGCATCCTGCAGTTTTACTAACCTTTGTTAATCTGCCTGCTCGTCACATCTTTGTGTGGCATCCGTGCTCACTCTTGGGGAAGAGATTCTGGAAGAAGCAACAGCAATAACCAAGGCAAATCTGGGGAAGCGGATGCATGTTGTTAGCATGTGTGGAACATGGGCTTTACATGTTTTCTGGGTATGATGGAAGGGTTATCTCACACTAGTTCACGTGACTAGAGTGAGAGACTATCAGCCCTCCAATAATGTGGTTCATTTACCTCAGAAAGTGGGTATTTGGATCAAGAATACAAGCATCTTTATATTACTAGTAATCTACATATACATAAGTCTTAGTAGACTTCCCCATTTAGGTTTTGTTTTGATTTTTAGTTTTTTAATTTGTTTTCTAGTATTTTGTTTTATTTTTTAAATTTGGTTAAGACATTTTGCTTGTTTTTCTTCAATTTGATTTTCCTTTTTTACATTTTAATTTTGGTTATTTGGGGGCCATTTTTTTATTTTGTTTTTCCAAAGGACGCGGATTCTGATAGCGGGGACGATTCTGACAAGAGGTCCTGTGAAGAGAGCTGGAAACTTATTACTTCTCTGAGAGAAAAGCTACCTCCCAGCAAGTTACAAACCATTGTTAAAAAGTGTGGCCTCCCCAGCAGTGGAAAGAAACGAGAACCAATTAAAATGTATCAAATCCCTCAAAGAAGGCGCCTGAGTAAAGATTCCAAGTGGGTCACAATCTCAGATCTTAAGATTCAGGCTGTTAAGGAGATTTGTTATGAGGTTGCCCTCAATGATTTTAGGCACAGTCGACAGGAGATCGAAGCCTTAGCCATTGTTAAGATGAAAGAGCTTTGCGCCATGTATGGAAAGAAAGATCCCAATGAGCGGGACTCTTGGAGGGCAGTGGCCAGGGATGTCTGGGACACTGTTGGGGTGGGGGATGAGAAGATGGAAGATATGATGGCCACTGGGAAAGGTGGGACAGATGTGGATGACCTCAAGGTTCACATAGACAAGCTGGAAGATATTCTGCAAGAAGTCAAAAAGCAAAATAATATGAAAGATGAAGAGATCAAAATCTTAAGAAATAAAATGCTCAAAATGGAGAAAGTCTTGCCATTGATTGGCTCTCAGGAACAGAAAAGCCAAGGAAATCAGAAAACAAAAGAGTCTCTTGGTGCTGGTGCTAACAGCATCTCTGATAATGGAGTCAATAAAGGAGAAACTGGAGACCTTGGCAAAGAAGAACGTGTTTCCCAGCTGATGAATGGGGATCCAGCTTTTAGACGTGGGCGTCTACGCTGGATGAGGCAAGAGCAAATCCGTTTTAAGAACCTGCAACAGCAGGAGATAACAAAGCAGCTTCGTCGGCAGAATGTACCCCACAGGTTCATCCCTCCTGAAAACCGGAAGCCCCGATTCCCCTTTAAGAGCAATCCTAAACACAGAAACTCTTGGAGCCCTGGGACACATATTATTATAACAGAAGATGAGGTTATTGAGCTGAGAATTCCAAAAGATGAAGAAGGAAGAAAAGGAAATAAAGAAGAAAGCCAAGAAAAAGTTGGTAGAGCACCTTCTAAAGACCCCCAGTCAGCATGGGGCTCCCAGGGCACAAGAAGTCAAGATCATATCCAAGTTAGCAAACAGCATCTTAACAATCAACAACCACCACCTCAGCTACGTTGGAGAAGCAATTCTCTCAATAATGGCCAACCGAAAAATATGCGCTGCCAGGCAACTGCCTCCTCAGAGTCTTTAAACTCCCACAGTGGCCACCCTACTGCTGACCTGCAAGCTTTCCAGGCCAAGCGTCATATTCACCAACACCGTCAGTCTTACTGTAATTACAACACTGGAGGTCAGGCAGAGGGCAGTACAGCCAGTTGCTGTCAAAAGCAGACTGACAAGCCCAACCACTGTAGCCAGTTTGTGACACCTCCAAGGATGAGGAGACAATTCTCAGCACCCAATCTCAAAGCTGGTCGAGAAACCACAGTATAAATAAATTACTGGACAAACTTGAAACTGTAGCAAAGCAAACAGGCAGTGTTAATGTTAGCTCATGGATTGTGTCGGTGCATTATGATTTTAATGTTACGTTCCTACAAATACTAAATGGTTTTTATTGTTAAAGTGTAAAACACTGGTAAATGTTTTGACACCTCCCTTTGGCTTGTGTATTATCAGTGGGAAGGTTCTAGAATTTGGTATAAAACATCTAGGCCCTGATTTTTGTGATACTTCCCTCCATGGTGTCTAGATTACTAATGCACTTACACTGGTTTGTCTTGTTTTGGTGTAAGTTTTGTTATTTTTTTATAGTACTTTAGAAATTGATTTGATATTTGAAAAGACCTGCCACTTGGTTTATGCAAACAAACACTCAAAAGAAGACTTTGATATATAGAATAAGTGCCTCTTAGTCCCCATAAACATTAGAAATTGGCTTAAAAATAACATGCAACTGTGTGGACACAGCCTAAGATTTCACCTTGATGTCTGTTCTTTTCATTAAATATAGTTGGCATTTTTAGAAGTTCAGACCCAAGCTCTTCAGACATACTTTGTCCTACACAGTCTTGCATCTTACACAGCATCATCTTACTCTATATTTGTAAGGAACTAATTCAGTGTTTTGTTTTGTTTTGTTTTTTTCTCACACAAGGTTTCTGTGTAACCCCAGCTGTCCTGGAACTCACTCTGTAGACCAGGCTATCCTCAAACTCACAGAGATCCACCTGCCTCTGCCTCCCGAGTGCTGGGATGAAAGGCATGCACCACCACCACTAGGCCCTGACTCAGTAATTTTAGTGTATCAGAACATATGTAAAACTTGCTGTGACTCTAAAATCTTTAAATGGGCACTCTCTGAGCTTCTATTTGATTGTGTTTCGAAGTTTACTATCTCACATATAGAAAGAACTGTATTTGCTAAAATTATGCCAACAGAAATACCAACAAAAATTTTATGTGCTTGGAGCAATGTGTATACGTTTCTAAGAAGATTATCTGGTGAGCAAAGGAGATGGGACATGGGAAGAAGGCTGATTCTCACCTCTTCGTTGCCTTTTCCAATAACTGATGAGCTAATACAATTAACTATGGTTGAGTCTGGAAATGACACATGTAGTCAACTGTTCTTTGGTCAATGGTAGTAATGCTCACAGATACTCAAGCAAGGAGAGATGAGTCCTGATGAACTGTCAATACCTCACTTCGCCATGTTGTGGTTGCATTTGCCTCAATGGAGAATTCTCTTTAAAGAGAAAAAGGAAGAAACGGTGGATTTAAATGGAAGGAAAGATTGGCTTTCTATATACATTCTGATCTCTTGGACTTGTCAGAAGCTTTCCTAAGAGTCAGCTTGAAGAGCTAGAGATCACCAAACTTGACAGTGTTGAAGATTCCTTAGTCTCACCCAGACATCTGCCAAACATCTGTCTCCCCACGGTGTGAGAACTTGCAGCCAAGAGCCTCAAGGAGGCCGTCTAGACTGGGACTGTGTGATGATTTTTTTTGCTCTGTGTGTGGGTGCTATGCTTTATTAGAGCATTACTTTTCATTGTAGCAGGCTTTTTTCCCTCTCTTCTAAGAAAATGTCTTAGTGCACAGAAAGTTGCTTCCACCTTTTTTTTCCCCTTTAGAAAGGAATTTGGGGAGATGGAACTAGAGCAGCTCTAGTCTTCAGCGGAAGTTTGTGTGGCAGACTCAGCGGGCGAGCGATACCTGCTCTCTGTTGACTTCCTGAGATGACAGTCTGTGCCATTTGGTTTGAATGTACTCTTGGGAGGCTACTTCATGTCAGTCACTTCAAATCTGTGAAAATCTACAGTTGTCTTTTCTTTTCCACACATAATTATACTGACTTTGGTTGGGTTTTTTTTTTTTTTGTCAAGAATTTCATTTTCTAGGGGCTGGAGAGATGGCTCAGAGGTTAAGAGCATTGCCTGCTCTTCCAAAGGTCCTGAGTTCAATTCCCAGCAACCACATGGTGGCTCACAACCATCTGTAATGGGGTCTGGTGCCCTCTTCTGGCCTGCAGGCATACACACAGACAGAATATTGTATACATAATAAATAAATTTAAAAAAAGAATTTCATTTTCTAAAATTAACAGTAATAATTTCTTAGGTTCCAACTCTAGCAAAAAAAATCCTTGAAATAGCATATTTCAGGTCCACAGAGTTTGGCTTTTAGTTATAGATAAAATACTCGCTTTACTACTGAACACTAGAGTGGGTTAACTTGCCGCTGTTGACATTGGAATAAAGAGTGTGTAACATTGTCATGGGAACTGGTAGGCCCACGGGGTAGTCCAGAGAATTAATTTTGTTCTTTGCCTGCTAATCTGAGTGCCCTCATAGACTGAAATGATAAGACATCTAAAGGAGCCCTTCACTTTCTAGGTGACCAGGAAAGAAATGAACCAAGGCTTGACTGCTAGCGATGTCCTCTAGTGCATCTCAGAGTACTTACCTTAGAAAACTGTGTGCACAAATTGCTTGATTGATTCACTGACATATTTGGCACCACCATGGGTCCTTATTACTTTGTTAAGACAGAGTCTCATTGATTTTCCCACGTTGGCCTCAAACTTGCAATCCTCCATCTGCCTCAGCTTCCCTCAGTTGCTGGAGTTAGAGGTTTGTGTCACCAGGGTCAGCTTTTTTTTTTTCTTTGTTTTGTTTTGTTTTTTAAATGGTGGTATCTCTCCCTCAGCTTAAATTAAAGACCAAAGAGAAATTGTCCTCATCAAAGCATTGTTTGATAATGAAAATATTCCTAGTGTTATCATCGTGAAATGGGGGAAAGTGTTTGTGCTTGAGAAATTAGATAATGATCTGACATTACTGGGACTGAATTTTCTAGAATAGAATGTAATTCTATGGACAGTTAGAAAATCTGGTTAATGAATTTAAACCAAAGGGCCTTTCCTTTATTCTTGTTTCTGATTCTTCTAGTACAGCAAACTGTTTATTACATTGAAGTGACTTGAAGTGACCTTTTGTGCTTAAGTTTAAGATACTTAAAACACCGACTTTGCCACTCCAATGCCTGGATTTGTAAATGCTATCAGATTATAGGAAGTTACGCAGGCTTCCTGTGGTCAGCTGCTGTACCTGGTGCCTCACTGGTCCTTTGTTGACTTGCCTTAATGGTTTACACAGACGCCCAGGAGGAGGAAAGGCTTCCTGTGATCTGTGTACCTTCATGAAGGAGGCTTAGGTTCAGAGCAAAGCAAGCATGGGTTCTGCATCGTTAGGGACAAATTCATTAGAAACAATTTTTATAATTGTCTGACTGATGTCATCTTCCCCAGATTTTAAAATCTGCTCTAGGTAGACTTAGTTTGGTCCACTTTAGGGTGTGGAATGTGCTGTTTTTCTTATCACTGTAAAAAGAAGTTGTGAATCTTCTTGTGGATGAACTGTGGTTTTCTTCTCAATTTCTTAAAACAATGCTTGAAGATTGTCTGAGTGTAAGACCTGCCTTTTCAGAAAGGGAGAGTTAGTTTGTAATGTTAAAAAATAAAGTCCTCAATAAATAAAAGTTGAAATGCTCTTGGAAGTGTGATTTATCTCTGTGTTGAAGAGGGAAGTGAAACAAGACTATGCTAATTAATCAGTCTGCTCCCGACCCGTATTTACCGCCCTTTCAGCGGAAGATAGTTGTGTGCCAAGTATCTTTTTTAGATATATTTTGTATGGACCTTTTTAGATCTATTTTGTATGGATTATTTCCAAGCTTTTGTATCTAATATCCTTTTCTATTTTGCAAAATTGTGGCCAAAGAATGTAGCTAAGTGGTATGCTAGTGCATAACCTATTACACAAAGTCCTGGGTTCTATCTCTAGTGCCACAAAACAACAAAAAAACAAGTAATTCAGTCTTCCCTGGGAACTTCAAATGAGCGAGAGTAATACTTTTTGATTTCAGTTTGTATTAAATTTTTCCATTTTTTCATATATAGTTCTGGTTTGAAATTCCTTGAAGTGATGACCATTTCTCTCCCCTTTTTAACCTCTGCTTTTCTCCACTCAGATTATTGTTAGTTTGCTAAAGATGAAGCAGGACAAAGCAGAATTTTCATTTTGTTTGTTTAGTGGGCCATTAGTCTTGTTAAAAATTTGAGCCAAGCCAAGGGCTGTAGAGAGAGCTTGGCAGTTAAGAGCACTGGCTGTTCTTCCAGAGGACCTGGGTTCAATTCCAGCACCCACGTGACAGCTCACTACTATCTGCAACTTAAGTTCCAGTGGGTCTGATACCTTTACACAGACATGACTTTAAAAAAATTTGAACCTAGCAGGTTTTTCAAATTGGAAAATAACACAGTTGTGTATTGCAGTTTAGAACACAGCACACATGCACAACTGATGTGCACGAGTTCTTAATATGAAATACGTGCTTTATGAGACATGCTAAGTGTGAATTGTTCTGGGCCAGGGCTCATATTTTCCCTTCGAGTACTTTGTATTTCTCTGCTCGGGGAGCACGCGTGTCCTAGGACCCAGGAGTGATTTCTTTGCAGTGCAGTGTATGCAGTGGTGACTGTGGGCAGAGTCACATCTGGCGAGGATAGTGGGAGGGGAGGCTTGTGAGGATGGCAGCCTTCAGCCAACAGCAAGCCCAACAGCAGAACCGAGGATTTCCCAAAGTAAAAAGAATAAAGGAGGGAAGGATCGAATGGAAGAGTCCAGGATAGGACTGGGGAAATGTGGATTACTTGGGATGGTCAGATGGCCATATTTGTCATGGTGGGCAAAAGACAAGAGATTGGAGGGAATGGGGATCAAACTGTCAACCCAGTGGCAACATGGAGATCCCTTTATTAGATCTGTCTTTTTAGAAAGCCCACTGTGGGCACAGTATAGAGCAATGATTCTCAGCCTGTGGGTTGCGACCCATGGGGGTTGAATGTCCTTTTCACAGGGGTCACATGTAAGATACCCTGAATAGCAGATGTTTGCATTTGGTCGCAACAGTGACAAAATACAGTTATGAAATAGCAGTGAAGTAATTTTATGGATGGGGGTCACAACAGCACGAGGAACTGAATTAAAGGGTCACAGCATTGGGAAGGTTGAGAGCCACTGATATATAAGGTAAATTGTAGCCAGGCCGGTTCAGAACCGTGTGAGCCGGTTGGGAAGTTGCTGCTTGGTTCAGGTTAGGAAGAGCGCTTCTCTACGCAGTGCCGGGGGAGGAAAAGCCTTAGAGACAGCGATGTCATAACTAAAGCTGGTCTACAGGCCAGGCGGTGCCTACAGGCCAGGCGGTGCTGGCACGTGTCTCTAATCCCAGCAACCACGCTAGTCAGCCATAGAGGCTGGGCAGTGGTGGTGCACTTTTTTTTTTTTTAATTGTTTTTTGAGACAGGGTTTCTCTGTAGCTTTGGAGCCTGTCCTAGAACTAGCTCTTGTTGTGCACACCTTTAATCCCAGCACTAGAGACAAATAGAAGATGGGAGGAGACAGGAGTTTGGGGCTCAGTCAGCCGTTGGAAGTTTGGTGGAGAGAGAGCCTTGCAATTTGCAGTCACATTGAGGACAGGATCGCCCCTTTGTCTGAGCCCTGGTAGAGGTAAGAACGCTAGTGGCTCGGCTGCTCTGCGTCTCTGATCTTCAGGCAAGCTTTATTAAAACACAAATAAAGTATCACTGTATGGTGGCTCACTCCTGTCATCTCAGCACTGAGGAAACTGCCACAGGGAGATCTCCTGGGCCTCTTTTTCTCTCGCTCCAAAAAAAGGAAAATAGGAGTAGGGGGGCGGCTATAGGAGGCTGGCAAGGTGGTTCTGTGGTTAAGGGCACTTGTTGCTCTTGCAGAGTTCACAGTTTCAAATCTCAGCATCCACATGGCTCACAACCATCCATAACCCCAGTTCCAGGGATCCAACAGACAGGCAAAGCATTCATATACATAAAATAAATAAGTCTGAAAAGATATCTTGCGATGTGTTAAAAATCGCTGGGACCATGGGGAGCAGACATAGGCTTGAGATTATTTTCCTCTTGATGAGGGGCACATTTAAATGTGGACAAGGTGTGAGGTGACGCCTGGGGTTTGGATATACCCCTTCTTATGATTCCTTGTTGATTATATCTTGTTGTTTGATTCCAAGTTTCTATTGTTAAAAACTGCCCACCCAGAAAACTCAGGGTAGGGACTTTGATTTTGTCTAAATCGTCTTAGAGACACCCAGCTGTGTCACCGTCGCCTCTTACCTCCTAGCCTGACCCGTGCCTGTTCTCGCATCTGCCTTTCACTGCCCATGCTGTGGCCAGAGTCATCTGAATCCAAGTTGCTTCCTGTCAGTGGTCTCCTGGGCCTTCCATTGTACTTTTAAGCCTGAACTGTAGTGGTGTTTACAAGGTTTTACAGAGTGTGCTTATTTGCCGGCCTCTGAGTTCACATCGACAATATCACAGCGCAATGCCACTGGCCTTTTATTTCTCCTCAGTTACACGTCCTCATGACAGTAACTTGTTTCCTGTCACGCTTAGCTCTTCCAAATCTTTGCTTCCGTGCCATTCTTCCTACCCCAGCCCACCCCAGCCAGGCATTGTGGCACAGATCTTTAATCCCAGCAGTTGGGAGGCAGAGGCAGACCAATCGTGATGAGTTCAAGGCCAGCCTGGTCTTCTTAGTAAGTTTTAGGACAGTCAGGGCTACATAGTAAGACCCTGTCTCAAAAGAAATAAATGATTTTTTGAAATAGGGTCTCAGATATCCCATTTAACTTCCTATGTAGCTGAAGGTGACCTTGAGCTTGTGTTCTTGTGTTCCTGCTTCCACCTCTCTAGTGCTCACATTGCAGACTTGCACCAACACACCTAATCTATACAGTGCTAGGGTTTTGTTTTCTAGACAAGCAGTCTATCAACTCACATTACTCTAGTAATTCCAGCCTGTGATTAGCCTGTCTATGCACTTGCTTGTTCTCCATGCAGATGTAAGCTAATAGAATGAGGGCCTTATTCTTGTGTTCATTTCACCAGCCTTCTGTGCACACAGGACTCAGAGCAGTCATTCCCGAGTATAGTGTCACAGTGTCCTAGAGGTCTTGTGAGAACAGGTTGATGGGTCCACCGCCAAAATTAATGATGCCTAGGTCTGGCATGAGACCTAATCATTTGCATCCAGAGTACCTAGGTGATGTCTGATCCCTTAAGCACCTTTGAAATCCAAAACTGTTGAGGTAGAACTGGTGTTGGAAATCATTTTCTAGTAAAAAGCCAGATTGTAACACTTTAAAATTGGTGTTGGGATGGAAGCAGATGGGGCTTTGTGCGTGTACTGGAGTCTACTCCTAGTCCTTAGTAGTGCTTCGAGCTTTGTTGACCATGTGGTTAGGTGTCTGAATCCAGCCCACCAGCCATGGTGTGCTGGTCCTTGATCTAAAAGATGGTCATTTTTGAGTCCTTTTGATCTAGAAGATCAGGACATGACTGTCTCTGTCTGGAAGAGAGATGTGTGCCAGATGCTTGGGCAGTAAATGACAGTGTGGTCCCTGTGCTTGTGAAATTCAGAATTACGGAGAAGCAACCACTGGACAGATAACCAGACTGATTATCAGTACTGTGTGACCAGCCAAGAGAGAGATGTAGGATGCGGTAAAAGGTCTGATAGGTGGCTCCAGGAATGGAAGCTGCCTTTCCTGCTCCTTGGCTGACGTCAGTTTCACTTCACTTTTCCTACCACCCCATCTAAAAGTGTCCCTCACATTCCTTTCTTCTCCCTGGTCTTCCTCGTCTATCTTCTACCTTGCTGTCTATTCTCCAGAATGCTTCTCTCTACCAAGGTTAGAGTGTGGGAATGTCTACTGTTTGCCGTCTCTTCTCCCCTCACCTACGGGCCCTTTTTCTTACTAACCTCTGTATCTGTAGCATCAGGTCCTTAGTAGGAACACAGAAAATATATGTCTAGAGGTTAGAGAGATGGCTTAGAGGTTAAGAGAGTCTGCTGCTGCTGTAGAGGCCTGGAGTTGGATTTCTAGCAACTGTGTCAGACAGCTCACAATCACCTGTAACTAGCCAGTGCCACCTTCTGGTCTCTGAGAGTCACGTGCACACACGTGCACACTCATGCATGTGTGCACATGTTCGTGTGTACACACGCGTACACACACAGATATTGTGACTCTGTCCTTGGAAGCTCACAAGCGGCTAGGTTTGGAAAAGGACGTCAAGTCAGAAAATGGTTCTTCTATTGAACTACCAAATTCTGGTCAGAATTTAGGTGGAGGTTGGTATTTTCCCCATTCTGAGCATCATGAGAGATCTTTTACTCCCTCTGAAGCCTGGCGAGAACCTCTGAAGAAAGCTGTCCTCACACCTTAGCTGGCAGAGTCTAGACTTTGTTCTGGTTGGCAGTTTGACCAACTCAAAGACTTGTTCTTGAAAAACTCCCCAAGATGAAATGTGGGTTTTTCTACCTGGTGATTGTGAGATGAAACAGCATGCCTTTCTCCTTTTGCTGAAAGAATCCCATATTATAAACAGGTCGCAAGGGGAGAATAATTAATGGCTACCAAGTGCACATTTCAAGACTACAGAGAAGCTGAAAAATGGTGCAATGAACTTTATTTTTTTATCTGTATGTGATGTGCCTTCATTAGTTTATGTGCACTGGGGTGCCTGCCAAGGCCAGAAGGCATTGGATCTCCCGGAGCCGGAGCTACAAGGTGATTTTGAGCCATTTGATACAGGTGCTGGGAGCTGAACCCAGGTCCTCTGGAAGAGAGCAAGTGCTCTCACCCCTGACGTCTCACCAGCCCTCATCACTTTTTCACCTTTCCTGATCAGTTTGAAAGCGGGAGGCATTATGGTAGCTGACTCCTCGATGCCTCTATATCTATACCACCTAAAATCAGTGCTAGTCTATTAATATGATTATCTTCCAAGAAATTTAATGCTAGTTCTACATCGTGTAATATACACCCATTTAAAAAGTTTCTTTTTAGCTGAGCAGTGGTGGCACACGCCTTTAAACCCCAGTACTCAGGAAGCAGAAGTAAGCTGGTCTCTGTGAGTTCGAGGTCAGCCTGGTCCACAAATCAAGTTCCAGGACAGCCAGGGCTACACAGAGAAACCTTGTCTTGAAAAACAAGCAAACAAATAAATAATCTATTTTTATTTTTCTCATAAATACAAGTTTTAGAAGAATGTGTGTTTTAGCCAGGTGGTGGTGGCACACGCTTTTATTCCCAGCCCGTGGAAAGCAGAGGTAGGCAGATCTCTATGAGTTTGAGGCCAGCCTGCTCTACAAAGCAAGTTTCAAGCTGTCTTGAAAATCAAAAACAAGAATGCGTGTTTTAATCTGAGATTCAGTCGACATTTATACATTGAATTGATTTGACTTGTTAATCTTTTTGTTATGGACTGGTGAGATGGATCAGCAGGTAAAGGCACTTGATGCCAAGCCTGCTGACTGAGTTCCATTTCAGGAACCCACATAGTAGAAGGAGAGAACCGATTCTTAAAATTTGTCATCTGACCTCCACCTCACTGCAGCACGTGTGTGCCCACACTCACACACACACAATAAGAAACAAATAAGCAAACAAATTAATAGAATTTAAAAATTTAAAAAGTGGAGAAAGCAATAAAGAAGCTACCAATGACACCTGAACTCACACACAGAAACATGCATGTGCATGCATACACACAGGGGTGTCATTTGATTAGCATCATTCCGCGTAAGAGGCCTCTACGTGTTTATCTGTTGATCCTTCTCCAGGTGTTTGGTAAGAAGATCATATACGATAAAATCTTTAAAAATGAAGAAATTATTGCTTAGGAAAAACTTTGCTTTCCTAAGACCGGTTGTTAGACCCAAAACTCAGTCCCCTGTTTAATAATTAATAATAATAAGTCTTAATTAATAAAAAGAACAAGACTGTTTTCCCCATCATCCAGTGACCACTGCTCCCTTTGTGGTCATACTGCTTGTACCAAAAGTCCACGGAGCGAGGCTGAAGAGACACCTCAGCGGTGAGGAGCATGTTCTGCTTTTGGAGAGGCCATGAGTCCAGGTCCCAGCACCCACACCAGCAGGCTGCTCACAGCTGCCTCCACTCTGGCTCTTTGGGCTCCAGCACCCTGTTGTGACTTCTTCCTGCACAATCCCACACAGACATAGAATTTAAAAGGGTATAATAAATCCTTCAGTGAGGAAAGAGAATACATGGGTCAGGTGGAGAAACAGAGGTAAACCTGATTTGTATTGTGCTCATTTCAATCCATATACTGGTACATATTTAACATAGACTTCCCCTCGAACCAGCTATTTCGGTTCAGGAGTACCGTGGACTTGGAATCTTCAGCCGCAAGGAGCCTCAAAATCTATAACCTTAATTCTCTCCCCTTTCAACTAGTTAGAAGAGTGGGGTCTCAGGAGGTCCTGGTGACATGAATCCTCCCTGGGATTTTCTTTCTCTGGAATCCTAGATGTGTGAGATACTGTCCCCACCCGCTTCCTGTGTTTGTCCTTTGCTGCCTTTGCTTCCCCTCCTTCCGTTTCCCCCTTTCCTTCTTATTTCCTCCCTTCTCTACATGTTATCTCCTTTCTTTTCACTCAGGACTATGAGAGTAAATTGCAGGCCTTGCAGAGGCAGGTCGAGACTCGTTCTCTGGCTGCAGAAACAACTGAAGAGGAAGAGGAGGAGGAGGAAGAAGGTGAGAGCTGGAGTCTGATCCCATTACAAAGCTGGGTTCCTCGGATTTGCCCTGGTCTTTATTGCCCTTGTACCGAGCTTGCTGCAACTCCAGGTGGCGTCTGTTGGGTGGTGGAGGGCTGGTAGCGTTCCTAGAGCTTCCGCAGTTTCTGAGCACTGTCTTCATACAATCTTTCGGGAACGTCACATAGACCATCTCTCATCACTGCACGTTTGAACTTCCTGGGTCAGGCTCATGTAAATATAGAGCTTAATCGATGCTTATATAGGTTATTCAGTTTTCTAGTTCCTGTCACAAATTCCCTGCTGAGGAATTTGGGACATTGGTGTACTCAAAGCCATTGCTGGCAGAATGGTTTGATTATGACAGAGTCTTGCCGGGTAGACATGTAGCCTTGGCTGGCCTGACACTGTTGTAGACTGGCCTTGACCTAAAGTCAGCCTTCCTGCCACAGTATTCCTAATGCTGGGTTTATAGGTATGAGCCACTCCGACTGGCTCATTCCTGTCAGATTGCTAATTATATTGTTTAGTCATGCTTGCCTGTCTCAGTTTGTAAAACTTCTTAGCTGCTTGGGGGCCTTTGACTGTTAGTTATTGTCGAGTTATGAAAGTATACAATATAGTAAATACCAGGGACTTTTAAAAATGTACCTACACATTATAAATATGTATGGAAAGGGGGGCTGGCAAGATAGCTCATCAGGTAAGGGTGCTTTTTGCCAAACCTTGTGACCTAACTTTGACCTCTGGAACCACACTGTCAAAGGAGAAATTTGACTTTTACAAGTTGTTTCTGTTTGTTTGTTTTTCGAGACAGGGTTGCTCTATGTTGCCCTGGCTGTCCTGGAGCTCACCCTGTAGACCATGCAGTCCTCAAACTCAGAGGTCCACCCGCCTCTGCCTCCTGGGTGCTGGGATTAAAGGCGTGTGCTGCCACCACCTGGTGACTCTTGCAAGTTGTATTCGAGCCTCTACATGCAGCTATGGCACATGCCCGTCCTCCAATAAATAACTGCAAGACAAAGTTTACAGTAAACAAGTATAACAAAATAAGAGGGATGCGCGTGATCCCAACACTTGGAGGCTGAGCAGGAGGATGAAGAGCTCAGGGCCACTCTTGACTTCATAGCAGATTTGCAGCCAGCCTGGACTGCATGAGACCCTGTCTCAAGCAAGCCAGGCGACCCAGAACCGTAGTCTTTACATTTTAGGTTTTTCTTGAGTACGTTTATACTGCATAGGAGGGATGAAGTCCCTCACGGTTGTTAAGTCACTGTTATGTTTGCTCCCTCTGCTCTTTCAGTTCCTTGGACACAGCATGAGTTTGAGTTGGCCCAGTGGGCCTTCCGGAAATGGAAGTCTCACCAGTTTACTTCGTTAAGGGACTTGCTCTGGGGCAATGCAGTATACCTGAAGGAAGCCAATGCCATCAGCGTGGAGCTAAAGAAGAAGGTATGGTGGGTGATCTGGAGGCAGAGTACGTTCACTTAAATTAATAGCCTTAAATTTGCCTTTCACTTGGAGGGACTCGGCTGTTCTGTGCCGTGAAACAGCTTTATTCCTTCTATGTGCCAGCACAGCATAGGTTGCGATTAAAAATTAACATAGGTAGTAATTAAAAGTTTACAGTAGTTGTTTTCTAGCTCATTTTACAAACCTAAGTATTTTAAATGTGAGCTGGATAAACCTGTCAGTAGATAAATGCTTTTGTTGGATTTCTCGGGAAAACCATAGTTTTCTTGTAGTTCTCTCCCTTCCGCTTGTACCTCCGAGACCTCTGTGCCCTTTCTCCCTAATCTGATCCTCTTCTGAGAGGCCTGAGACATGATTAGCAGACCAGTGTATGTGCTCTGCACTCAGGCTGGCCCAGCAGCAGCTGAGCTGACCTAATGGCTCTGTCGCTCTGTGGCCTCATCTCCAAACTGGGGTGGCAGCAGAACCTTCCAACCGGGGGCAATGAGAGACAAGAGAAAACAACTTCATGCGGAGCACTGCCAACAGCGCCTAGACACGCCGACAGCCCCAAACTGCTGCTGGTGACTGAGCACACCGCTTGTGTGCAACGTCCAAATATTGTTCTTAAATTTGGAGTCCTTGGTTCTTCTGTGTGCCTCACTGCTCAAGAGCTGGGGACTGTACTGGATAGTAGGAAGAAACACAGACCACCCGACTGGAAAACTCTCGTCTTCTCCTAGGCGAGTGTTTTACATTTGTGAACTGGGGTAGGTGACATCTTCACTCATGATTTCAGAAATACATTGTATTCTCTTCATTGAGTGAACTAAAGTCAGGAACTGTATCTTTTCTTATTGCCATACCTGTTGCTTAATTAATATTTGGAGGTAATAATACAAGGCAAAGAGTAAATAATAATGCAAGAAGTAAATGATCGGCACAATACTTGCTACATAGTAAACGCTTGAATGATTAGTTGTTACCCTCTGCAGTCCACCAAAAGGCCGCATGTGCACCCTCCCATTAGGAAATGGCTATCCTCCTTTTAGTCTCTTGTTTATGTCCCACAGGAGTCTTTATCCTCCTACTAAAATGTATTTACTGAGGTTTTAGTTTGTAGGGGAAAAGTCGCCACCCCAGGAAAACAAAGTTTGTGAACACCTTAGTTTAAAATTAAGATTGTTCCCTCAGTTAAAATGTGGACCAGGTCTTCAGTTAGCCACAGCGGTCTGTTGGATAGATATTCTGTATTTGACCACTTTCCCCTTAGCAGTGCTATATCACCTTGTCTCTGAATCTCCCAGAACTAAGGCTCAAACCCAGGGCCTTGCGCTTGCTAAATCCCCAGTCCCTTGTGTCTGACCCTGAAGTGCTGAGACGATCATATGCACACTTGTCCGTCTTTGTTCTCTCGCTTCAGGTGCAGTTTCAGTTCGTTCTGCTGACTGACACACTGTACTCCCCTTTGCCTCCTGAATTACTTCCCACGGAGATGGAAAAAACTCACGAGGACAGGCCTTTCCCTCGGACAGTGGTGGCAGTGGAAGTCCAGGACCTGAAGAACGGAGCGACACATTATTGGTCTTTGGATAAACTCAAGTAAGAAAATACTCACAAAAGAATATTTTTTAAAAGAAAATAGCCAGGTGTGGTGGCGCACGCCTTTAATCCCAGCACTCAGAAGGCAGAGGCAGGAGGATCTCTGTGAGTTCGAGGCCAGCCTGATTTATAGAGCAAGTTCCAGACTGCCAAGGCTACACAGAGAAACTCTTGTCTTGAGAAAAAAAAAAAAAGAGGGTTGCACTGATTGCTTAAATGGGTTCCCTCATACTCACCTCTCTCTGAAGATGACGTCAGTTCCTTTTCTGGGGCCTCCAAGCACAGTGACCAGTCAACAATATTGTCATCTGTCCATTTTCTCAAATCAGTGAAGCTCATTTCTCAGACAACTTGCACATTTGTTGATTTTTTTCAATTTGCTATAAGCCCTCTTATATTTTAGATGAGCCAAGTTTGTATTTATTTTTATCTTGGATCCTCTTACTCTTAGTCCTGGGCCTCATGGTAATCTTTAATAAACAGGGGAGTGACCATTTCATTTCTTTTACATTGAGTGTGACAAAATAATTCCCTTTATCTAATTGTATTTGAGATGTCAAACACCATTGAAGTTCGTGTCTTACCCGACTATAAGTTTAATCAAATCAGATCACACGCTTGCGCGTGCCTCTGAGAAATTCTGACCCTATGGGCCGTTTTTTACTTCCAGTGGCTTCTCTCTCTGCTCACACATTTTGGATTCTGAGTGTTTTGGTTTCTGTGCTGATGGCTGTGCCTGGTCTAATAGCATTAAGTGATGGGGGTGGCTTTTCTTAGAAGTGGTTTGTGTGCAAGCAGTTTCCAGAGCGAAGTTTAGTGCCGTCTCCTGATCTGAACTCAGTTTGCCCTGTATTTGCTAAACAGACAGAGACTGGATTTAATGCGAGAGATGTACGACAGAGCGGGTGAGATGGCTTCCGGTGCCCAAGACGAGAGCGAAGCCACCATGACCGGCAGCGACCCCTTCTACGATCGGTTTCACTGGTTCAAGCTTGTGGGAAGGTATGTAGTGATTTTGTTGTCTTTTGAAAAATAATAGCAAGTACTTTTACTTTTTAAAATGTTGATAGAGAGTATGGGGGAAAGGAATATGTATATAAAAGCTTCTTCTCAGGTGGGGTTTGGTGCTCAGCCTAGGATGTCGGTTCCCAGCACTAGAAGAAAAAATAAACAAACCAAAAGCCACCTCCTGTCTGATCTTCTCCACTCAGAACCACCATAGTCTTTAGTATATCTGCTTCAGTTCCACAGTGTGCATTGCTTTGTCAGACTTGTAGCCAGAGCATCTGACGGTCATCTTGGGCTCTCCGCTTGCAAAGCACTTTGTACTTGACCCGGGTAAACTGAGAAGAAAAAGAAGACTTGTCAGAATCCCATACGGCTTAGGTAGAAATCACAGGATGTGTTCTCAGACTGCGGTGGAGAACCTCCGAAATCTGATCGGTATTTTCTCGCTTCAGTTATTTCCTAGGGCAAGTTAACTGCACACCGTGCTAGCCTCTTCTTTTATAAAGTTTCTTTTATAAAAACATCGCTCTCAACATTTTATGATACCTTAGTGAGTGTATTTAGAGTTTAGTTCTAAAGAGTTTTAGAAATGTAAAAGCAGAGAAATGTAAATTTTTAAAAAAGATTTTACTTTTTTTTTGTGTATGGGTATTTTGCCTGCATGTGTGTCTGTATTCATATGCATGTCTGATGCTCACCCGAGCCAAAAGAGCGCATTGGATCCCCTGGAACTGGACTTCCAGATGGTTGTGAGCTACTTGAGGGTGCTGGGAACCAAACCCAGGTCCTCTGCAAGAGCAGCCAGTCCTCTTAACCACTGAGCCGTCTCTCCAGCCTCAGGTGAATCTTGAGCTTACTAGTTCCAGAATTTTGAGTTACTCTTTGATGCCCTGCGATGGTTTGTAAAGAAGCCAACTGAAGGCAGTTACTGAGGTCAACCTTTTCCACTCCACTCTGATAGTAGACAAGGCTTTGCAGAGGGGGGCTGGCCAGACACGTCTCATGCGAGCCTCTGCTGTTTTGGTATACAGTTTCATCCATTTGGTGTTCTGCTCCGAACTGACAAGAGAATTTGCTTAAAGCCTTATTATTTTCCTTGTGAGTGGCTTTTGGAGGACAGGATGCTGATCTTTTGTGCAAACTGGAGAACATCGACAACCTGAGATGGTCCACTCGTGGATGCTCTTTGCGTTTCTTATTCTGAGGCTCTGTCCTTATAGATCTTCTCAGCCTGCCCTGTTCCCTTTCCCGAGCCATGCAGTTTATCCTCACTTTTCACTTCTGCTTTTCTATTTGCTTTTACCGTGTTGATTCTGTTAGTGGATTCTGTCCTGTTGGCACCTGAGCGTCCTATTTAACCAACTCTTCCTCTCTCCCTGCCTGTGTTAATCGGCGTCTTACCTGGTGTCTAGCTCCCCCATTTTCCACGGCTGTGTGAATGAGCGCCTTGCCGACCGCACACCCTCCCCCACTTTTTCCACGGCCGATTCCGACATCACTGAACTGGCTGACGAACAGCAGGATGACATGGAGGATTTTGATGATGAGGCATTCGTGGATGACACCGGCTCTGACGCAGGGATGGAAGAGGGATCAGATCTCTTCAGTGATGGGCATGACCCGTTTTACGACCGATCCCCTTGGTTCATTTTAGTAGGAAGGTTGGTGAGGTTATTGTGAGAAAGGCAAAAAGGGACCAGCTCTTGTTCTAAATGCCTCTTTGTGCAATTTTGAATAATCCTGCTTTAGCCCCTTTCTTCAAGAACAGTCGTGTCTGAGTCTTCCAGTGCTCAGAGGTCTGTGAAGGCAGTGAGGCTAGAAAGTGAGCACAGGCGTTGTCTGGGAGGCACGGTGTAATGGGTTCGACACACGTTACTGTAGTCTAGACGCTTCGTCTCTGAAGGGAAGCAGATGGGAATAAAATGAGCAGGAGCCAAGAAAGCCCCAGGTTAGGCTGAGGAATCGGTGGCACCTCAGAAACTAGAGGGCTGCAGTGGACTTTCTCTAGAAAAGAATCAGGAGTGCAGTGGACTTTCTCTAGAAAAGAATCAGGAGTGCCCAGCTCTCCTTTGTTGACAGCGCTGTCTTGCTGTATCTGGTTTCTGAACCTATCTGCAGGTCCTGGACTTCTGCCAGAAATAACTTGTAGGGTTTATAATCATGGATCTTAGGAAGTTATCTTTGTCACCATCGTTAGTATTTGTTTGTGGTACATGAAACTTTTACCTTGAGGTCCCAAGCTGAGTCATTGTCTCCAGCTCTTGGTGTGCACACCCCTGTCAGAGGTGCATAGGTTCCTGATATTTCCACGTCCACTCTTCATAATGAAGTAATTTTAGCTTTGATAGTAGAATGCTCATTGCTTTCAGCTGGGTATGGTAGTGCACACCTCCAATGCCAGTGCTTGGCAGTGGAGGCAGGAAGATTAGAGTTTATGGTTATACGTGGCTACATAGAGAGTTTGAAGCTAGCTTGGGGCATGTGAGACTCTGTCTTAAAAAAAAAAGAAAACAGAAACAAAGCCAAGCGGTGATGACAGCATTCAGGAGGCAGAGGCAGGTAGATCTCTATGAGTTCGAGGCCAGCCTAGTCTACAGAGCTAGTTCTAGGACAGCCAAGGCTATACAAAGAAACCCTGTTTGGAAAAAACAAAGATTAAGGTTAATGATGCAATAATCTACCACTGTTGGGCGGGTAAGCACCAGTTCCTCGTCTCCTGACACAATAGAGACATAGGGTTCAGACTTAGTTGTCACATGGACTGGACCCCTGGTGGGAACTCGTCACTCACTGGAGAGGATGATGGTGAGAGCAGAAAGAAAAGCTTTAGGTAGAAGTGACACAGAAATTGCTATGGTGGCCTGAGTTCTGTAATACAGATTCTCCATGAACAACTGAGATGAGATTATATAGTCGTGAATATTGTTAGCCTGTGGTGCACTGCCAGTGTTAGGGCTTTAGAGAAGCCAGTTTATATTGAAATGAGAGAAGTGTGCACGAAGAGTGCTTTATTTATTTTCTGATCTGTATCCCTCAGTACATTACTGTTCTAGTCTAAGCAGACTGGCAGTAGAACCAGATTCTGATCATTAGCTTGTTCATTTTGCCTTCACTCTTCTGTCTGTTTGCAACATCACACTGTGAGGAGAAGGCCTGGTAAAGAGAATCCCAACACAGTGGTCAGGAGGACCTTGAGTCCTGGGCTTCTCCGACACTCACTTAGGACAAACAACTTAAATGAGTTAGAGGAAAGAACCTTTTAAAAAATCCATTTTTCAGGCTGGAGAGATGGCTCAGTGGTTAAGAGCACTGCTTGCTCTTCCAAAGGTCCTGAGTTCAATTCTAGCAACCACATGGTGGTTTACAACCACCTGAAATGAGATCTGGTGCCCTCTTCTGGCATGTAGGCATGCAGGCAGGAAGACCACTATATACTTAATAAATTAATAAATTAATTAATTAAATACCTTTTTAAAAATCTATTTCCCCCTTTTTTTATATTTCATTATCTGTACTAACAGAATGAATGTAGCCATTAAGACTTCTGCTTAGAGCCAGGCATAGTGATACACAGCAGAGGCTGGCAGATCTTTGTGAGTTCAAGGCCAACCTGATCTCTGCATAGTGAGTTCCAGGAGAGCCAGGGCTACATAGTGAAACTCTGTCTCCAACAGAAAAAGAAAAAGAAAAGAAAAGAAAAAAAGACTTCTTCTTAGAAGTACTTGTATCTTGAGTTGGTTTTATGAAAGATTTAAGTCAGAATCCTCCTTAATGTGGCCACTCACTGTGCTAAGTAAGATGCATAGGTTTTTTTTTCTAGTTTTATTCCGTCTGTCATATATAAGAATAGATATAAAGCAGTCCACTACACTGATTTTCATTTAGAATATTTGTGGAGCTATGGGCTTAGGAGTTGATGTTTTCATTTGTTTGGATTTCTGGGTTCTAGAGCTAACACTTTCTTGCAAGAAGGGGGCTGAGGTGGTGAGCTGGGAAGAACTCGGTAGTGATTTCCCTGGGTTCGAATCTTAGTACCAAACAGAAGCTCCTGGGAGAAGGTGAAGTCGTAGCAGCCAGTAAGTGAAGACCAGCTCTCCAGTTTTGCCCCAGCAGCGTCACCCAGTTGTGCGGTGGTGACAGGACCTGGTGACAGGACGTGCCACATTCTAAGTCCTTTCCTGTTGTTGTAGTTCATGGTGTCAGGTTCCCTATTGGCCCAGAATTATAAACAGAATTCACTGTAAAAATTTGCATGTTTTCCTTTGAATTCCATTGATAGGTGTGTTTCTTGGCCATGGCTGCCTCTGGTGAATCCTTGTGTCCAGAGCAAAAGAGCTTGTCCCTTTAGCTATTCTCTTACGGCATGTTGGGATGTTATGAAACGCCATCATAACTCGGGCTGAAATGTAAAATATATGTTAGTCTTCTGGGCTAAAGGGGCAAAAGATGGTTATTCTGTGACCTTTCTCAAGTATATAAACTGATGTCTTTTCTATGAGTATCACCGTAATTATGCTGATTTTCTTTATGTTGACAAATTAGCTTCTCTTGCTGATGTAACTTCACATCATTTTCTACTCATGTGTCTTTTACATCTTCTCCCCTCCATCCCTGTTCTCCTTCAGTCTGCTGGGTCAAAGTATAAGGACATGCAATACAGAGTTAATCATGAAATTCGAGTTTAAAAGCTTCCAAGGAGAAGCCTTCCACAGCGTAGGGCTAAAGACTATGTTCTGATTACAGTCACAGAGCTGTCTAGTGACTGTGTCTGTGTCACTGAGCCAGTGCCCCTGCCTTGCCGTAGACTCTCCTAGAGGTGGAAGTGTACAGTGCCTTCAGTGCTTCAGTGTTTAGAACAGCCTTTGTCATGGGCAGAAGGAATGTCAGCGTTAATGTGCAGTCTAGCATTATTTTGTGATGATAAGCCTGTGAATATGTTTTTTAAAACAAGTAGCTCTTGGGCTGGTGACTTTGCTTAGCAGTACAGTATCTGCCTAACATGTCAAGGTCATAAAGAACACATGCACTACATTGGTTTTTAATTTTGTCTAATAATTATACTTTACATAGTAAGTAACAGCAGGAATCTCTAAGTAGTCTATGTGGTCAATATCCATTGTAAGTTTACTTTTGAAAGGTCAGACTAGTAGAAAGTTAGGTGGCTTGCTTTTCTGCCCCTGGTATGACCCATTTTCCTGAAAAGTTTTCCACTTCTCTGTAAAGATAAAGGATGGGTCACCCTCCTGGGTTCTAACATACGTAAACGTTTACTTGCTAGATATTTATTGAGTGCATTTACTGCAAGCCATGCCTCTGCAGATAGGTGAGCAAACCAGAGCTGGCTCCTGTCCTCAGTCTTGTAGTCCAGTGAGTGATGAAGACACTGAGTGACCTAAGGCTGTGAAATCAAACCATGGGGTGGAGGATACAGGCGGACAGGACTGCAGGAAGAAGAGACATGTGATGGCGCTTAATGGCCCAGGCATTGGAAGTGGGCAGGTCTGAATGGAATGCCATTGGGGCAGGAGTGTAGTCTGTGTGTGTGCTGACTTTGGAAGTGAAATTAGCCATTTGGTTCCATATGCCAAATTCTTAGTTTCTGAAACTGTTGAGGTAGTGGTGTTTGATCCTACTGGTAATCCTTTTTAGATTACATTTTCATTCATCAGTTTCTGTTCAGCGAAAGTTAATCCTCTGTGTTAATGTGTTAATATTCGCTCTCTTGCTTTGGAGCAGACTGAAAGGGAATTAGACATCATGCTACAATTTCCTGTTCATTTGCAATTATTTGTGTTTGCTTTTCATGCGTGCTTCATTTATGCTCTTAAATGTTATTAATGTAATGCATTGTAACCTATTGTCATAATCTCTTTTATTGTTTAGAGTTTAAATCCTTAGCATCCATTCCTTCATTCTTCTCTCTTTGTAATGTGAACGTTAGATCAGGAAATGCAGCAAATGGTCCTGTGCATCAGGGTCAGTTGTATTTAGTTCCTTGGGGTAATATACTCGTTGTCTTTTGTTTTATGTACAAAGATCAGCATATACCAAGTGAGAAGACAGGAGTAACAGTGGGAACTAGATTCCACTTTTTCTTCCAGTCATTGGAACACGTGCCCTTTGGACTTGTGATGACCAGTTTTAATTGCTTAAAAAAATGAGCAGGGGCAGGTGAGATGGCTCAGTGGGTAGTGGCGTTTACCACCAAGCCTGACCACCTGACTTTAATCTATGAAACCCACATGGTTGTCTTCCATCCCCTCACCTACAACACACACACACACACACACACACACACACACACACACACACAGTCTAGTGAAAGCACATAAATACAAACGTTTAAAAAAATCTACAAAATAGTGAACCTTTTAAAAGCACGAAGATGATAGGACTTATGTAGTGTGTTAGAAATATCAAGTATTGGCCAGATCTGGAAGTTTAGGCCTGTAATCTCAGTTACTTGGAAGACTGAGGCAGAAGGATAGAGATTTTTAATGCTTGCCTAGGCTGCAAAGTGAGTTCAAAGACAGCCTGAGTAATTTAGTGAGACCCTGTCTCTGAAGGGCTGGGCTGGTTGAATGCTGAGGTCTTATGTAATGAGTATGAACCTCTAGTTTCTCCCCCAGGACCACAAAAGAAGAAAATAGAAGGAGTGTTAGGAGAGACTTGTAACTCCTCTTTTATTGATGACTTTAGTTTGAGGAACAGAGACCCACTGCATAGGGGCTGGCTCTGTCCTCTCCCTTAGCGTTCACCTTGATGCCCATTCTCCTGCCAGCTCACTACTCTGGCTCCAGAGCTCTGCTTACATGTCTGCTTCTCTCACCTTTTAAATAGTCCTTTAAGTAAAGCAAAAACTCATAGTGCTGTGATGTAAAATCCACTTTAGAACTAGTAACTGTATTCCAGACACATTTCCCTGCCTTTTTTATCTCTTGGTTTCTGTTTTGTGTATGATGAGAAGCCAGATCTCTTGGTCCATCCTTACCTCTGAAGGTTTAGCTCTTCAGTGAGCTCCTCTCCTCTGCAGAAATCACAGTTTTGAGCATCTACTTCCAATTGTTACTCTTCCACCTATGGTGTAATTTTTTTAAGAGAGTAATTTGATCTAAGTCGGTCTTCACACTTGCTTATGTATTGATTGCGTGAGAAGGCCGCAGGAGGCAATTTAAGACGTCAGAATTCAGAGACATCTTAAAAGGCCCAGAGACCAGCTTAGTTTGGGGAAACATTCTCTCAATCGATGGAAAGTCCCAACCTCTCCTTCCTCAGATGTTCTGATGTTTGTCTCTGGGTTTCTGTCTCCAGGGCATTTGTGTACTTGAGCAACTTGCTGTATCCGGTGCCCCTGATTCACAGGGTGGCCATCGTCAGTGAGAAGGGGGAAGTGCGGGGATTTCTGCGCGTGGCTGTGCAGGCCATTGCAGGTGAGTGACCTTTTTCTCAATGGGAGCTGTGGATTCTTTCCTACAGAAAAAGCAGGATGGGGGATGGAGAGATGGCTCAGTGGTTAAGAGCACTGGCTGTTCTTCCAGAGAAGCTGGGTTTAATTCCCAGCACCCCACATGGCAACTCATAACTGTCTGTATTTCCAGTTCAGGGAATCTGACACCCTCACACAGACTTATATGCAGGCAAAACACCAATGCACTTAAAATAATTTTTTTAAGAGAAAGAAATCACAGAAAAAGCAGGCTAGCTCTATGTGGGTGACACTTGAGCCACATATATAAGTGGCAGTGTTTGTTCAATTGAGGAAGGCCTCCTTAAGCCTCCTCTCTGTTAGTGTATCTACATCCTCACCACCACAGGTACCATAATAGATGTCACTTCAGTCTGGGATATTGCCTGTTTTGAGAAAAACTGTGTGTAACTATCTAACTCTAGGATTGACTTTGAAAAAGTGATGAGCAGTTTAGACAAGCATGGAGGATTCTGTAGTTTGAAGTCAGCCTGAGCTATATAGTAAGACATTGTTTTTGCTTGTTTGTTTTTAAAAAGTCAGGTATGTTAGCACACACCTTTGATCCCAACATTCAAGAGGCAGAGGCAAACAGATTTCTCTGAGTTCAAGGACAACCAGGGATATATAGTAAGACCCTCTCTCATAGGCTCTTTTGGTTTGAGATAGTTTTTTTTGTTTGTTTTTTTTTTTTATAGCTTAGGCTGACCGCAAACTCAAATTCTTCCTACTTCAACCTCTTAAGTGTTGGAATTATACACCACAGTGCTTGGCTCACATATCGAACATTTTACTTTTGTGTTTTGAATTGTTTATAGTTTAAGGTTTCACGGTGTGGTCCAGGTTGTCCTGAACTCAACAGTTCTCCTGTCTCCATGTCCTGAGTGCTGACCTCACAAGTGTGAGTCCCCACACCCAACTGATAGGCCTTGAACGTCGGAATAACCAAGGATTTTAGGTTATTCTGGCCTGGTTTTCTATTCGACTTTTTTTTTTTCTAACTGAGCATAGTGGTACATACTGTAATTCCAGAATTAGAAGGTAGAGACAGGAAGATCAGGAGTTGAAGGTCAGCCTTAGCTACAGAGTGAGTTTGAGGCCAGCCTGGATTCATGTATGAGATCCTGTCTTAAAACAAAAGGTCATTTATTTCCATGCTAAATGTAATCATGGATCAAACATGCTTCACTCCCCATGATTGTGCCAACATTTTGTGGAAAGAATATGGCCGTTTTCTGTACTGTCTATCCTAACTCATAAACGCTGGGCTCCATGTGATGGAAACTGTCACAGTCACCCACACTGAGTTTTATGTGTCTCTTCCACAAGTTAGTATAATGTCTCAATCTATGTTGCCTATTATTGAATATATAGTCTTGCCAAGATATTAAGGGGTCAGAATTCCTAGGTGTAACATTATAAACAAACTCAAGATTGAAACCAGTTCTTTTTAACTCTTGTGTCTTGAGCAGAGGGAGGTGTTAGTCCTCAGGAAGGGTCGGGAGCGGCAGCTGTGGCATTTCTGCAGCGCTGTTCATTCTCACACTGCGTCTCCTCCCGACGTTATGATTGTCTAAGCGCTGTTCCCCTTACGTGCACTATCATCCCATCTTTGTTGGCTTCTTTCTGTTTAGCGGATGAAGAAGCTCCTGATTATGGCTCTGGAATTCGGCAGTCAGGAACAGCTAAAATATCTTTTGATAACGAGTACTTTAATCAGGTAAGAAGTATGTGGGAAAGAAGGAACACCTTGAGGAAAGAAAAAGGGTTTATGAGGAAAATGTCCACCGCTGGCACCCAGTTCCTTTGCCTAGAACATTAGCAATCCTAAGATGCTGGTCACTCCACAGTAAGATATGGCTATGTCTAATAGTTACAAAGATGAAAATGCATTAACAGACTGCCTTTTCTCACACAGCTCTTAGCCCACTTACTTACTATTTTGTACAAATAATTATTTGTTGTATAAATAAAAATATTTTTATTATTGTACAAATAAAAATTGATCAAGACACGGAAGAATATGTCATTTACTGAGCCTTGTCTTACTTCCAGAGTGACTTTTCTTCGGTTGCAATGACTCGTTCTGGCCTGTCTTTGGAGGAGCTGAGGATTGTGGAAGGGCAGGGTCAGAGTTCTGATGTCATCACTCCTGCCGAAGAAGTCAACCGAATGAATGACTTGGGTGCGTAGGCCAACTGCTGTCACCGAGGAGATTCTCAGGGGAAACATTGACTACCACAGCCGAGCAGTGGCTCTGGTCAGCTGGAAACAGGGAGAACGCCCAGGTCCTCCTCTCCATATTACTTGACCAGTATGTGTATCATTAACTCTGCAGATTTGAAGTCGGGCACTTTGCTGGACGGGAAGATGGTGATGGAGGGGTTTTCTGAGGAGATTGGCAACCACCTGAAGCTGGGCAGCGCCTTCACCTTCCGAGTCACGGTGCTCCAGGCCAGTGGGATCCTTCCAGAGTATGCGGACATCTTCTGTCAGTTCAAGTAAGCCACCTGCCATAGTTACTCTGCTGTTGCTGGAACAGAGCACCCTGGCAAAAGCAGCTTAGACAGAAGAAAGGTTCACTGCAGACCGCAGCTCCGGGGGGCTGGAGTCCACCATGGCAGAGAACGCGGCATGACAACGTGGGCAAGAGGTTGACCAGTCATGTTTTCATTCACAGGCAGGTTCAGAGAGAGAGAGAGAGAGAGAGAACAGGAAGTGGGTGGGTCTATAAACCCTCAAAGTCTGCCCACAGTGATGTACTTCCTTAGCAAGGCTCTCCTCCTCAAGGATCCATAACTTCCCAAACAACTGCCGACTGGGGACCAAGTGCTAAAATACTTGAACCTATGGGGGGCTTTTCTCATTTGAAAACACCACACGGCCCTTTTGCTGTGCCCATCCAGTGAGTTAACTGCAAAGGTTCCTTCTTGCCGTAGAGCGCCTTACCTATGTGAAAGACTGAGGCTCTTGAGGGATAAAGATGGCAGGTCTCTAAGAGAGCACTTTCTTCACCCAGGGTGAGACTCAAACCCTGCACTGGCATGACGGCCCAGGGTTCCCCATGGAGCGTACAGCATACACTGTGGAGGACTCAATGGAGTCCCCTTACTCCAGGAGCATGGTCTCTGATCCAGAGAAACCAGGAGCTGTTCCTGCTTTTCATGACACAGTGTCTTCTTTAGAGACAACAAATTGTCTAGCCAACAGTGTTACATATTTAATACTTTGGAAAAAGGAAACTCACGTAATGTAAAGGAAAACACTGTATGGAGTTAGAAAAGGTGTGGAGACGATGTGGGTAGGGGGCCCTGGAGCGCTAGAGCAAGGCTGTCGGTGTCACTGAGATGGTGGCTCAGACCCACAGGCTCAGGGCTGCCTCTGGCAGATAGAGTTGATGTCCAGAAGGGGAGGGGAGAAGGGGAGGCATGAAGAAAAGGAGGAGAACAGAGACACCGCCGAAGGGGCTCTTCCAGGGTGCCTGTTCCCAGGCACTTAGGTAGGGGCGCATGGAACGCCAGTTCCAGGGACTCTGATATCTCTTCTGGCCTCTGTGGGCACAAACGTACATGAATGTGATACACCAATGTATCACATAAATTTATATACACATAAAATTTAAAACAAAAATTTCAAAATGTGTGTATTTTTTTTAAGGAGTTCAAAAGATATTGTATAATTACAGAAAGCATCAGCGTCAGCAGTAGGGGTCGTTAGTAATCTGGAGCCTTTGGCCGAGGTGCTGTCATTCTCAGACATGTTAACTGGTGTGAAAATCAAGATCACTGTTTAAAATCCCTCCTCCCTCCTGGGCGCTGGAAAACTGGCTCAGTGGTTAAGAGTACTTGTTGCTCTTGCTGAGGACCCAGGTTCAGATCTGAACACCTACAAAAGTGCTTAACAACCATCCTTAAGTCCAGTTTCGGGGCTCTGACCACCTCTTCTGCCTTCCATAGGCACCAGGCACACATGTGGTACATATGCATACATGCAAGCAAAGCATACATACACTTAAATCTAAAAAAAATTCTTAAATAAGTCAGTCAGTGGTGGGGGTGGGGCACGCCTTTAGTCCCAGCACTTGGGAGGTAGAGGAAGGCAGATTTTTGTTGGTTTGAGGCCAACCTGGTCTACAGAGTAAGTTCTAGGGCAGTCAGAGCTACACAGAAAAACACTGTCATGAAAAACAAAAACAAAGATTTTTAAATATTCTTTCCCCCATCTGACCTTTTAGAGTTTAAAACGTGTGATAAGCCCTGTGGATAAACTCTTGCCATCTGCTGGAGAACAGGCACATCTTTGTAAACAGTGAGATCTTAGCTTTTGAGAAGTGGGTCCCTGCCGTGGGAACACAAAACCCTCAGGTTATGTCAGAGGCACTTTCTGGAAGATGACTTTGGGCATCTCTTGTCCAGATAACAGACTGCTAGGCAAGCCTGCCATCGGGTTTACTGTGCCTGTGCCTGGCAGAGGCTCAGATTTGCCAAGCTTTCTCTAAATGATATGATTTCATTTTCAGTAAAACAAATGAGAAACTTCTACAAAAGAACAAGAACATATTTTGTTGATTGGTTTGATTGGTTTTTCGGGGGAGGTTTTTTCATTGGTTGTTTGGGCTTTGGGAATAGGTTTGTTCATTGTTTTTTGAGTTTTGGGAGTAACGTTCATTCATTGAGGTTTGGGGGTATATTTTTTTCATTTGTTTTTATGGGTGTGAGGAGTAGATTTGCTTGTTTTAATACAGGGAGATCTGTGTAGCCCTGGCTGGCCCAGAACTGCTGTGTAGACCTCTCTGGCCTGAGCCCTGCCATTCTCCCCACTCTCCTTCCTGAGTGCTCAGGTGATGGTCATGTGCTACAGTAGCCTGCTACAGATTTGTTGAGTTGACTTCTTTACTCTCGTGAGCCATGCTCTGTATATGTCCATTTGTCTGAATAATAGGGGTCACTTAATTTTTCATCCATTTTGAATCTAAAATGCTGTCTGTGTGATAGGGAGATGCTGGCATGGAATGAGATAATCAATACTTGACGCAGTAGAAGCAGAGGGAAGTGCCTTGTTAGCATGCCCCTAGCTGCGGAGTCCAGACCCCGCTAGACACACAGCACACACCCTGAATCCTAGCACCTGGGGGCAGAAGCAGACAGCTCTTTGAGCATCATAGTGAGGCTGTCTCAAAACCAAACAATATCTGATGAATTCTGATGCAGTACTCATCTGTCTCTGTTTGTTAAGCTTTTTGCACCGGCACGATGAAGCGTTCTCCACCGAACCCCTCAAAAACAACGGAAGAGGAAGTCCCCTGGGCTTTTACCATGTACAGAATGTGAGTGACCTGAGCAGCTTGCCACACACCTCTCAGGCTTATGTTCCTGGTTTTGTTGGCTAAGGAAGGGTGATCATGTGAGGTGTGAGCTGTCTGCTGTGCAGAGAGAATGAGCAGTAGAGATGGTGGCCCAGGCAGTGAGGTAGTCTTCAGGGGAGGAGCAGCCAGTCTCTTCCTGGGTGGCAGTGGCCCAGCGAGTGTATGCAGTCTAGTCTCCCAGTGAAATCTTCCATCCATTTGAATATGAGTTTTTAAAAAATATTCCTACCCTAGAAAAAAATGAGTATGTTTCGTTATCAGTTTTGATAATCTGACACAGTATCCTGTAAACTCTAGGATATTTGCATTGTTGCTTACAAGTAAAGTAGAAGATACTAAAGACCTTCTGTAGCCAAGTTAAGTTCAGAGTGTCTCCCTGGTAACATGCACCAACTTGTGTATTTCATTCAAACTTGTCTCACAAGTCATCTTGAGGGCAGTGGTGCGATGGCTCGGTGGATATAAGCACTTACTGATAAGCTTGACGGCCGGAGTCCATCCCTAGGCCCCACGTGGTGGAAGGGGAGAACTGGCTCCCACAGTTGTCTTTCGACTCACACACGCATGCTATAGCACAGGCACCATGCACACACAGAGAAGTTAATTTAGCAAATCTTCATCATAATACTGATGTTCGTTAAGAATTCATTTTGTATCAGCCCTGTCCCGGTTTCTGCACCATTGAGCCCCCATTTCTACACCGTGACTGTCACAACCCTGTCCTGCAGTTGAGGGAGCTGAGCACCAAGCAGGTCCTGCCTCTCACCCAGGCTACAAAGCTGGAATTTAAACACAAAGAAGCCTGTCTGTAGCATCTAGAATCTTCACTGCCTTCCTTCTCCTTTTTACTCACATCTACTCTATAAAGAGAGGGGGACTGGGCTGTGTCAGTAGCCAGACTGGTAGAGTGCTTACCTCACAGGCATGAGGCCCTGAATTGAAACTCCAGCACAAACAAAAAGTTTTAAATATATGAAGTGAGAGAAGAAAAGACAATCAAAGATAGAGTAAAATTAAAAATAAAGCATGAAATATGGGCTAGAGAGAAGGCTTAGTAGTTGAATGTATACTGCTCTTGTAGAAGACTTGAGTTGGGTTCCCAGACCATAATTACATAAGACTCCAGTTCCAAGGACCTCTTTGGCCTCTGAGGACACTTGTTAATATACTCAACATGCACATAGTCCAAACCCAGGCATAGACATATGTACATATCTCTAACTAAAAATGAAGTGTGTCTTTGATAAATGCCAATCAGCTGTTTAACAAGCCACTGACTCATGAAACCACAGATGTCCCCAAGGAGCTTAGAATTAAGGGGAAATATAGTCATAGAGTATAGGGACATGAAAATGATATTCTTTATATTCAAAGGGAAGGTTTCCATATAGAAAGACTTTAGACTACTTTTCTGGGTGAGGGGAAATGGTTCTGAAGAGAGAGGGAGGTTTTCTGAAAGGCGTAGCATAAATAAAAGGTGGACAAAAGAAGAAAGGGTGTCTCAAACTGGGTGTTGGGCCTTGCTCATAGTCCACAGCCAACACATGTTTTTCTTATCCTCTCTACTAATTCACCTGGGCTTTGGAGGGAAGACCTTCCTAGCAGAGTTGCTGCCTGGGCCTTTTCTGAGGTACAGCAAAGGAAAAAGCAAGTAGAGAGAGCAACAGGCAAGTCTTGAAATCATGAGCAGCAATAAAGTGGAGTCAGTTCTGCTGCTCTGTGCACGGTGTAGAATACTGTCGCTTGGTAAAGTCACATTCGAAACAAAACCAGAGGGAAACCTGTCATGTGGTGTAGGAGGCCTGTGCAGTGAAACCCCCAGCATGCACAGGATGCTTAGCAGGGCTGAAGGGCTGCTGCAAGCACAAGCCTGTGCTTTCTCATCATCACCTACCCCAGCCTCACTGGACTTTCTTCTTACTAGATTGCAGTGGAGGTCACCGAGTCATTTGTGGACTACATCAGAACCAAGCCCATCGTATTTGAGGTCTTTGGGCACTACCAGCAGCACCCACTCCATCTGCAAGGACAAGATCTTAACAGGTTTGAGTCAGATGAGCAGATGTTGTTGCTGTTTTGGTTTTTAGTTCTTCAGTTCCAGAGAAGAACTCTTTGCATGAATGCAGATAACTGAATAGTAGATTCATACATTTCCCTGGTTTTGCTCTTGAAATGTCACTGCCTTCTTGTAGCTAACCGAATCACTAAGCTGAGATACAGCAAGTCGGATTTTGTCCAGATGACTTTGAATGCCTTCTTCTTGTTGTAAAAAGAAATTCTTAATAGGGTAGAAAGTTGGTGCTGTAGAGCTAGAACACAAATGTGGTTATTTCTGATGCCTTTACATTTGGAGACTCGGGGTGGAGTCATCGCTACTAATGAGGAAACACTATGCCCAGCGTGTTTCTGTTTCCTTAAAAAGGTTTAAACATTTGGAATACAAAAAAAAAAAAAAAAAAAAAAAAAAAAAGCAAGGTGGTGATGGCACACACCTTTAATCCCAGCACTAGGGAGGTAGAGACAGACGGACCTCTGGGAGTTTGAGGATAGCCAGGTCTGCAGAACGAGTTCCAGGATAGCCAGGGCAACATAGAGAAACCCTATCTCCAAAACCCAAAAAAAGGGTATAAGCATGTCACTAACGGCAACACTTAACTCCATCTAGTCCTGGTAAATGTTTTCTTCCTCTCTTTGCAGTCCTCCTCAGCCTTCTCGGAGATTCTTTCCACCACCCATGCCACTCTCCAAACCAGGTGAGCAGCAGCTAAACTTCCTGATGTGCAGATTCTGAATGGTTTTCAGATGAGAATCACACGGAGAGGGCTGGAGAGATGGCTCTAAGGTTAAGAGCACTGGCTGCTCTTCCAGAGGTCCTGAGTCCTGGTTCCAGCAACCACGTGGTGGCTCACAACCACCTGTAATGAGATCTGGTGCCCTCTTCTGGACTGCAGGCATATATGCAGACAGGACACTGTATACATTTAAAAGAAAGAAAGAATCACACTAGAGTTCCTTCTCTCTGTGTCCTTATGTGTTCCTGTTCCTATTGTGTGTTTCTAATAGGAACACGAATGCTGGGTTCCTGATCTGAGATAGGAAGTCAGAAACTATTGGGCTTTGTCTCTCTGGCCTTCTCATTCAGACTTGATAACCTCCTCCTCCTCCTTAAATCTCTGTGCTTTGTATGTAATTAGTTTGTCAGTCTCTTAACATTTATTTGAGTATTAAATTTATTCTGCCTGTTCACCTTTGCTGTTGGGACTTTTGTTTTTGATTGACACATAATAATTATACATATTTAAATTATAATACAATGCATTTGTCAATATATGCTCTGAGGAACACATGTATATATCTGTATAATTAGTATATCCATATCTTAAGCACTTCTTATTTGTTTGTAGTGTGTACATGCAAAGTCCTTTCTTGTTACATTTTAACACTGATAATAATAGATACCCTGTTTTACAATAGAACAACAGAATTGTTGCTCTTCATTTATCTTGTTTTCACTTTTCTTTATTTTTGTCCTTTTTCCTTACTGCCCCCACTTTACCAAACTCCCACCCTCCCCTGCGCTCATTCTCCTCCCTCTATTCCATATCCCCATTGGCTTCAGACCATGAAAAAAAGATTGAGCTGATACGGTTCCTCTTGTCTGGCTATGTGAATGTGCATATGTTGGACACGTTTTCTGAGCACGCCAATGTGCTAGCTTCCTCCGCTGTTGCCACCTTCCAGAATGAGGCTGATTCATTGCCGCCTTTGCTTGTTCTGCCAGTTCCCAGCTTCCAGAATGAAAGGGTACCCAAACGATGTGGTTAGTAGCTAAACTAGCTCTGCCTTAGATGTAGGGTACCTGAACAATAGATATGGTTAGTAGCTAAACTAGCTCTGCCTTAGATGTAGAACCAACTTTAGGCATTTCTCCTAAAACCTGGCTCATCATATGTGATATACCAATATTTCGGTTTGTTTCCTTAGTTTACAGTAGAGCTTGTTGTCAAGATCACGTCCCAGTTCCTTCAGGGAGGCTGCAGGGGCACCTTGTTACCTCCATCTCTTTGAGGATGAGGTGCCCTGATTTCTTTTTTCTTTTTTTTTTCTTTCTCTCTCTTTTCCCTGAGACAAGGTCTCTAGCCCAGGCTTACCTTGAACTAGCTATATAACTGAGAATGTTCTTGAAGTTCTGGCCCTCCTGTCTCATCTCCAGAGTGCCTGTATATGTATAAACCATCGTACCTAGTTTATGGGGTGCTAGGGATTGGACCCAACCCTCATCCATACTTTCCCTACTCCGCTGCATCTCCACCGTGGACTCCTGATACTTCGTTTATATTTTTTGCAATAATATTTTGATTTTCATTTTTAAAATAGGAATTGGTTTTTGTTTGTTTGTAGTGTTAGTGATCAAACCCTTGTCCTTGTGCCTGTTAGACAAGCATTTTACCACTGAGCTACATTCAAGCCTTCACCCCCCTTCTCTTCTCTCCTCTCCTCTTCCCTCCCCTCTTTTTCCCTCCCTTTTCCTCTCCCTTCCTGTCTTCTCCCTTTCTCTCCCCTTTCCTTTCTTTCCTAAGTACTTAGGGTTTGCTTACTTAGATGACTACCAGAGCAGTGACCAGTTTTCTCTTTTCTTTTCTTTTCTTTTCTTTTCTTTTCTTTTCTTTTCTTTTCTTTCCTTTTCTTTCCTTCCTTCCTTCCTTCCTTCCTTCCTTTCTTCCTTCTTTGGTCATTTCATGACAGGGTTTCTCTGTGTAGTCTTGGCTGTCCTGGAACTTGCTCTGTAGACCAGTCTGGCCTCGAACTCAGAGATCCACTTGTCTCTGCCTCCCAAGTGCTGGAATTAAAGGCATGCATCACCCGCCACTGCCACTACCACCTGGCTACCAGTTTCCTTATTAGCAGCCCCAGCACATGGAAACACAGTTGGGTAACTATGGCCAATGGGCTGTTCATTGGAGAAATGCATGCCCCGTGGTTGATAAAGCCCCTTCATATACATTATGTCAATGGGTCTTCACAATATTTTTTTCTAAGTAGCAGACTAAATATTATGATCCACATTTTATAAACTGAGGAAAGTCTCGCAGCATAAGAAGCTCAACCGAAGCCATGTAGCATTGTATTGTTAAGACTATGGAACTTACATCTGAAGAAAATGTGTACAGATTCCTGATCTATAAATCACACCAGTGGCACTCGGATCCTTCTGCATGGGAGGCAGAACTGCTTCCCCCACAGACATTATTTATAATTTGATTATCTGGGGTGTGGCCTGGATTTCACCATCTTTAAAATCTTTGTGACTCTTGGGTGTGGGGAGGTCTGGGAGCTGTGAGTTGGCAGACAGCCCTTGTGACATGCCAGGTTCTCCCCTGGTGCCTCCCAAGCATCGTCTCCTCAGTAGTGTTGTGATGTGACACCATGCCCCCAGATAGGAAGCTCTCAAAAGTAAATGTTTTGAATGGTTTATGCAGCACATTTATTTTCTATAAAACCCATTTTCACTCACATGTTTAGAGCAGTGTTTGAGGGGGAGGGCCTCTGCTTGCTTTCCTTGTGCTCTGGATTAGAGGCACTGGTCACTTAGTGTTGAACCTTCTCTGGAACTTTGACATTGAAATCTGTCCTCTTAAAGACTGAGATCAAAGATGCCTGTGTTGGGGCTGAAGAGATGGCTCAGTGGTTAAGAGCCCCAGCTACTCTTCCTGAGGACCTGGGTTCAATTCCCAGCACCCATGTGGCAGCTCATAACTGTCTGAAACCCTTGTTCCAGGGTCTCCAGTGCCCTCATACAGACATGCATGCAGGCAAAACACCAATAAACATAATGTAAAAATAAATGGTTAATTAAAAATAAAGATGCCTATGCTTTTGCTAAGTGAACTTGGAACATATTTTGACATGTTATATAAACTTTCTTTAAAGTTCCAGCCACCAAGTTGAACACCATGAACAAGACCAGCCTTGGGCAGAGCATGAGCAAGTATGACCTTCTGGTCTGGTTTGAGATCAGTGAGCTGGAGCCTACAGGAGAGTAAGTTCAGTTTCTAAATGTTTTTAATTTAAATTTTAGAATTAAGAGATAGGGTTTTGAGCATGTTTTGGCTCATGTAATTATCTTGTCAAGTTCCTCTTTTGGATTGAATTTGGGTGCCTTGCTATTTATGTCTGAATGAGATGTTTGCCAGAGGCCATCCAGTAGAATTGTTGACACTTTTGTTAGCAACAGCAATATGATGGAGAGTAAATGCACGTGGTTATGAGGGAAGACTACTGTATGGTTCTATGAAGGTACGCTTCAGGTTCAGATGGAGGTTACAAGGGAGTAGTGAGGTGGCTCGGCAGGTAGAGGCACTTGCTGAGCCTGATCCCTGGGACACACATAGTAGAAAGTGAGAACCAACTACTGCGAGTTGTCCTTCTACCTCCACACGTGTGGCATGCCCCCCCCCCAGCAATAAGTAAATAAATATAATGTAAAATTAGAGTACTAATCTCAGTGAGGGCAGTGGGGCGGGGGAGGGGGGCTTTGGATATTTCCCTGAATTAAAATTTTCAGCCTTAGCCAGGTATGGTGGCTCATCCCTTTAATCAGATCTCTGTGAGTTCAAGGCCAGCCTGGACTAGTGAGGTCCAGGACAGTCAAGGCTACACAGTGAAGACCTGTCTGGAAAAACCAATAAAGAAAAAAATTTCAACCTTGCCACTTTATTTTCTACTGTGGCATTGTAGGGTGTTTTGCAGTACCTGGCCTGCACCTGTGAGAGGCTAGCAACAGCTCTCTCCAGCTGTGCTGACCAAAGATATCCCCTAGAAAAGAGCCAGTCTCCTAAATGAGCAGGAACATGAGCATCCTAGTCCTGATGAGCTGTGTTAGAGTAGATAATCAATGCAGTTGTGTTTGCAGTTGTCTCTGAAATGCCTTGGGAAGCACACAAAAGAGAACCTGCCCCTGGTAGAAGCAAGCAGCTGCACCTGTTACCACAGTGGGGAGTAACTGTTAGGTAGCGCTGCTCTGTGTGAAATGCAGCAGGCCACGTCAGCAATGGTCAGCACCATGAACATTAGTGGATGTCAGCTGTGCGTGCGTGTGGCCTGTGCTCAGTAGAGCTCTGTAACTCCTCAGTTGTCAGTCACTTTGAAGGATGCGACGTTCCGTAAGCAGGTCTGTGACGTTAAGTAGTTAGGGGCTGGAGAGATGGCTCAGAGGTTAAGAGCACTGGCTGCTCTTCTAAAGGTCCTGAGTTCAATTTCCAGCAACCACATGGTGGCTCACAACCATCTGTAATGAAATCTGGTGACCTCTTCTGACCTGCAGACATCCATGCAGACAGAATGCTGTATACATAATAAATAAAGAAATCTTTTTTTTTTTAAGTAGTTACACTGATTGTTTCTAATGAATGAATTGCTTTCTGGAGCTTAAAATATTTAGAATTGGAAATTCTTGTTTCCACTCAGTTCTATAACAGTTGCACATTATTTACGGAATTGTTGCAAGGGACAGACATGGAACCAAAGCCCATCACTGTTCTCTAGCCCTTGAGTCAGGCTGGACCATGACAAGCAGATGCGTGAGAAGGGGGACAGACACCCGTGGCTCTGTGATGAAGTGCTTGCATGGGTTGGACATGGGATCGGAGTGTAGGAAAACGAAGATCCCCGGGGCTACAGCAGCCCAGGAAGACTTGGCAGATGAAGTAGCCTTGACTTCTGTCTTTTGTGTTTTTACTCTGACAGGTATATTCCGGCTGTGGTTGACCATACAGCAGGCTTACCCTGCCAGGGGACATTCTTGCTACACCAGGTACTGAAGTTTGAGAGAGAACAACAGATTTCTCAATTTCCATCTCTATTTGGAGGGGGTAAAGTGGGAGAGCGTTTTGCTGTCCCCACCCCCCCCCCTTTTTTTTATCAGGGTAGGAAATGACTGGGAATTGAACACAAAATTTCAAATACTGTTTCTGTTTTTATTAGAGTTCTCTAGAGTAGCAGTTTCCAGTGTGGCCCAGCTTAGAGGTGGGTCTTCCTACCTCAAGATCCAAATTAAAAGTGTATGTTCCCATCTCAAAGATTCAGGTTAGAAGCAGATCGTCCCATTTCAAATTATTTAATTAAGCAAAAAACCCTCGTGCTCACTTCGGCAGCACATATACTAAAATTGGAACGATACAGAGAAGATTAGCATGGCCCCTGCGCAAGGATGACACGCAAATTCGTGAAGCGTTCCATATTTAAAAAAAAAAAAACCCTCATAGGTGTGCCCTGCCATTTTTGAGTTTTAGTTTAGACTACTTCCAGATGCAGTCAGTTCCAGATGTAGTCAAAAGAGTCATCATACCATTTTTTGTTTTTGTTTTTTAATATCCTCTTTATATGTATAAAAATATTTAGGATAGCTATTTGTTTCCACCTAGCTTTTATTTAAATTAACCCTTTTCTTTTAATCTGCATTCTTTTACATGGCTCGGTTACCTTTATTGCGTACTGCCCATGATGCTTCCTCTGAGTCTCCTGGTGTCTCTGCCTCTCTGCCCTTCTTCCCACTGTCCTCTCTGCCCCGAAAATCCTGCCTAGCTATTGGTCATTCAGCTTCTTATTAAACTGATCCAAGTGACAAATCTTCATGGTACCCAAAATGCTCTACAGCACCAGGTCCTTGAACTTAGAGATCCTCCTGCCTCAGCCTCTCATGTACTGGGATTACAGGCATGTGCTGCTAGTCCAGCCAGAAGTTCTTCACGGGCGCAGATGATGAAAGTTTGAATGGATTAAAAATACACTCTATAAATGGTTGCTACTTATTTGGTAAAATTATATTCAAACCCAGTATGCTGCTACACTTTTGTAATACCAGCATCCAGGAGGCAGAAGGATTATGAATTCAAGGCTAATCTTGGCTTCTTAGTACATTCCTGTCCATTTTGAGCTAAATATCAAGATTCTATCCTTTAAAAAAAATTTAGCCAGGCCAGGTATGGTGGTGTCTCAAGCCTTTAATCCCAGCATTTGGGAGGCAGAGGCAGGCAGATCTCTGAGTTTGAGGCCAGCCTGGTCTACAAAGTGAGTTCAGGGACAGCCATGGCTACGCAGAGAAACCCTATCTTCAAGGAAAAAAAAATCAGCCATTGCTCAGAACGACTTGTCTAGATTTCCATCCATGTTGCATGGGGTTCCTACCCTAGAGCAGTGTTCACAACCTTCCTAATGTGACAACCCTTTAAGATAGTTCCTCATGTTGTGGTGTCCCCTAACCATTAAATTATTTTGTTGCTACTTCGTAACTATAATTTTGTTACTGTCAGGAATCATAATGTAAATATCTGATATTCAGGATACCTGATGTGCAACCCACAGAGGGGTTAAGACCCACAGGCTGAGAACCACCCTAGAGCATGTTCCAGAGGCTCAGTCAATCAGTCTGTTGTTCTCTCTGCCTCCCCCACCTCTGTGTCTCTTTCTGGATGTCTGTCCCACTCCCACCCCGGCCACTCTTTCTTTCTCTGTCGCTCTCCCAGGACGCATGAGCTCCTCTTGCCTCAGTCTTCATGCTGTGCTTACAGGTGTGAAGCACTGTGCCCTACGGGCATCTCCTAAAACCAGCTCAGCAGCCGCCTTGTTCAGTTTCTAGCATATTCTTCTACATTGTAATCTTATTCCATTCCCTAGGGTATCCAGCGGCGGATCACAGTGACCATGATCCACGAGAAGGGCAGCGAGCTCCACTGGAAAGACGTCCGTGAGCTGGTGGTGGGTGAGTATATTCCATCAGCCGACGGCAGCCAAGGGCAGCTGGCTTCTTAGAAATGTCATCATTCTAGTATAGAAGTGTGGAGAAGGCGGGCTGGAGAGATGGCTCAGGGGTTAAGAGCATTGCCTGCTCTTCCAAAGGTTCTGAGTTCAATTCCCAACAACCACATGGTGGCTCATAACCATCTGTAATGGGGTCTGGTGCCCTCTTCTGGCCTGCAGGCATACACACAGACAGAATATTGTATACATAATAAATAAATAAATGTTAAAAAAAAAAAAAGAAATGTGGAGAAGACAGAGTGGAGAAAATAAAGGCCATTAGTTTCAAGTTCTCTTGAGTGCTGGGGTTGTAGCTTAGGAGTAGAGTGATTGCCTAGTAAATGCAAGGTCCTGAGTTTAATCCCTCCTGCTGCAAATAGGAAAGAAAAGGGGGGAAAAAGAGAAAAAGAAACTCCTTTTCCCAGTTCCTGTTACTATGCCATCCTGCTATTAACTATGAGTGTGGATCTGAGCTAGAGGTTATGAAAAAAATCTCTGCTTATTCCAAATGTGCAGTTAGTTGATGTAAAATAATTAGATGAATCAGTACCATGTTTCAGTGGTAGAGCCCTTACCTAACATACACAAAGCTCTGGCCCACATCCTGGCATAGGAAAACAAAATGAGACAACCTTGGGAAATCATGTTGGATCCTACACTTATCCAAATGATCTCTAAGCACCTAGTTACAGAGATTGAAAAGTGTGTGTGGCCGGGCAGTGGTGACACAGGCCTTTAATCCCAGCATTTGGGAGGCAGATTTATGAGTTTGAGGCCAGCCTGGTCTACAGAGCGAGTTCCAGGATAACTAGGGTTATGCAGAGAAACCCTGTCTCAAAGAAAGAAGTGTGTGTGTGAGAGAGAGAGAGACAGAGGAGAGAGAACATCTAGGCAAGTGTCCTCCCACTGAGATAGGGTACCGAAGATTGAATCTAGGTACCCGACATTGAGTCTTGCACGCATTCTACCACTAAGCTATCTCCTTATATCTTTTCTTAAAGACAGGGTGTGGCTAAATTGCCCAGGCTGGCCTTGAACTGGTAATCCTGCTGCTGTTGCTGCGTAGCTAAGATTACAGGCCTGTGCCACCAGACATTTTGATTTAACAAAGTTATGTCTGTAATATGCTCATCTTCCGGTTTCCTTCTTAAGGTCGGATTAGGAATAAACCTGAGGTAGATGAAGCTGCCGTTGATGCTATCCTTTCCCTAAACATCATCTCTGCCAAGTCCCTGAAGTCTTCCCACAACTCCAGCAGGTAGGGTACCCTGGGACACGGAGGTGTCAGCCCTGTGTGGATTGAGGGACTCACATTAGATTCCCTAACGACTCCTAGGACCTTTAATCCCAGTCCTGGGAGTCAGAGACTGGAGAATCTCCATGAGTTCAAGGCTAGCCTGGTCTACACATCAAGTTCCAGAACGGCCAGGACTACATAGAGAGACCTTGTCTCTAATTAATTAACTAATTAATTAAAAATAAAAACAAAAATGTTATGTTTTCAGGGCTGACGCTTTGTGTGTACACATTCATTTATCAAGCCTCAAGTCTTTTATTGAGTTGTGGGGTCAGTTGTTTAAATTCTCATTCTTTCTTGTAAAAACCACACTCATAATGTATTGTGCAATTTTCTAATTGGTGGAGCAAGAACTGGCAGCTGAGAGGAAGAGGTTTAGAGTACTTAAGTTCTGAAACCATGTGAACCACATAGTGAAAGCCTGTCTCAGATTAAAAGAAAAGAAAAGGAAAAAAAAAAACCTCACCTTAATTTAGCATTAAGTTAAATAATTCAGAATTTTCACATTAGAAAAAAAACCATTTCAGTTGGTCTCCACAGAAAGTTCTTTTTACCTTCATATTTGATTGATATGCCTAATGTTTAATTAAATTGAAATTATTATAATAATAAACACAGCTGACATACAAAGGATTAAGAAGGCTAGAGAAGTTTCTCAGCAGTTAAGAGCACTGGCTACTCTTCAAGAGGACTCAGATTGGGTTCCCAGACCCACATAGCAGCTCAGAACTGTCTGTAACTCCAGTTCCAGTACCCAAGGCATGCGAGACACCTCTCTAGTTTGGAATGTTCACATTTTTATGTTTTAGGGAGGTAGAGGCCTGTATTAGTCACTTGTGTTGCTATGACGGCAGAGACCTGTATTAGTTACTTGTGTTGCTATGACTATGATGGCAGAGACCTGTAAAGTTGCTTGTGTTGCTATGATGGCACACCTGGCAAAGTGGCCTCAGGAGGGAAGGTTTGTGGCAGTTCAGGAACATGGTCCCCAGGGTGAGGCAGCAGGAGCCTGAGGCAGCTGGTCACATTGCACTGCAGGCAGGAAGCAGAGGGAGGAGCACTGGCGTTCAGCTCACTTTCTTCTTTGGATTCAGTCTAGAACCCCCACCATGGGATGGCACAGCTCTCCTTTAGGGAGGTTTATCCCTCCTCAGTTAACTAGCTAGACAAGCCTTCGCGCACATACCTACAGAGCTGTCTCCGAGGACGATTTCTAGGCCCTGTCAGGTTGATACAGTTTTAAGTATTGCAAGCTCAGGTTAGTGTGGTGAGTTGCTAAGTGTGTTTGACTAAGGGGACTCATGTTCTCGTATCTAAGGGCTAGTGTTTAAATTGAATGCATAGATTGTAGATTGGTAGTACCTTATATGTATCTTAGAGAATAATTGGCCAGATCCCAGTTCCCTTTCTTCCCACACCTACTCTTGTGTTGACCAATTACCTTGGTTTTCTCTTAGCTCAACAGCAGTTTCTTACCATATCCAGTACAAGGTCCCCGTGGCAGAGGGCGGGCAGGGGTAGGGGGTAATAGATTGATCTCCTTATCTCTTCATATGTCCATGAAGTCTCAGAAGAGTGCATGGTACTGTAAGTTCCTTATTAGATTGTGTCCCAGAGGTCTCTGTTGTTGTGGTTGTTTGCCCACTGGAATTCAGTTTGCTTGTTAGCATAATTTGCCTTTTTTAAAAATATTTTTTCTGTGTTTCTGTCTGTATATTTGTTTCTCTATCTCTCTGTCTCCGTCTCTCTCTCTCTCTCTCTCTCTCTCTCTCTCTCTCTCGGTCACTAGACTAATGAAGGCTTTTTTCTATTTTGCAGGCTCTTTCTTGATAAGGATATTCCTAGGTACTTTCTGTTGCTTTTTTGCACTTAGAGGTCCTAGTTTACCCGAATGCTTTCTGTCTCATGTTGCTTTGTTTGCTGTTTTGATTCAGTGGTTTACGCCTGTGTAAACCTAAGCTGTACCTAGAACAGAGCAAGACCTTAGTGTGCAGCCTAAGAACACCGCTGGTGCCGTAGGTCCTCCCGCCGTGTACACAGCTTCATGTGTAGCTTCTCCACTGACTGAGTGCTCTAAACTAGTTTCTCATTCCATTTACTAAATGTCCTTTTCTACATCCTGAAATAGAATAGCTCACATTTCATATGAAATTTCAGGCTTTGTTTTCTGACATGGCCTCTTCCTGTCTCCCCACCCCCCACTCTCTCAAAAGCGTGAAAGGCTCATTCTCTGTAGCTTTGCAGGTCCCGCTCTTCTTTGTTTGGTTCTGTGCTATTTGGGTGTTGTGTCTGTGAGAAGAAGTGTTAGTTCGTTAGTTTCTTTAAACTGTTTATTATTTTATGGTGTTTTTTTTTTTCGAGACAGAGTTTCACTATATAGACCAGGTTGGCCTTAAACTCACAGAGATCCTCCTGCCTCTGTTTCCTGAGTGTCAGAGTTAAAAGCGTGTGCCATTCCATGTAGCCTCATGTATTTTAAAACATTTATTTTTTAATCTGTATGTCTTAATATGTTTTTCTTTTGGGGGGGTAGAAAAAAATTTAGCCGGGCAGTGGTGGCGCATGCCTTTAATCCCAGCACTCGGGAGGCAGAGGCCATCCTGGTTTACAGAGTGAGTGCCAGGACAGAGAAACCCTGTCTCAAAAAAAAGGAAAAGAAAAGAAAAGAAAAGAAAGAAAGAATTAAAGAAAGAAAAAGTTAGTTCCCCTTTGTCTTAGCCAGGTCTGCACTAGAATAATTTTTGCTTCAGGTTATGTGAAGTCTTAGCTTGAAAATGAAGTGTAAAAAGACCTTTCTTACACGGCTGCAAACATTGCCTCAACTGGAGGTCAGCTGGGAAGTCTCAGGAGTGGTCCAGGTGGCGCTCAGTGAGGATTTGGGATTGAATGAATAAGCACTAAGGACAGGAACTGTGATAGAAATCTCTGCCATTGCACCCTCTACTCCAAGGGAGCTTTATTTTCTTTAGCATGTATGTCCCCAGCCCTGGCAAGCTGACAGGCAGTCCCATCCCAGACATTGTGGCAAGTAGAGACAGCTCTCAGCCTGGCAGAGCCCTTTTGCTGAATGCCATCTCCAGTTGTTAGAGTTTTCCTTCCTTCCTTCCTTCTCCACCCTTCCCCCCGCCCCCCAGGGTTTCTCTGTGTAGCTTTAGAACCTGTCCTAGAACTCACTCTGTGGACCAGACTGGCTTTGAAGTCAGAGCTCCATCTGCCTTCCTCCTGAGGGCTGGGATTAAAGGCACTGACACTTCTGCCAGGCTAGAGTTGTCCTTAAACCAAACTTAATAAAGATTTTACGTTAAATGGGATTTTGGGTGCATGAAGGTTTTCTGGTAAATCTGTAAGCCGTGAAAAAGGCTTTCCATGTTTGGCTTTTTTGTTGCCTTCTGAGTCTATACAGAGAATTTTCCTGACTTACATTTATTCCCTCCGGAACTTGACACTGAGAAACATCCCATTCCAGAAAAGAGCTAAGAACAGCTATACAGAGCACTGGAACCTGGGCCCTGGGCAGATGAGGTGAGGCAGGAGGAGGATGCATGGGTGCGCTTAGACAGATGACAGCTGCCCACTTCCACTGGAGACCTAGAAAAGCAGAAGTAGTGAGCAAGGACCGTTCGGAAGGGCAGAAGGGCAGGGAAGAACAGGGCTGCAGGGAGCAGGGTGAGCTCACTCCTGTGTGAGCTAGGGGAGCCGTGTTCTGCCTGAGAGCTGTGTTGTGAGGCTGTGGGGTAACGAGGCATCTCCCGCACAAGGTGTCAGAGTTCTAAGGAGGAAAATGGTACAGAGCTTTGATTCATCTGTAGCCCAACCAGCATCACCTTGTCTTTCATTTTTGCCAACAGGAAACATTAATCCTTGAAGAACTTAAACTCGTTTTGTGGATGTCTGCTAAGTTCAGCTTCTGATGATTTCTTAAATAGAAGCTTGGTTTTCAGACGTGTTTGGAAGGACTAAATGATAATTAACTACCTCCAGTGTTGTGAAATTCTCTCTCCTGTTGATAGATCAGTCTGTGTTCATTCACTGAAATAATGTTCTCCACAGTTAAATTCTGCCCGTTCCTCCCTCTAGCCATCCCAGATACAGTGTTTCTAAGTGTCAGAGGAGCTGTGCTGTGAGGTTCAGCTCTCTGGGCTGTGCGGACTGGTGCTTATGGTTGCTGGCTCCTTCTCATCTCATCATGAAAGCAGACAGGATGGCTCACTCTTCTTCTTCTTCTTCCAGACTCTGTCACAATCTTCATTCTTTGGAGTGTTCTCACAGTTTATGTTGTTGATGGGGCTGCTTTTATTTGAGAACGAGTTTTGTGCTGTGCCCTGGCCAGCCTGGGACTTGGTATTAGGCCAAGCTAGTCTCAGGCTTCAGCAGTCCCGACTCTGCCTGAGAGTGGAGACTGCAGCCTTGTGCCACCGTCCCTGGCAGTGTCCCTGGCAGTGTCACTGCTGTCACGGTTATAGGAGGAAAGGTCATCAGAAGTCAGGGATGGGAGCTCAACTCAGTGTCCCTAAATGATGGCTGGGCACCTGCCTCTTCCTCTAGGAGATACGAGTCCCCGCTGTTAGAGTGTAATCGACATTGCAGGGGTTGGCATAGGACTGCTTAGGATCCCTGACACTAGCAGACCCTCGGCTGCCCTAACATCAGCTCCTTTTGGTTGACACATTGTCTTTCTGACCCCAGGACCTTCTACCGTTTTGAGGCTGTATGGGACAGCTCCCTACATAACTCCCTCCTTCTGAACCGAGTGACACCTTATGGAGAAAAGATCTACATGACTTTATCCGCTTATCTGGAGGTAAGGGACCCAGAATTTGAGCAGGCCCTGAGAAGTGTGCAGTGACAGGGAACGGTCAGCAAAATTCAACTTATTTTTAATTCTTTTCTCTCCGTATCCTTAAATTTTTTATTTGATTGTACTTTGCTAACTGTTCTGATTGTTTTAGATTCCGTTCCAGGGCTTAGTTAGTCAAAAGATAACAACTTTTTGATTACCTAAGCTTCAGGAACCCAGTCACCAGTTAAGACAGTTTCACACCATGCTTTCCTGGTCATAACAGACTCTAATATTAGTTCTGTCTGGGAACAAGCCTGAGTTCTTCTGTTGTTAATTTTACTTTTTGAGACAGAGTCCCATGCATCCAAGGCTTACCTCAAACTTACTATGTAGCCGAGGGTGACTTGGGACTCGTGTTTCCACTCCCCGGACACTGGATTACAGGCGTGTACACCGTGCCTGGTCTGAGCCTGAGTTCTAATCCTTGTGCTGCCGCTTACTGCCGTGTCCTGATATGAGCTCTCTGGATCTCAGTTTCTACATTTTTACACAGCGTGTGATGACAGCATTTTCCCTCAAAGGAAAACGAATGTGTTCATTATGAACACCTGACCTTCCATTACTATCCTTTGAGCGGCTTTTGAAACCATCGGTGAAGTAGAAGCCTGCCTGTCTCCACACCAACTTACTGGCTAGCCTCTCATCACAGGTGCTCTGCCTGCGTTCATTCGGCACCTTATCTTGTCTGTTTGCAGTTGGATCATTGCATCCAGCCAGCCGTCATCACCAAGGATGTGTGCATGGTCTTCTATTCCCGAGATGCCAAGATCTCACCGCCACGTTCTCTGCGAAGCCTCTTTGGTAGTGGCTATTCAAAGTCACCAGACTCGTAAGTGTTTAAACAAGTTTAGTTTCCAGGTCTTTGCCCAGTTCAACAGAGAGAAACAACAGCCCTTAGGTGCCCCATCTGCTGTTGCGATCTAGAAACCATCTGGGTAACTGATACCTGAGATGCGGTGACTCACATGATGGCATGTAATGCAGTTTAGTGGATGCGTGAGCTGGTGGAGGCATGGAGAATGTTGTATGGCAGATACTTCCAGAACAGCTTTCCAAGGCTAATTGTCACTAGTAATCATATTTTTAAGCAAATTGGCAATAATATTTTTGTCTTTGTAAGCATTATTGTATATATTTAAGGCATACAAATACATTTGACTAGTTATGGCATGGACACATGACTATCACCACCCAACTTAACGAAGAAAATGAGAATTTCTATAATACAGTGAAAGGTTGAGAGACCCTTTCTGTTCATAGTGTCCAGAATTGTTGATCGTTTCGTTCCAGTCAGAAGGTTTCCTGTCTTCTCTTACATCAAGAAGTTTTCCATTTTCTCAGTTATGTTGTAAATTTTCTGGTTTATCCTATTCTTTTTATCCTATTGAAATAACAGTGGCCAAAATAAAATGAAAATAAGCTCCTCGTAAGAGAAAACAAGTAAACAAACAGTTACTGATAAAAGTAAGCAGTGTCTTAGCCAGGACCAGAAAGACAGCTCAGGGGTAAAGGGCCTGCCATCAAGCCTGAAACCCAAGTTTGAACCTCAGAACCCACCTGATGACAGCACGGAACTGACTCCCCAAGCTGTCTTTCAACCCACACACATACACATACACACACACACACATGCACTCACACACACAGTATCAGGGAACTGACTCCCCAAGCTGTCCTTCAACCACACACACACACACACACACACACACACACACACACTAAAAATGAAAAAAGAAGTGTGTATGTGGAATTTGCAACCCCTTCAGAAGACCCACTCTTTCTTAAGTATACAAATCTAGGTTTTCCCCACTTTTATGCTACAAGAAATTCAGCCGTTGTTCTACTTTATTTTCAAATAGCAACCGAGTTACTGGAATTTATGAACTGAGCCTATGCAAAATGGCAGACACTGGTAGTCCAGGTAAGCGCTCCCCATACCATATGCTTCAAGAGTCTTACTCATGTCTTTTAGAAACTGTGTATTTTACAAACCAGGAGGTAGGATACATAAATACACGATGTATGATCTGTAGTGTGATTATAAAAACGGTGTCCAACAGGCTATGCGAGGCTGTGAAATTTAAACCTGTTGAGAAGTAAATAGCTTTGACTTAGAAAGCCTTTCCTGAGACCGGGTTTGATTCGGGCCAGCAACCTCTGTCAGTCCTCTTGCTATCACGTGTCAGGGCCCAGGTTCTGAGCCGCCTTACATGGCTGTTCAGAAAACCTCACAGCTATTACTACACTGCCTTAACGAAGATCATTTGTCAGCCTTGCATTATTGAACTTGTAACATTATCAGCTTTACTGAGAAACCATCAGTTTTACAGTCAGGGCTGAGACATAGGTCAGTAATAGTAATAGTTTAGTATGTGCAGGGCCCTGGGTCTAAGCCCAGCATCTCAAATGGAAACAAGTTTGGAGAATAGCTTTGGGAGAATGCCATGGATATATATTCTCTCTCTCTCTCTCTCTCTCTCTCTCTCTCTCTCTCTCTCTCTCTCTCTCATATTTAGACAGTGTTTCTCTGTGTAGTCCTGCCTGTCCTGGAACTCCCTTTGTAGTAGATCAGGCTGGCCTCAAACTCAGAGATCCACTTGCTTCTACCTCCCAAGAACTGAGATACTGACATTAAAGCCATGTACCACCACCACCTGGCTTTCTTTCTCTTTTTTACCACAGGGTCTCACTATGTAGTTTTGACTGTCAGAGAACTCGGTGTGTAGGTCGTTCTGGCCTTAAACTCACAGAGATTCCCTGCTTCTGCCTCTGCAGTGCCAGAGTGAAAGGCAGTGCCACCATTCTAGGCATCGATGCTGTTAATAAAATCTCACAGATTTTAAGGCCAAATTTAGTTTGCTATGTAAAAATGTGTAAGAGTTAGGAATTTGTTTTGACCTAAATTGGAATCAGATTTTTCTCTGGGGGAATAAAAAACAAAAGATACATTTCCTCCTATGTTAGGCATGCAGAGGCGGAGGAGAAAAGTCTTGGATACCTCTGTGGCGTATGTGCGGGGAGAAGAGAATCTGGCAGGCTGGCGACCTCGGGGAGACAGCCTCATCCTGGAGCACCAGTGGGAGCTGGAGAAGCTGGAGCTGCTGCACGAGGTGTGGAGGGCTCGGGCAGGAGAGCAAACACCCAGTCCGCTCCTGCCTTCTCAACACTTACCTTAGATAATGATGTTCATATTCTCAGGTGGAAAAAACACGCCACTTCTTGCTGCTTCGGGAGAGACTTGGTGACAGCATACCCAAGTCTCTGAGTGACTCATTGTCCCCCAGCCTCAGCAGTGGGACCCTCAGTACCTCCACCAGTATGTCTTCTCAGATCTCCACCACCACCTTTGAAAGCGCCATCACACCCAGCGAGAGCAGTGGCTATGACTCAGCAGACATCGAAAGCCTGGTGGACCGAGAGAAAGAGCTGGCTACAAAGGTGGAGGAGCATCCCTTCTTTCTTGCTGAGTCCCTACCACGGGGGTGGGGAGGATGGCAACTGGGATAGTCTCTGTATTCTTTGAAGACACTGACACTGAACGTAGAAATAATAGGGATCAACTCTTGCCCTTAAGCTTAAGCCTGGATAACAAGCTTATCATAGGGTGTGCCCCATAGAGGTGGTGTAGTGAACTGACCTTGGAAGTACAGGGAGGCCTCTAGTAGCTTAGGGAATTCACGTGGTGGTGGGGGCGTGGACTGGGTCCTGTGAGGGTCATCCAAGACAGTCCAATGGGTCCTGGGAGTGATATAAATATTTTAAATGGTATTTGTTTCTATGTTGTTTTAAACAAGATTTAATAATTATTTATAGAAATAATGGTATATAACTCAGTGGTAGCACATTTACCCAGCATGTGCAAGGCACTGAGTTTGACCTTAAGTACTACAAAAAATACGTTAAATTAAACAACAACAACAACAATAGTTTTCTTTAGTGAAATGAAAAGGATTGCTTTGTGAGACTGTGGAAGAGAGCTTCTTGTGACAGTGATCCAGGAAGGAATGATGAAGCCTTTTTAGGAGCAGGAAGAAGGGGTTCTGGATGGATGGGAGAAGGCAAAGGGTGGATGAGGATGACTCCTGGGTGTGTGGCTGCTCGGTAGTTGGTGACAGAGGAAATGGAAACTGACGGGGGTTTTCTTCGTCTTGTTTAAGTAGTCAGCTGATCTTCTAGTGTGTTTAGGAAAATGTATTCAACCAGAAATGTTACGTTTTTGTTTTTTGTTTTTCCAGTGTGGGGAATTGAACTTAGCTCCTCATATATGCTAGGCAAACACTACCACTAAGCTATATTCCCAACTCATGTCCATGTCTTTTATTGAATGAGAATTAAAGGGATGTCCATTCTTCTGGGTTTTCTGAAACAGAATCTTCTTGTATTTCCTTGGCTGAGCTGGAACTTGTTACATAGAACAGGCTAGCCTTAAACTTACAACAGCCCTCCTGGCTCTGTCTGCTGAGTGCTAAAATTAGAGGTGTATAGTGCCATGCTTGGTCCCACTGCTGTATTCGTAAGCACTTTTTTTTTTTTTTTGAGGTAGGGTCTCTCTATTACATAGTCCTAACTGGCCTAGAACTTGCTATGTAGACCAGCCTGACCTTGAATTTACAGAGATCCACCTGCATCTGCAGGGGCCACTGTGCTCAATTCCTGAGCACTTCGAAATTATGATGTTTGTAGTCATTTGTTTGGTTGTGTTAAGAATGTGGTAGTGGCACACCCCGTTAATTGCAGCATTCGTGAGTTCAAGGCCAAACTGGCTTACAGGGTGAGTTCCAGGCCAGCTAGCGTGGTTACACAGAGAAACCCTGTCTTGGAAAAAAGAATGATTCTTTAAATCCATGTGTTTTTATGGCTTTACCTAGATATATGCTGGCTTTCCTCAGCATCATCTTAGTTACTCTAAGGCAACATCTGAGCTCTGGAATAGGTGTTGGACATGCCAGCTTTCCTTGTACACAGTGGTTCATTTAGCCATTGAGTTTAATGTTCAACCTTAACCAGTTCTTTCTCTCTTTTGTAGTGCCTGCAGCTTCTCACCCACACCTTCAACCGGGAACTCAACCAGGTCCATGGCAGCATCAGTGACTGTAAGGTGAGCACACAAAGGCGGCTGTTTTCACCATGGTGACGACTATTTCCTTGCCAGCTGTCCAGATTTCCTATCACAGCTTTTGTGCGTTCAGTCCCTGCGGTGGGTATAGATTTTATTTGGAGGGATATACTATTATTCTCTGGTATATCTTCTGATTTTGTAGTCAGAAGTCTCCTTCTATGATGCTTAGGACCACTGTCACACAGGAAATATTTTGTTTCTTTCCTACTTCCCTTAGGGAGCATCTGCTGTAGGAAGTGGTGTGCTTTTGTATGACACAAAAGTTGTAAGACGGCTAGAGAGATGGCTTAGCGCTTAAGAGCACTGGCTGCTCTTCCAGAGGACCCAGACTCAATTTCCAGCACCCACATGGTGGCTCACAACTATCTGTAACCCCAAGATCTGACACACTTACACAGACATACATGCAGGCAAAACACCAACTCACATAAAATATAAATAAAATTTAAAAAAAGGGTTGTAAGGCTCCTGGCTGTGTCAGGCTCGATGCCTTCAGCAAAGGGTGAGGATGATACATGAGTGTACTTGTGTGTCCTTCACAGTCTTTTTTTTTTAATCTATTTATTTATTATGTATATAGTATTCTCGATATTCTGTCTGCATGTATGTCTGCACACCAGAAGAGGGCACCAGATCTCATTACAGATGGTTGTGAGCCCACCATGTGGTTGCTAGGAACTGAACTCAGGACCTTCAGAAGGGCAGACAGTGCACTTAACCACTGAGCCATCTCTCCAGCTCTGTCCTTCACTGTCTTAATCGACTTTTCTTTCAGCCTTCCCAACTACTGCCTGCCTAAGTCTTTGTATACTTCATATACCTTCTTCTAGACACTCTCATGTTTGGATCCGTCAGGTCTTCTGGTTTTTGTTCCAGCATTGCCTTCTTGGGAATGGGCCTCCTTCAGCACCCACAGCAAGCTAGCAGCTCTCTGAAACTCTTGTTTTTCATTTTTATTGTCTTAATTTTATATGTATGGGCATTTTGCACACATGTAGATCTATGCACTGCATTTGTGCCTCGTGCCCATTACGGTCAGGAAAAGGTGTTGTCTCCCTTAGAACTGAAGTCACGGATAGTTGTGAGCCACTGTGTGGGTCCTAGAAATCAAACCCAAGTCCTCTGTAAGAGCAACCAGTGCTCTTAACTACTGAGGCATCTCTCTGGCCCCACTATCTGGCATTTTTTATTTTTATTTTATGTGCTTATTTATATGAATTTTTTGAGACATAGTTTCACTATGTAGCTCTGGCTACTCTGGAACTTGAGGTCAGCCTGGTCTACAGATTTCCAGGACAGCCAGGACTACACAGAGAAACCTTGTGTCAAATAAAGGAAAACAAACAAAAAAGTCTGTCTATTTTCTTCATCAAATAATGTATGCTCCATGAGAGCATGCCATGTGCTTAGAATAATGCATGCTGTAGGTGCTTGATGTTTATGTGCATAAGGCTATTTAATAGAAAAGAGGATTGCTGATACAAAAAATAATTGGGTATAGAGGTGTGTCTCCTTTTTTTGTTTATTTCTTTAGTTGTTTGGTTTTGTTTTGGGATTTTTGAGACAGGGTTTCTCTGTGTAGCTCTGGCAGTCCTGGAACTCACTCTGTACACCAGGCTGCCCTCGATCTCAGAGAGATCCGCCTGCCTCTGCTCCCGAGTGTGTGCCTCCACGCTCAGCTGTGGTTTGTCTTCTTTAATGACCTTTGAATCAGCTTAATAAGATGAGGCACTGGTTGTCTTGGAGAATCCCTGCTGCTCTCAACAGCAGAGTCAGAGGTAACGCTCTTGCCATAGAAGCATGAGCATGTGAGCTCAGACCCCTAGCACCCTGTGAGAAGCATTTCCAGTGGAACATGCCAATAATCCCAGTGCTGGGGAGGCAGAGACAGGTGGATCCTGGACCTTGCTGGCCAGTTAGTCCAGTTAAAGTTGGTGAGCTCCATTATTTTGCTGCTCAGTCTCAGAGGTGATGTTCTTGTTTCTAGCTGTCTGACGTCTCTCCAATTGGACGGGACCCGTCTGTGGCCAGTTTTAGCAGCTCCACCCTAACCCCCTCCTCCACATGCCCCTCTCTGGCGGACTCAAGGAGCAGCTCAATGGACCAGAAGTAAGTCCCTGATTTCACAGACAGGCAGAGAAAATGCCAGTTTTCCTGTAGCTGTGGTTCTCGGTAAGGCGCTACAGACCACAGGTGTGGGTGGGCTCTTTTCTCATTATCTCTTAATAAATGTAGGGCCCAGCAGTGGCACACGCCTTTAATCCCTGCACTCCAGAGGCTGAGGCAGGCCAATCTCTGAGTTCAAGGCCAGCCTGGTCTACAGATCGAGTTACCAGATGACCAGGACTACACAAAGAAACCCTGTCTTGAAAAACCAAACAATCAATGAGTCAGTCAATCAATGTAGAGTGTTATTAACTGTATAAAATTGTTATATGTGTCACTAAGAAAGCAAAAGCTAATTAAACACACCAACCAAATGTAAGCTGCTTCCCAGCTCAAAAGGAAATGATGAAACATGGAGGACTGGGGAGGTGGCTCAGATGGTAAAATTCCTGCTGTTCACGCATGAGCGCCTGAGTTCAGATTCCCAGCACCCAGGTAAAAAGCATTTTCAGTGACTTGTGCCTGCAGTCCCAGTGCCAAGGTGGCAGAGACAGGTGAACTCTGGGGGCTTGCTGGCCAATTAGCCCAGCTAAAGTTGTTGAGTTCCAGATTCAGTGAGAGACCCTGTCTCAAAAATACCATCTCCAAGGCTCAAGGAACTTCCCAGAAGAGGGAGCAGCAGGAATTTCAGTGCTGGGGGTGGGAAGGAGTGATGTGAAATGCTGTCTCACAGCAGCTGTGGCTGTCTAAGATCTGCACAAGATGAAGCCAGTCACAGCCCTACCACAGGTCAGGCTGAGGCTCACAAGACCCTTTCCTAGCTGAGGAGCTATGGGCAACTGATGACTTCTGGGAGAGAGTCATTTTGCTTTGGGACATGGCCACTACTAGGTTGTCCTTGCTCTAGCAGGTGACCCCACACCTATGTGAATACAGGCAGCACTAACTGACCTCAGTAGATATGAACACAAAGCTGGGAGGGGCATGTGTTGGTGAGTCAGGGAGTCTGGGGAAGTAGAGAGGTGGAGATTAGCAAAATACATTGTATACAGGTATAAAACTCTCAAAGAAAAAAAATAGACTCTTTATAAAAGATTAAAACTTTTAAAATTAAGTGGCTAATGATAGAGGGGGATATCCAGTGTTGACCTCTGGCCTCTGCATGCATTAGCGCATGCGTGCACACACGTGTGCGCGTGCACACACACACACACACAAATAATAAAGCTTGTAAAATTGACGTTTAGAATCAGAAAGATACAGTATCCTCAGGTTAAGCTGTTCTAGGAGGTCCCTAACACAATAGAACAGGAACTAAAGAATGTCCAGATCGCACTCTGCTCCTGTGGCTTAGGGACCTAGATGCTTCTCATTGTTTGCTTCTCTACTTGTTTTCTTTTCTTTCTTTCTTTTTTTGTTTTTTTTTGTTTTTTTGTTTTTTTGTTTCTGTTTTTCAAGACAGGGTTTCTCCGTGTAGCTTTAGAGCCTGTCTTGGAACTAGCTCTCAGAGACCAGGCTGGCCTCGAACTCACAGAGATCCACCTGCCTCTGCCTCCTGAGTGCTGGGATTAAAGGTGTGCGCCACCACCACCACCACCCGGCTGCTTCTCTGCTTGGACTTAGTAAAAGCGCACAGTGGCCAAGCGACTGTCTCCCTGGGTTTTTGATTGCGAAGTCTACTAGTCCCAGATAATGCTGCTGCTGTCAGTCAGGGGACACACCTTGGGAAGCACTGCCTCAGGTCTGGCCACGAGACTGATAGGAAATTCTCAAGGGAATAGAGTTTATAGACCAGCGGGAGATCCTGACTCAGTGGCCCCCAGTGCCCCTTTCACAAGAGAGTGAAAGGAGAATTACCTGACACCAGCTTGTCCTAGCTGAGTGCTGGAGCTGATGTTTGGCCTGGTCTCGGGCAGAAGCACTGTGTCCTGGTGGGGTGATGTCCACAGGTGCTTTGACCTCCCTGAGATGATCTTACTCCTTCCCTTCTCTCTAAGGACCCCAGAAGCCAACTCTCGTGCCTCTAGTCCCTGCCAAGAGTTTGAACAGTTTCAGATCATCCCAACTGTGGAGACACCCTATTTGGCCCGGGCAGGAAAAAATGAATTTCTCAATCTTGTTCCAGACATTGAAGAAGTCAGAGCAGGGTGAGTACTGTGACAGGCAGCAGGAGTTGGTTGTCTGGGCTTTGTGTGCAAGTCTGTTCCGGCCAGGAGTACAGCGACTGTCTCTGCTGTGTGCATCAGGCATCTGAGCCTGGCATTCAGTGTTGTTATATGTAGCATTTGCTCTTTTCTGTGTTGCTTTGACCAATGGGAATCTGGGCCAAAGGGAACATTTGCCTGTCTTGCTGCATCTGAGGCTTCCCTAGTGGAGGCATGTGTTGATGGTTCTCAGCTTATTCTCACTTACTGTGGAGAAACTGACTTCTTTTGCTCTATCCTTTAGGTCAGTGGTATCTAAGAAGGGATACCTGCACTTCAAGGAGCCTCTTTCCAGCAACTGGGTTAAACATTTTGTCGTGGTCCGTCGCCCTTATGTCTTCATCTATAACAGTGACAAAGATCCCGTGGAGCGTGGCATCATTAACCTGTCTACTGCACAGGTGGAGTACAGTGAGGACCAGCAGGCCATGGTGAAGGTCAGTCTGCCCTTCTCTTTACAGTCTGGCACTCTGGTCGGTGGCATGGGCCCTACTTTATACCCGAGGCGCTTATAGTGACTTTCTCATTCACTTAATGTTTCTTTCCAGACACCTAATACCTTTGCTGTATGCACAAAGCACCGTGGGGTCCTTTTGCAAGCGCTCAATGACAAAGACATGAATGACTGGTTATATGCCTTTAACCCACTTCTGGCTGGCACAATAAGGTAAAAGATGTTCTTTTGTCTGATTTTGTCTTGTTGAGACAGTCCTCCTGTGTAGTCCAGGCTGGATTCTAAGTTCTCCACCTCCTCCCAAGTGCTAGGATTACAGGTGTGCAGTACCATGCCCGGCTCTAGGAAGCCATTTCCTTTTTCTCCTTGGCTTTCAGCCCCTGAGATAGCAACATTAATGGGAAAGACATCCTAACTGGGTTGGAAGTGGAGGGAAGCCAAGAGTGTGATGAAGGCACAAGGTGCAGATGAGAGCCTTTCTGTAAAGCAGTTGTATCCTCCCTGTAAGGTGCAGATGAGACCCTTTCTGTGAGGCATCTGTGTCCTCCCTGTAAGGTGCAGATGAGACCCTTTCTGTGAGGCATCTGTATCCTCCCTGTAAGGTGCTGATGAGACCCTTTCTGTGAGGCATCTGTATCCTCCCTGTAAGGTGCAGATGAGACCCTTTCTGTAAGGCATCTGTATCCTCCCATGAAGATGCTATGCTCACCACTGAGCCTGCTCTTGGTTTCAGTTGTCGAGAGGCCCTGCTGGCAGGGCACTGAGTGCAGGGACGGCTGTGAGTGCTTTAACTCCCACAGTTCAGCTCTCTGCTTCTGAGGGGCTTATCTCACAGAGCTCCCAGAGCCATGTTTAGGAGCATCGCACCCTGGGTCTCCAACGTCACCTTTGAGGAGACCTACGTCAGTTTTCTAACCCTGCCTCCCATCTTTCCCACAGGTCAAAACTCTCTCGCAGATGCCCAAGCCAGCCGAAATACTAAGCAGTTCTACTGAGCCTTGCTCACTTGGACAGATAAAGAAAGTGTTACCTCTCATTCTCTTTGTGATTCTTGACGGTTATTCTTGTATGTAACCTGTGGCTTTCCTCCTCTGCCTTCCATCCAGCACTTCTCCAGCTCTCCTGCCCCTGTCTCCATGGTTCTCTACTCTTCTTTTTCTTGTGCTAAGACTTGTAGCATGTGGCCTAACAAAAGGGGGAAAACACTACACACACATACACACTCATACACAAACCCTGAGGGGATCCAGCAAATCTCCAGATTTTCCGGTGTACTTCAGCTTCTGTTTGAATGGTAGATCCCCTTCATAATCACTGACTGTCTGTTGTCTCTGTGTAACTCTGGTTTTCAGGGTAACCTTTCTGTCTCTCTCTGTCTGTCTCTCTCTCTCATTCTGTTTATAATAATATTACTTTTTCCTGGGTGGCTTAGAGACTAAGGGAGGAGACATTTGGCATGTCAGCCCGTGAGAAAAAACTTGCTTTTCCCTCCTTCTGTCTCTTTTTTTGGTGACTAATCCCTGCATTTCCATTCAGGGAAAGCACTGTGGGAAACTCAGAAATGGAATTTATATTCTCTGTCCAAATCAGGGCTTAAAGCATGGACTTTTATAGTGGAAGAGACAGAAGGGCCTTTGTGATAGGCCTGGAAGAGCGGCTGCTGCTGGTCCTTTAAGGCCAGGCTGCTGCAGTCCAGCGGGCAGTGGGCAGTGGGGGTGATCGCTAAAGGAAGGCTGTAGCCGCTCTCGCTCTCAGCGGAGTCCTGCAACCTTTCTCCTCCTCACTGGGAAGGAGGCTTTTGTCTAGGGTTTCCCACTCTGTCCTCAGCATTCCTGATGCTGGTGACACTGTTTGGAATCATGTGATGTCCTGCACACATCTCCCAGCAGGGGGCGCTGGGGAGTGTTTGACTTGTGGGAGAAACTGGATCAACGTTGCTATGAGAGTGCTGAGTGCAGCTTGTGATTGTTGTAACTCCCTTTGGTCAAAGAACTGCAGCTTCAGCGTAAACTTTGAAATCGCCATCTCACTCCAGTCGCTATTCCCAATAATGTTTGTCTCCTTAACAAACATGGCGAGCTCTGTTTTCTGGATGCCAGAATTGACCAGTCCCCACCACCATTACAAACAAATCAGAAGACAACATTTAGGGACAAGAAGGAGTGTCCCCAGCTGTCCTGTGGCTTGCCATTGGATCCTGACCTGCGGGCACCCCTCACACACACACACCCCTACCACCTCCGCCCCTTCCCTCCATGGGCCACTGTTCCCCAGGTGGTTTGGAAATGCCCTTTTAGAAAGAAGAGGAACTCCCTGCCACCAGTACCCGTGGCTTCTAACAAATTAGGTCAGGGTTCAAGAGACCATCAGAAACTAATGCTCTTCCTTTACCTGCCAGTAAGTGTTTTGGGACTTAGTAGGGCACAGAAAGCCCTGGTTTGTTTCCTTCAGTTGCTTGGCCAGTGACTGGTCCTGCCAACCTGTTTCACCATCGCTCAGGCACCCAGGAAAGCATGTGCTCACCTCCACTCTGGGGGGGTTCCCCGCCTGAGGGTAGTGGTGGAATGGATTTCTTTCTGGTCAGGAGCTCACTCACTCCTGCACCACTGCACCACTGCAGAGCAGCCGCTAGGGAGGCTCTTCTGACCTCTCAGCGGGGCTTCTCCCTGAAGAGCAAGACTCCTGGCCCCTTACTGTTATTACCCTTGCCTTGAAAAGGAAAGGAAAAGTGGACCATGGAGGAAAGAAAGACTGTTTTATCTGAAAGAATGATCAGCAAATACTCTGGTGGGTTGTAACCCTTCCTTCCTCTCCTTAAAGCGTAGGTCACTAACTGTATGTTACTTGTCTTCTAAGCGCATGTCTGAGGTTTTAATGTAGTCAGAAGCCTATTGTCTAATGGACTCAACATGCCCCTCTGGTGTATACTCAAATCCAGCAGGCTCTGTCCGTGCTTGGAGACAGCTTCCTGGACCAGAACTAAATCTTACTTCAGGGAAATGAAGATGAAAGGCCACTTCTAAGCTGAATCACTGACGTTGCTGCTGCTGTGACGGGGGAGGGGGGGACCCGGGCGTCTCTGAGAGAGGTGTGCAGCCTGAGGGAGTGGAACTGTGCGATGCGATGCTTGTGTTCTCTTGAAAGTCAGACAAAACTGGGTGAGAAAGTCTTTGCTTTGCAAATACCAATGTTAGAATGAGCCAAATGGACCCTTCATAAATGCCCAGATAAGGCGGCCTCAGTGGGAAGCCAGGGAAAGTGAGGTGGAACTTGGGCACATGTGTTTCTATCTGCCGCTGTTGGTGCCCCCTCTTTCTGCAGGGCACATGCTCAGATTGGAATCTGAGCAGTTTGGGATTGAGTTCCTTTTCCAGGCACGGTCACCTCTGTTCTGAAAGAGGAAGGGTTTTATGACAGGACCTGTTTGTGGCATTTTTGTGACCGCCATAATAGTAGGAAAGTTAAGACAACTAGTCTTTAAGGAGATTGCCTTTTAAAATTTTTTTTTTAATTTTCAAAGCACTCCTTCAAACAAACAAAAAACCCTAGAATGAAAACATACAAATTACAGAAAGTGAGTACTAGTTACCCTCTCTCTTCCGGATTTCTCCCTCCTTCCTTCTCCCGAGCACATACAGCCTCCTAGCTCCCCTGACCAGTGCTCAGGCCTTGCCTGCTTCTGGGAACCACCCTGGGAGTCAGCCAGCTCTCAGGCCCAGACTGTGCGGGTCCAGGCAGTCCCTGCACAAGGTTAGGCAGAGCACAGGCCAGGCTGCTTCCCTTCATCCATAAATGAGAGACCTGATGCGGCAAGTGCTGAAGGCTCATCAACTGGGACGCCATTATTTTCCCCTTCAGCTACATGGAATCTACGTATCTATTTGTTTTCAAGTTGGTTTTTGTTTTTTTTTTTTTTATCCTGTTTAGATGAAGGATGATTGTGAGAACTTTGGGGTCTAAAACAGACGGCTTCTGTCATGTATTTCAAAGCATAGACTTTGTTACCCACTGCTGCTTGTCTAATTTACAGGGAGATTTAATTTTGTAAGGTGTTTGTATATTTATACAACTGTAATGAATTGCACATTGGACTGACAGGATGATTCTGCCCTGGGTGGTGCTTGGTGGAACTCTGGCGCTCCCTCCTGGGTGTTGTGCTCTGGTTCTCCTGAACAGTACCGGGGCTGGGTGTTCGTGGGCATGGGTCCTTCACTTTTCACTTGGGTTTCTTTTTGAAAGTGTAGTCTTTAACTCACTCTGTGAGAAGGAAAGAATAGTTCTGTTGCTGCTCTTAGAAGGTCTGCTGAGCGCATTGGAACAGAACTCTGGCGTTGTGCACTGCAGCCACCCAGCATGGCAGTGAGCCGCCAAGACTGGGTAAGACCGTCGGCGGGGAGATTATTGCTGTTACTGTTCAAAAGGCCATTTATGAAGTGGGTATTGGAGCTCTATAAAATCTTAAGAGAGCCCCTAATGACTTAAAGAAACTAAGAGTTGATATTGAACTGGTGTTAAAAACACCGGAGGTTACAGCCAGAGGTTAGGGGCATAGCCTAGTGATAGAGCACTTGGCAGTTCTGTGTGATGCCTTTGATTCAGTCCCCCAGTACTGCGAATAGAGACAAAAACTTCCCGGTAGATAGCTGCTCAGACAGAAGGTCCAGGCAGAGGTTGGTCTCATGCCAAATCCTGGATGGTACGCGTCACTTGTCACATCTTTGGTTTGGTTTTTTTTTTTTTTTTTTTCCCGTGCTGTGTATTCTGGCATCAGTACTCCCAAGGAATTCACCAGCCTCCTCATGGTTACCATTGTCTTAGACATTTTGGCTCTGGAGTACTTGTCTGTTGAGAGCCACGTCTCTCATCACCATCCCCGTGCTGTGACAGAACCCGTTAAGCATAAGTGGCCTTTTTGAACCAAGACTTTGCAAACTGATCTCTCCCCAGTGAAGGAGTTGAGCACAAGCAACAATGTACATTATTAATTTTGGATTTCATTTTCATGTTTTATTTTGTAAATATCTGATGTTTGGAGCTTGAGTATACAAAATGTAAATACAGTTCTTGTATTTGTACTAATCCTGACTCTTCTGCTGTATAGCCTTAGCTGTGTAGTGCAAACATTATCTAACTGTGTATGGTAACCTTGCATCACAGACCTGCTAGTGAACGAGGTAAGAATAATAAAGGTACAGCCAGTGCATCAAATGACTCTTGTGTTTTATTTGTGGCTTTGGAAAGCCATTGCATACTAATTTTGCTTCTTACAGTGATAATTCTTTATATTTTTATTTTTGTTTTAATTTTTTGGTTTCTCAAGACAGGGTTTCTCTGAGTAGCCTTGTATGTCTTGGAACTCATTTTGTAGACCAGGCTGGCCTTGAACTCAGAGGTTTGCCTACCTCTGTTTCCCCGAGTGCTAGGAGAGTGCTAGGATTAAAGGTGTGCACCACCACACCTGGCTTGTTTTATTTGTTTATTTTATTTTTTTTGAGACAGGGTCTCACAGTGTGATCTTGATTCACCTGGAGCTCACTCTGTGGACCAAGCTGGCCTCAAACTCAGAGACCTGCTTACTTTTGCCTCCTGAGTGCTGGTATTAAAGAAGTTTGACACTAACCTGGTAATAATTCTTCTCTTAAAAAAAAAAAAAAGCCATGGTGTGCCCACGGTTCCTTTCTGACATAACTGAGAAGTACATACGGTGCTATTTCCTGCCAAATGTGTGAGCAACTGTTTGTCTAAAAGAAGTGGGCATTCTCTGAAAGCCCCTTTTTGTAGAACTACCCAAGCTAATCAGTTGCATGGGAGTCTGGCAAGGATGGAGAGGGCAGTAATTTGACATTTGCAGTGAGCTTCCCCTTGTAAGCAGAACCCTGGTAAGGCCCATGGCATGGAAGGCTGGACCTAAGCAGAAGCAACGACGTGGTCAGGTGTGGTAGTGCGCACCCGCAGTCTCAGTACTTGGGAGTTCCAGTCCATGGCTGGGATGCAACTCAGTTGATAGACCATTTACGTAGCATGCACAAAGCCCTGAATTCAGTCTCCAGCAAGACATAGACTAGGTAATGGTGGCACACAGCGCTGATCTCAGCCCCCAGGAAGTGTAAAGGCACAAGGATTAGAGTTTATGCCTATCAAATTCCAGATCAGCATTTTTAATTTTTTTTATTTTTTATGCCCTGGCAATGCTGAAGCCAGCATGGGCAGCCCGTATATGGTGGTTCTGTTGAACTTGTTCGTTTTGGGTTTCATGGTCTAAGCTGATGAGGACATCTGACCAAGTGTCTTCCTCAAGAGGGCATCAGATCTCATTACAGATGGTTTTGAGCCACCATGTGGCTATTGGGAATTGTGGCTCAGGCCAGCATACCCTACTAAAAACAAAAGAACAGTGAGTGATGTGTTCAATGAACGTTTGAGTGCCCATCCAACACCTTGTGTGCTGTCTGGGTGCGGTGTTTCCACCACAGACTGCAAGCAAATATGCCTGTGGCTTCCACTGCAGCAAGAGGTTATCCAGACATATAATATACAACACCAAGCGGAAAGTGTTCAGTACACCAGTGAATCAATCCAGAGGACCTGGGTTCAATTCCCAGCACCCACATGGCAGCTCAGAACTGTCTGTAATTCCAGTTCCAGGAGACCCTACACACATGACAAAACACCAGTGGACATAAATTTAAAAACGAAAACGTGTGTGTGTATGTGTATGCATGTACTTATGCATGTGTGCATAATGTGCTACAAGTGTGAAGGGTGCCTTAAAAACCTAGAGTGGTGCTTAAGTAAACGGGCTGGCAGTCATGGCACACGCCTTTAATCCTAGCACTCAGAGGCCGGCAGATCTCTGCGAGTTCAAGGCCAGCCTGATCTACAGAGCAAGTTCCAGGATAGTCAAGACTACATATAGAGAGCCCATGTCAAAAAAACAAGAGTAAGAATAAGAAGCGGGAGGGGGCTGGTGAGATGGCTCAGCAGTTAAGAGCACTGGCTGCTCTTCCAGAGGTCCTGAGTTCAGTTCCCAGCAAGCACATGGTGGCTCACAACTATAGTGCGGTTTCATGCCCTCTTCTGGCATAAAGGTATATGTATAGATAGGTGCAGAAAGAGTACTCAGATACATAAAGGTTTTTTTGTTTTTTTGTTTTTTTTTTTTGCTGGGCAGTGGTGGCACATGTTTTTAATCCCAGCACTTGGGAAACAGAGGCAGGTGGATCTCTGTGAGTTCAAGGCCAGCCTGATCTACAGAATGAGTTCCAGGACAGGCTCCAAAGCTACACAGAGAAACCCTGCCTCGAAGGAAAGGAAAAAAAAACAAAAACCAAGGGTGGGGGGTAAGAAACATCTCTTAGTCTTAGGAGAAAATACCTAGAGAAACCCCCACAGCAAAAACCAAGGGTGGGGGGTAAGAAACATCTCTTAGTCTTAGGAGAAAATGCCTAGAGAAACCCCCACAGCTTCTCGGGGTGATGGGATTAACACCACATGGTTTAGTTTAGCATAGCCCATGGAGGAGCCAGATACTTGTCAGGGCAGGACCGACAGTGACTGTCTGTCCCAGGGAGGCATTGCCCCATCTCTTCAGGCTGTCACTGTGGGAAACAAAGCCAAGTGAGAGGTCAGAAGGAAGGCTAGACAGAGGACATCTAGACTGTGCTTAGGGAAGGCCTCTTAGGAGATAGATGGGGCAATGCCTTGGTGAGTCCTGCATCACAGTAGGCCATCTCAATCCCTTAGGGAAGTCTCCAAGCAGAGACACCGCATCCTTTGGAGAGACCACCAATGTGAAGTCACTATAGGGAGTGACAGAAGGTTCCAGGAAGTTGCTGGGACGTGGTAAAAGAGGGCTGAGGAAGACTTGGACTTCCATTAGAGTGGAATGGGCAAGCTAGTGGAGGCATCTGAGAAGCCTGTGACAATCTGAGATTCATGGAAGCGAGAGTAAGAAGTGGCCCTGTGTTCCAGAGATATTGTGGCATGGAAGAAGCAGGACATGCAAGAGGTAGGGCCAGATTCAGTACGTGTTAAAGACAGAACTAACATACATTTAAGGCTGAGTGGGTTAGACCATCAAGATGACCAGCAGGTAAAGGTACTTGCTACCCAGCCTGATGACCTGGGTTCTATCCCCAGTTTTCTTTTCTTTCTTTCTTTCTTTCTTTCTTTCTTTCTTTCTTTCTTTCTTTCTTTCTTTCTTTCTTTCTTAAGACTTAATTTATTATGTATACAGTGTTCTGCCTGCATGTATGCCTGCACGCCAGAAGAGGGCACCAGATCTCATTACATATGGTTGTGAGCCACCATGTGGTTGCTGGGAATTGAACTCAGGACCTCTGGAAGAGCAGCCAGTGCTCTTAACCGCTGAGCCATCTCTCCAGCCCTCTATCCCCAGTTTTCCACAAAGTAGGAGAGAACTAATAACTCCCACAAGCTGTCCTTTGACCTCTCAGTGCTCACACGCACGCACCCATGCCCACACGCACACACATACAATCAAAATGAATGTAATTTAGGTTTCTTTTTCCTAATAAAACTAGGATGGGCATGGTGGTTTATGCTGTAATCCCAGCATTTATGGAAACTGAGACATGAAGATTTTAAATTCAAGACCTGTCTGGGTTATGTAGTGAAATTCAATCACAAAAGAAAGAACTAACATGTCTGCTGAAATTGTCATAGCGCTCAAAGGGCATGCGCAGAACAGCAGGGCTGCAGCTTCCTGAGGTGGCAAGGACAGCAGGTTTTGTGTGAAGGTTCCACCAGGCAAGAAGTCCTGGGCAGGCAGCCAGCGGGAGCCGGAGCGAGCGGCAGAGCGCTTCACTACATAGAGGTCAGGGAGAGGTCCCACAAAGAGGAAGAGGAGTGGATGGTCTTGGGGTCCCCAAAGTGACACTTGGCCACCAGAGTGAGGAAGTATAAAAGAGGAAGGATTCAGTTGCCACAGCCTGTGAGGCCGATGAGCCAGAAACAGGGACTGAGCAATGACCACAGGCTTGGGCAACTGGAAAGGATATCACCCATTATGTCACTATTCATTTCAGAACCAACTGAAGGAACAAGGTAAATGGAGACCACATCATTAGTTTTTTTTATTGTTTTTTTACTGTTTGTGTGTGGAGGAAGGAGGACAGTTTGAAGGAGTCCATTCTCTCCTACTAGTGGGTCACGGGCATCAAATTCTAGGTTTTCAGGTTTGGTAGCAAGTGCCTTAACCCACTGAGTTGTCCTGCTGGCCCCAGTCACTGTTACTATTAATAAAACTGCTATTAGAAGATGCCAATTAGGTTTGGAGCAAATATACTTCATCTAAATCTGAACCTCGGTAGCTGTGGGGAAGATGGTTTGGAGCAGCTCTTTGTTGGTTTTGAAACAGAGTTTCCTGTAGCCCCAGGCTGGCCTTGAGCTTGCTACACAGTTAAAGAGGGCCTTGAACTTCAGATCCTCACCTCCCAAGTGCCAGAAAAGAGCAACAGATCCCCTGGGATTGGGGGTCGTGAGCCTTCTTGTGGATTCTAGAACCTTCCCAGGTCCTCTGGGAGAGCAGTAAGTGCTCTTAACTACCACTCCCAGTCTTCAGCTCAAGGCTGACCTTGCACTTCTGACCCTCCTTCATCTACCTCCTGAGTGCCAGGGTGGTACTAGTGCCACCATGCCCAGCTTTACGTGTCCCTGGGAAACGAGCCAGGGTTCTCTGGAAGAGCAGAGCCATCTCCCCAGCTCCCTGGCCTACACACCTTTATCTTCCAGCCTTTGCTCCCTAAGTGCGGGGAGTGCAGCTGTGTGCCACCTTGCTCAGCTTTATTGACGATTCCTGTAGAGATTTTCATCACAAAGGGGAGAAAGTGACCAGTCAATAGCAGAACTAGAAGGGTATAATGGAGCCTGGAGGGAGGAACTGATTTTCAAATCGCAGCCTGCCTGTGTGCGCTAGGTGTAAGGTCAGGCCGTGTATCCCTTAAACTCTGCCAGACTTGGGTTTGAACTGAATAATTAATCATCTTTGAGTTCTTTTCCACAGACGTGGTTACCTCACTTTGGCCTTGTCTAAGGCCGCCCTGTGTCTCTCGAGCCAGGCAGCCTCATGGAACTGCACTTTCTGGTGTTATTTCGATAGTTTTCAGGCCTTTTTAAAATTGATTTTGGTGTGTATATGCATGCCTGAGTCATTTCTCAGGTACTTTTTAACCTATCGATTTATTGGTTGATTTGAGGCAGGGTCTCTCCTAGTTGGCTGAGCTGACTGCCCAGGAAGCACTGGGATTACTTGGCAGGGACTCAGGTCCACAAGCCTGCCCAGGAAACACTTGACCAACTCAGCTGCAGCCCAGCCCAGTTTTCTCTTAACCTGCTTTTCACTGGAGGAGATTTCACAATCTCCCTTTGTAACTACCTTGCCCCTGCAGAACCCTGAGTACCTTCACAAGCTCAGCCTTCTGGCTTTGAGATTCATATCCGTGTGTGTGTGTGTGTGTGTGTGTGTGTGTGTGTGAACTGCTTTCTCCCTATCCTACCTCCGGCCATTCAAGTTCAGTTACAGGAATTACACAGCAAGTTTAGTGCAGAGCTGAAATGTTCAAGTCTGTACCAACCAAGTCATTGCTGACACACCCGCTTATGTAAGTCAAACAAAGGGCTCCGCCCTGGGAGGATTAATTGCTACAAGGGAGCAAGGGTTTTGGCTGTTGTGGAATTTTGTTTTGTGGAATTTTGTTTTGTTTTGAGGTTTTAGGCATTTAACCCAGGGCCTTGCCCTTACTTGCTAGGCAAATGCTCTACCATAAAGCTGTATTTCCAGCCTTTTTTTTTTTTGATGGAAGATCTCGGCCATTCATGCTAGCTTCACTTTCAATACCCCTGCCACCGCCTGCAGAAGGCTGGTTGTTTCTGATCTTTTTCTTTTCTTTTTTGTTTCTCTGCAGCTTTGGATCCTCCCCTGGTACTAGCTCTGTAGAGAAGGCTGGCCTCAAACTCACAGAGATCATCTGCCTCTGTCTCCCAAGTGCGGGGATCAAAGGTGTGCGCCACCACTGCCCATTGTTTCTGACCTTTCTTGATGTAGGTGATTAGGGCAAGCCAAAAAGTTGTTTGAAGTTTTGAGCATCACTGTCAGTGTGACCAGTGTCCCCAGGGCTACTGGCCTTGGTCTCATCTCTCTTCAGCCACTCCACTATCATTTTCCAACAATCCCAGGCAGCAGTAATTTTTTCCTCACTACCTTAACATAAAACTGGACAATCCAAGTAAGGGTTTAACAGTAGTAAATTAAGAAAAACAGCGATTTGATCACTATGTGTGCATAATGTCTATCTAATGGTGACTTAGGGAAATCCAGATGTTTAGTCACATTGACTCAGCATAATTCCTCCCTTGTTAAATCTCAGACGAGAGCAATCAATCTTTGACAAACTGTGAAGGTAAACCACTGTTGGAAGTAAGCCCACAGAAGGAGGAAGAAGTTGCCAGAAAGTTGAGGTGTGCATGCCCCCACTGTGCTCTTAAAAGGGCCATGCTTCCGCCAAATGACTGTTCTCCCAAACTTCGTATTGAGAAATTCAATGCAGGCCTCCATCTGAAGTCAACTAAACTCTCTAATACACAGACGGAGCCAGTTTTTTTTAACAGGATCATGTCTACTTACAACTTGTAAAACTGGCTTATAAGTAAACGTGATCCTGCTAAGAGTCCAGGGCTTGGTCCCAGCTGGGCCTGGGGTTAAAGTTCAGTTCCACCACTAACTGTTGTCTGACTTCAATTCCCTGAGCACCTCACACAAAATTAAGGTTTTTTTTCTAACTTAAAAAATTTGCTTGTACTTACATGTATAGGTGTTTTGCCTGCCTGAAGATGTCAGATCTTGGAGTTACAGACAGATGTGAGCTGCCATGTGGGTGCTGGGAATTGAACTTGGGTCCTCTGGAAGAGCCGTCAGCGCTCTCAACCACTGAGCCATATCTCCAGCCCTGAGAGGTTGAATTTTTTTTTTTTTCCGAGACAGGGTTTCTCTGAAGCTTTGGAGCCTGTCCTAGAACTAGCTCTTAAAGACCAGGTTGGCCTTGAACTCAGAGATCCGCCTGCCTCTGCCTCCTGAGTGCTGGGATTAAAGGCATGTGCCACCACCGCTTGACTGAGAGATTTTTTTTTTAACACAGTCTCATTAAGTAGCCCCAGTTGACCTGGAGCTCACTTTGTGCTTAGGCTGACCTTGAACTTTCAGCAATCCTCCTGCCTCTGCTGGTGCTAGAATTCTAGGGGTGAGCCACATCCAGCTCTGCAAGGTGTTTATGGACTCGGCTCATTTGCCAGAAGGGGGCACCAGATCTTCTGGCCTGCAGGCACACATGGAAGGAATGTTGTATACATAACAAATAAATGTTAAAAAAACAAACAAACAAATACCTGAACCAGGTAGTGGTGGCACATGCCTTTAACCCTCCAGCACTCGGGAGGCAGAGGCAGGTGGATCTCTGTGAATTTGAGGCCAGCCTGGTCTACAAAACAAGTCCCAGGACAGGCTCCAAAGCTATACAGAGAAACCCTATCTAAAAAAACAAAACAAACAAACAAAAAAAAAACTCTAGTAACTTTCTTTTGGTGCTGATATTGTCCCGCCAACATGTTCCTAAGACCCTCTGAGCATTCTGCAAGAAACTGGCACAAAGGGACACAGAACAAGAAGAGCAAGAGTTCTCTGTATGACCAGGGAGACCAGCATGACAACAGGAAACAGGCTATGGCAGGCAGACAAAGTCGATTTCCACAAAAAAGCTAAAACTACAAAGAGGACCGTGCTGAGATTGGAGTGTGCTGAGCCCAACTGCAGACCTAGAGAATGCTGGGTAGTAAGAGATGCAAGCATCTCACCGGGAGGCAATAAGAAGAGAAAGAGAAAGGGCCAAGAGATCCAGTTCTGAGCCAACAATAAAATCAGGAGCTTTTACTCATCTCAAAACAAACAAACAAACAAAAAAACCAAAAAGCACACCTTTAATCCCAGCACTTGGGAGTCAGAGGCAGAGGAGTTCGAGACCTCCCTCGTCTACACAGTGAGTTCCAGGCCAGCCAGGTCTGTTACACAGAGACATCCTGTCTCGAAAACCTTAAAGAAAAAAAAAAAAAAGGTTTGGGCTGGAGAAATGGCTCAGTGATTAAGAGCACTGACTGCTCTTCCAGAGGTCCTGAGTTCAATTCCCAGCAACCACATGGTGGTTCACAACCATCCGTAATGAGATCTGGTGCCCTCTTCCGGCATGTGGGAATACATGGAAGCAGAATGTTGTATACATTAAAAAAAAAAAAAAAAAAAAAGGTTTACTCACACAAGCATCTCACCAGTGCTGGCGTTATGTAGTGATGAAGATTGAACCCAGGCTTAGTACATGTCAGGCACACATTCTACCAACTGAGCCACGTCTGCCTTGCCCTCCCCTCCATGTCTTTGTTTCTCTCTGTGTCTCTGGCAGGTGACTTCTGTCCCTGTTCCTTTAGCTCCCTGTAAACAGCAACACCAATTTGCCCCCCCTCGGAGCTGGTCAGACTGTTCTTTCCAAGACAAGGGTGGGAGCAAGGCAGTGAAGGAGCTGCCGCAGGACGTTCTCTGTTCTGATAGTCAACTCATTGTCTAGCTTGTAGAAGGCCCTGAGGGCCAAAAAATAAAGCCAAGTTTCTGCTTTAATATTTTGTTGTTGTTTTGCTTGTCTGAGACAGAGTCTCAGTCGTAGCCCTCATCTCCAGGCTTTTAAAATCTCTATGGTGTTGGAGCTTGAACTTTCTTTTCATTCTCACTTTGTAGCCTGGGTGGCTTAATACTCCCAGCAGTCCTCCTGCCTCAGCCTCCCAAGTGCTGAGATGGCAGACATGTATCAGAAAGTCCAGTCCTATGAAGCCTTTGTTAAGCAGGCATGAAGACCTGGGCTCAGATCCCCAGGACCCATGTAAAGTCAGTGCCTGAGCAGGACTGGAACCCCAGTGCTCCTACATGGACAGCAAAGAAAGCAGCGATGAACCCCGCCTAGCTGCTGGGATTATGGATGTCCACTACACCTGATACTGAGGATAGAACCCAGGCCTTTGCGCCTGGTAGGGAAGCACTCTCCCAACTGAAGGATATGCCACAACTTCTCAGTTTAGATAAAAAAAAAAAAAAAAAAAAAAAAAAAAAAAAAAACACAGGCTGGCCAGGCGGTGGTGGCCTTTAATCCCAGAACTCAGGAGGAAGAAGCAGGCAGATCTCTGAATTCAAGGCCAACCTGGTCAACACAGAGGGAGTTCCAGGACAACCAGAGTTACACAGAGAAACCCTGTCTGGAAAAACCAAAACAGCAGGGTGGTGGTGGTACGCTTTTAATCCCAGCACTAGGAAGGCAGAGGCAGGTGGCTCTCTGTGAGTTCGAGGACAGCCTGGTCTATAAGAGCTAGTTCCAGAACAGGCTCCAAAGCTACAGTGAAACCCTGTTTCGAAAAACAAAAACAAACAAACCAAACCAAACAACAGCAACAAAACCAAAGGACCCAGGTCCGAGTTCCCCCGTGGTGGGTAACAACTGTTAGTCCAGTTGCAAGAGATCCCAGGCCCTCTTCTGACCTCCCTAAGCACCAGGCATGCATGAAGTGCAGAGACATACATGCAGGCAAAACCCATACACATAAAATAATAATAAACTAAAAACAAGACAAAACCAAAAGCCCTCGAGCCTCTCTCTCCACTCCTCTCTTCTTTCCGTGCGTGTGAGCACACGAGCCACTGCTGTCGGGGGAGGTCAGAAGCCAACTTCGTGGACCGGGTTCTCTTTCCACCCTCTTGGCGCTTTATTCGCTGATCATTTCGCCCCAGTGTGCGCCTCTGTCCCTGGACCTGCAAAAATGGTGCACGCTGACCACACTGAGCTCCACAGGAAGATCAGACTGGATTCCTGCCTAAGTGCGCCAGTGGGCTTGGTCAGTTGTTAAGTGCGGTCTAACAGGAATAACGCCCTTCGGGCTGCACCAAGCCCAGGGTCTTCTCTTTTTGCACACGCGAGACCCCGCGCCAGCGGGAGGCAGCGTGCGGCCGGCTAGATCACTTACGCAATCTTCGGGAACTCGCCTCGGACACTCCCGGTGCCATCGACTGCTCGGCGCTCTACACATCTGGCCCCGGGGGTGGGCGGGCCCGTTTGCCCTCAGGTGGTATAACAGGCGCCGGAGCGAGCCAATAGTGTGGGGCATAGCCCCGCCCCTGCCTTCCGATTGGCCGGTGTCGTGGTGAGTCTCCTGAGGCGCCGGGAGCCGGACATCCCGCACTTGCCTCGCAGCACTCAGTTCTTCGTGCTCCTTCCTCGTCGCCCCAGCTCTGACCGCCGCCGCCATGGCCCAGTGAGTGACCGGCACGCGCAGCCAGGCCCGCACTTCAGGGGCTGAGCGTGGTGCTGGCGGGACTCTGTCTGATTGTCTCCCTGCGCGCCGCGGCCCGGGGAGTCGCCTGGCCCTCTCTGCGCAGCCCGCACCCCTGCACCTCGGGGTCCCCGCCGTGGGCTGCACCAGCCCGGCCGCCCCTGCGTGGGAGCTCGGGGCTGCGACGGGCTCGCGGGGAAGGCAGGCCGCAGTGGGTGGGGGACGGCCCACGCCCCTTCTGCAGGCCGGTCCTGCAGGGGTGATGGCCGGGGCACCCATTAGAAGGAACTCGGAGGCCCGTGGAGCAGCAGGGTGCAGGGTGCGGGGGGGTCCCAGGTGCATGCGATGCTTGCGCAGACGGGCTACCTGTTAGAAGCGACCAAGTGGCACCAACGTCCTTTCTTTGTTCTTTTTCCGGCCTTTCAGAGCTGACATTGCCCTGATTGGACTGGCTGTCATGGGCCAGAACTTAATCTTGAACATGAATGACCATGGATTTGTGGTAAGTGGTGGGCGCACGTTGCCTTCCTGGGGTGAGCACTGACGCATTTTTTTTTTGCAGATCTCAAGGCGGCTGGAGAGTGCCTCTCACTCAGTGAGCCCTGTTGTTGCTTAGTCGCGTTTGTAAAAGAAGTTCTACTTTAATTGTGCTATCCGTGTAGTTGAAGGAGGAGCCTCTTTAGACAGAGGGGACTATAAAACAGTGCTTCTCAACCTGTGGCTTGCGACCCCATTGCCCACCCTCTATCTCTAAAAACAATTACAATTCCGTTCATAGGAGTAGCAAAATTACAGTCATGAAGTAGTTATGAAAACAGCGACAATGATTTTATGGTTGGGGTCACCACAACATGAGGAACTATATTAAAGTTTCACAGCGTTAGGAAGGTTGAGAGCCGCTGATGTAAAGGGAGATAGAACACTGGGGCTCAATTGGCTAGCGAGACTTAGCAAGTGAAAGCGGGATTTCTTTTTCTCAGTGGACAGCGTCTCACAGTGTTGCCACACTGGAGTCTTGGCTCCAGGGCTCAAGGAATCCTCATCTTAGCCAGCTGAGTAGCAGGGGCTACAGGATGCTCCTGCCTGTGGGCTCTGGATGTTCTTCCTAAATAGTAACGTGGTTTAGAGGCCAGGATGACCAGGGACAAAAGACCAGGCCGTAGTGACAGGCTCAACCTGATAAGCGACAAATGGTGGCTGGCCTTTGCCTCCCTTCGCTGTGTTTCATCCTGCTGTGACCTAACTTTGCAGGGCTCAGCTGGCACTTTGGAAAAAGAGAAGGCAGACCAGCTCTCTTTAGACCTTGGACCAAATAACCATTTTGTTATTCTGGACCCACCACCCAAAAGTCACCTATGTCCGAGTTCCTCTAAGCGGGCCTTTTGTCCTCCAGGTCTGTGCTTTCAATAGGACCGTCTCCAAGGTTGATGACTTCTTGGCCAATGAGGCGAAGGGAACCAAAGTGGTCGGTGCGAAGTCCTTGAAGGAGATGGTCTCCAAGCTGAAGAAGCCACGCCGGATCATACTTCTTGTGAAGGCCGGGCAAGCTGTTGATGATTTCATCGAGAAACTGGTAAGGCCAGCTCTTCTCAAGGCTCTGCTTGCACCTCAGAGCCTGTGTCTTACTTACCTGAGACTCTGATGTCTTACTTCCGAGATGTTTTTATTTCCAGTTTCTGGATAGGAACTAATCAGTTCTGATGAAATAAATGATCACTTAAATGTTTCAGGCTGGCACTTGCCCAGTAGTAATTCTTACATTCTTTTCCAAAAACACTTTCTTTTCATTTTATTTTATATGTGTGTATGAATATGTGTGTATATGCCTGCGTGTGTAACTGCACATATTCATGAAGTTCCTGAGGAGGCCCGAAGAGGGCGTCAGATCCCTTGGAACTGGAGTTAATAGGCAGTTGTGACCTACCATGTTGATGCTAGGAATCAATCCCCGGTCCTTGGTGAGAGCAGTCAGTGCTCTTAAGCTATCTCTCCTGTTTTTTGGTTTTTTTTTAAACGTTTATTTAGTATTTGTGTGGGTGTAAGCATGACACACTTGGATGTAGAAGTCAGAGGACAGTTTGTGGGGGTTGGTTCTCTACTTCCCCCATGTCGTTTCTGGAAAGAACATGGGTTGTCTGATTTGATGGGAGGTACCTTTACCTGCTGAGCCTTCTCACTGGACCAAGGTTATATTTATTTAATTTATTATTATTGTTTTGTTGTTGTTATTGGGCGGACATGCAGGTAGCGGTCAGGGCAACTTTTGGAGTCAGTTTTCTTCTTCCACTTTTTTTTGGGGGGGGCTGTATTGCGATAGGGTTTCTCTGTGTTGCCCTGGCTGAGCTCAAATTCCTGCCTTTGCCTCCTAAATGCTGGGATTAAAGGTGTTTGCCACCGCCACTCGGATTCCTATTCTACTTTTGCTTTGGTTCCTGGGATCAAGCTTAGGTCCTCAGGCTTATCCAGCAGGTGTTTCTACCCACTGAGCCATCTAGCTGGCCTGGACCTTGACAGTCCTCCTGCCTCGGCCTACTTAGTGCTTGGATTATAGGCGCCGTCTCCCCTACCTGTCTGTCTTACTGCTTTTGTTTGGGTTCTGAGACGTAGAACCCAAGCCTTTCACCTTCTGAGCCCCTCACACACTGAGACGTATGTATCCCCAGCTCTGGTATCTGGCAGCGTTGACTAACATTTCTGAACGTTTAGTGCTACTCACTAGTAAACCGTAGTGGCCAAAATGGGTTTTATTTAGACATGAGGTTCCCCGCACTTCGGTACTCATATAAAAGACTCATAGATAGTTGTTGTTGTTTTTTTTAACACCCTTGTACCTTGGCTCTAGCAAGAATATCTTTGTAGAGAGAAAAAATATGCTTATGAATGAAAGAGAACACATAGAAAAATGATTTAGGTCCTCAGAAATAATTGTGCAATAGCCCTTGGGGAAGAAAGGTACCTGCTGCAGGAGTGCTGCTAGAAACCACGTGATCGCAGAGGGAAGGGCTTCTGTGTCTACGAAAGAGTGCTGTCATTGGGTTTGTCTCCAAGAGAGAAAAGCTAACCAGTTCGCTGCTGTTTAAATAGGCGGCTTAGGTAGGAAGAGTACTGTGATAGCAGACTAAGCTCCCTGTATAGCAAGGTGCCACTGCCCACCCGCCATTCACTCCCAAAGGGTGGGCTGAAAGCTGATTGAATTTTCTTCAACCTAGGAAAGTACTAAAGTGCCCTCAAGTGGAGCTTTGTAAGGGGAGACTGAGAGGTAAAGCATAGAAGCTGGCCAGGCGTGGAGACGCAAGCCTCTAATCCCAGCGCTCCAAAGGCAAAGGCAGATGGGTCTCCATGACTGAGGCCGTATACCCACCCAGGGCTGCACAGTGAGATCCTGTCAAGGAGGGAAGGAACGAAGCAGAGGGAGAGGGAGAGTATGTGGTGGAGGGGTCTCACTGGGTTAGTAGCCTCCAAGTTAAAGCTGTCATTAGAGCCAGGGAGGATTATTGGAGCATACTTAGTGAATGCCTTCCCACTGTTTCTTTGGGATACATTCTTGTTTTTAGTGTTCTAGGTATATTTTATTTCTATCTTTGGTCGACCCTAAGCTAGTATTTGGTTACAGGTACCATTGTTGGACACTGGTGATATCATCATTGATGGAGGAAATTCTGAATACCGTGATACAACAGTAAGTGTTCTTCAGTCCAAATTCTTTTGGCTCTTGAGAACATTCTAGAAAGAAACATTAGCATTGTAAATGTGACAGCAGAGTGAACTGTCTCATGATCCTTTGGGGATTGGTGCTGGCGGGCTAGATCTCAGTCTTTGCTGCTAAGACACTTTATGGGCAAGACTCTTAGTTGCGTGAGTGTGTGTGTGTGTGTGTGTGTGTGTGTGTGTGTGTGTAACTCAAGAGACGATGACTTAGATACAGCAGGCTGAGAGCTTTTTTGCACAATCTCTGCCTTCTATGATGCATAGCATGCCACGTGCAGCACGGCTGAGAAGTGCTGCCCTTACGGTGTGCGATGCCTTGATGCCAAGGCGAGTCTTGTGTCTAAAATGTGACATGTGTGGGTCACCCACTAAACCTTTTCTTTACTGCATTTTACTCTGTATGGTCTGTTCCTTTAAGATGGGAGCATGTATTCGTGTAGCCCCCTTGGGGGATGGTGTAGGTTTCTCAAAAATCGGGTTTTTCTTTTAAGTTTTTTACAGGGCCTGTAACTTGTAATCCTCCTGTAGCCTCCCGAGTGACTTCCAGGAGTCCGTTACTGTTTTAAAGCTTAGCCCTCCACACTGTCTAGACTCTTGAATGGTTGGCTGCTCCTACTCCCTTAGGTCATTTACTACCAAACTTGAGCTCTATACTGGCCTTCCACCTCCTCTCATTCATCAAAAAGACTTTATTTTTGTGAGAAAATGCTAAAATTGCTTTTCTTCTTTTAGAGAAGATGCCGGGACCTCAAGGCTAAGGGGATCCTGTTTGTGGGGAGTGGAGTCAGTGGTGGTGAGGAAGGGGCTCGGTACGGGCCATCACTCATGCCAGGAGGGAACAAAGAGGCCTGGTGAGTACCATCAGCACCGCGTGCATTTCCGTGCAAGCCCGGCCTGGTGTGAACGGGACAGGGAGACAGTTCTGTGCTTGATCTGTGGAGATGGGGGTTAGAACTGGTGGCACTGGGCACAGCTCTGTCGTCTGGACAGTTTGTTCTTAGGTCATGTGTGTGCTTGCTTTCCTCTTACCTTTGCTGTCAGAGACTGGTCTCTGGCATACAGACAGCTATACCTTAGCCCAGTCCTGAGCATTGACTTCACAGGTGTCGGGCTTAAGGGTCTGTACCAAAAAGTTTGAGAGGATGCCCTTTTTTTTTGGCAGCATAGTGAGAAGGTCTTGGGGTTCCTGTGAGCCAAGAGTGAGGGTGGGGTGAAATGGAGAGCTGCCTTTGCCCCAGAGAAGAGTCTCTTAGTGTGCGGCACAGTCCATGGCCCTGCGTGGTCTCTATTGTACCTGGTAGCAGACATCAGCTAGGGAGGTGTCTTTGAGGATGATCTTGGATGGCTTGGGTTGGAGTCTTGGCTTATTCTGATAAAGTGACAGAAGAATCTTCTGTGCTTTGTGGGGTTAGGGTAGCGAGACTCTGGGTCGGAACCCAAGGCTTTGTGCATGTTAGATGTTCACTTTACCACTGCGCCATGGCCCTTGCCTCTCTTCTGGTGCTTCCGCCTTGCCTCTTCCTCTGTGTTGACTCGGGTGTTCTGTGGGCTCCTCTCTAAGGCCCACACACGGGGTGTGGAGGCCACACCTGTCAGCAGTGGGGACTGGGGTTTCTCTGGGAAGCTGAGCACATCCATTACTGTTAACTGACCCCAAAGCTCGGCCTTCTCTTGTTGGCTGAACTGTACTTCCCCTTTCCACAGGCCCCACATCAAGACGATCTTCCAAGCCATCGCTGCAAAAGTAGGAACTGGAGAACCCTGCTGTGACTGGGCAAGTTCTGGGCTCCCCTCTGACCGCACGGCTGAAGAAAGACCACCATGGTCCCAGTGTTTAGCTCTCTGCTCTAAGCTTCCATCTAAGTCACTGCCCGGCTAGTGCCTGAAGCGCATCCCTGCCTGTCTGAATGGCATTGTGCCCTAACCAGCCCTTCAGGGCCTGGATGCTAATGTGTTAAGAGCAGATCCTCAGTCCTCCTATCAGAAGCCGGGAGCAAGGGTCGTTACAGCGCTTTACCTCATGGCCAGAGGACGCTGGAGTTAGAGCGGGCCTGCTGCCGTGTCATGCCATTGTCTCAGGCCGCGAGTATCTGAGGATCTTCGATAGCCTGCGTTTTGGGTTTTTCGTACTTGGATGTTCACCAGCGCTCAGGAGTCTGGCCATAGGCACTTTCCCTTCTGTTTGGAGAATAAATATTATCCCATCTGTGGCTTCAGCCAATGCCAAGAATGGAAAAGCACATCAGCCTAGGCGGCAAGAGTTGCCAGTGAGATTCTTTGTTCGCCGATAGTGTGACCTGGGACAGGCCACTGCAGGAGGACTTGTCTGAGAAATCCTCAGTTGCCCTCGACAATCTCAATGCTCTCACCAGCTTTTCTTCTGCTTTTCCTTTATTTTTTTTTCTTTTTCCCTTTCCTTCCTTTTCCCCCTCCATTTTCTCTGTCTTTGAGTTGTATTTATGTATCTGATGTATATGCACGGGAGAACTTGAGGCTACGTGTGGACATCAGAGGACAGTTTATAGGAGTCGGTTCTCTCCTTCCACTGTGTGGTGCTGGAATCAAACTCAGGTCTTCCCGCTTGGCAGCAAGCGCCTTTACCTCTGGACCATCTGACCATCCCCAGCACTCAGTGTCTTCTCAGTGCGTAGCCCAAGCAGGCCTTGGGCCCTCAGTGCTCCCTCATCAGTCTCCTGAATTACAAACCTGTGCACCACCACACCTAGCTCCCCTTTTTATACCTGTTATTTTATATGCCCACTTGGTCATTTTAGTAATGTGTATGATTAAGATCGTGATAACCTAAGGGCCCAGCCTGTGGGCATAAGGGTCAGTGCCAGCTTTGGGTCAATGCCAGCATCAGTCATCCTCTGATGTAAAAAAAAGGTGGTGTAAAAGTCGTCCAGATTTTCCAATCTTCTTAGAGGAAGGGACTCCATCCCTGATGGCAGAGTAGAACCTTTAGAGTGCAGTCACCGTGCCTTCCTTTAACTCCCTCTAGGAAAAGTCAAAGGGAAAAGCCAGCTTGCACCTGTGGGTCTTGACGCAGTCAGAGTTGGCCTCTGTGGGCTAAAGCTTGGGTTCCGGCCATAAGAGTAAATGGTAGAGACTGAAAGCAGGTGACCGTAGGTTCATCCACTGCTGGAGCAACAGGAGGGTGAAGTAAGATGTCCTTACACTGCACAGTTAGTGTCCCAATTGGAAGGGGCCGGCCAGCGATAGAGGAAGCCTCTGTCTGCTAGAAGCATCACAGTGTCGACCCAGCAGCGACTGCCAGGAAGACTGTCCCAGCCTGCCGTGGAGACAGCTGCGTGGACTGCAGAGCCCATGCTGTGATGTGCTTGACTATGCTGCGCTCGTTCTTGTTCCCTGTCCATTGGACAATTTTCAGAGGTGGCCTTTCTAGAGGGCAGAGCGTTGATCAGAGTAACACGGCCGAAAGGCCCTTCGTAAAGTCCCTGTAAACTGGATACATCCTACCAGCTTAGCCAGTGCCTTGCCACTGACAGGACCATGAGGGAATGCATTTCTGGACTTGAAAGGTCAAGACGGTACCTTAACTCTCAGCTGTGAGGAACAACAGCATTACATTTGTATCTAGGAAAAATACAAGTAATTTAAGCAGCAGTTGCTAGAAATGTGACTTCAAGACCAGTGTGACGTCAACTTGTGGCTGGAGCTGGGGAGTAGGGAGTTGCTTTTAATAGTGGGAAATACAGGCTAAAGAGCTTGGGTATGCTGGGGGTTCCTATTAAAAATGCTGTTTTCTCATGTTATTATGTGAGATGGAGCTGTTCTGAAGTCTTCTGAGACTTCTCTTGTATAGTCTATTGCTCTGAAGGCCTCTTGTTGCTGATTGCCCTGACAGGTGGGAGACGAGGGGGCTGGTCACTTTGTGAAGATGGTACATAACGGGATCGAGTACGGCGACATGCAGCTGATCTGCGAGGCTTACCACCTGATGAAGGACGTTCTGGGCATGCGGCACGAGGAGATGGCCCAGGTGAGTCGCAGGCACTGCCTCCACCTCAGTAGGCACTGACCTGATGAGGGAGAACTTGCCCCTGACAATTAATACTTCCTCCTTCCTGTTTGCCTGGCTGTCTGGTGACCCACATGGACTCAGCCTAATATAAGGGAAGCTGTGGTAATGGCATCGTAAAATCTTGATATCCAGCCAAGAAGCAGTAATCATTGTCCACACTTAGTGAGCCAGGCTTTGTCAGCACTGTGTGTCACCGCCTATGTGGCCCTCCCTGGGCAACCCAGGGCCGGCCTTAGGCATAGTAGGCAAGGACTCTGTCACAGAGCCCCTCCCAGCCCTTATTCTCTTTCTCACTCCTACCTTTGCTCCATAAGGGCGGTAGTAGCTGTCCTTGTTCAGGTTAGGGCTAGAGCTCTGGAAGTTACTCCTGATCGCTCCTCCCAGGGCCAGAGAGAGCTCAGCAGTTGAGCACTTGGTGCTCTCACAGAAGACTGGTAGGGTTGGGTTTCCAGAACCCATGCGGAGGCCAGCAGTCACCCGTAACTCTTGTTCAGGGCATCTGATGTCCTCTTGTAACCTCTGTGGGCCTTGCATACAAGGGTGCATATGCATACATTCAGGCAAAACACCCAACGTAAGAATTAACTATATTGGGGGCTGGAGAGATGGCTCAGTGGTTAAGAGCATTGCCTGCTCTTCCAAAGGTTCTGAGTTCAATTTCCGGCAACCACATGGTGGCTCACAACCATTTGTAATGGGGTCTGGTGCCCTCTTCTGGCCTGCAGGCATACAGACAGAATCCTGCATAAATAATAAATAAATAAATAAATATTTTTAAAAATTGCCGATATAGGAAAGGATGGAAAAGAAGTAAAAAGTAATATTAAAAAAAAGAATTAAATGTATTAATAAACCTTTAAAAATTTTTAAGTTCATCCCAGTGGAAAAGCGTAAGCATGTCCCCCACATTTTCTTATGAAAATGTTCAAATACTGAAGACCCTCACTGTCATATCATGTGTGCACATCACCTAGATCCTACCACAGTCTAACTGCACTGCGTATTGTCCAGCCCCGCCCCGTCCATCCTGCATGGAGACATTCTAGGATAATCTGTTGGAAACAGGACCTTTTTCCCCAATGTAGCTTCATTAGATAAACATTTAGTTACCAACATAGGCAAGTATATCTTACCAATCATTTTCAGAATCTTTCATTTATCCTTTGACAGTTTATACACAGATACAGTGTATCTTGATCATACCCGCCCCAGTATTCCCATTCTCCCCTCCAACACCCTTCACCTCCATGATGGCCCCTCCTCCCTTTGTGGCTCTCTCTCTCTCTCTCTTAATTGTAACCTACTGACTCTTAATTACTGCTGCCTGCTGGAATATTGGCTTAGTGGGTCTTATGTGTGTGATGTGGGGAGGGGTTGTACAAGGGGATTGACTAGGCCTCATGGACTGTCATTGAGCTTCAGTCCTGACCCTCATGTATCTTGACAGCTGTTTGTCTCACTGGCTTGCCCTTGTTCATTCTAAAACATTTAACTTAGTTTTCGTTATCTTTGTGTTTGTATTCCATTCATTTACTTAATAATGTATTCCTACAACAAAGTGAGTACTTTACTATATGCAAGATCTATTCTAAATGCTAAGTATAAGACTATGAAGGGCTGGGTATAGCCCAGATAGTATAGCCTAGCATGTGTGAGGTGCTGGCTATGTGGCAGCGTGGAGCAGTGACCATAACTGAAGTCTGCGCTCCGGAGCCGGAAGACAAACAATAGTAGTGAATGTAAAGTAGAAATCTAGTGATCATTGTTACAGACAAAAGCAAGCTGAGACTAGCAGACAGAGTTTTGGTTTGAGTTGGGTTGGGTTTTAGATTTTTTTTTTTTTAAGATTTATGTGCATTAGGTGTTTTGATTTTTTTGGGGGGGGGTGTTTATTTTTTTTTTTAGAGACAGGGTTTCTCTGTAGCTCTGTGACCTGTCCTGGAACTAGCTCTTGTAGACCAGGCTGGCCTCGAACTAACAGAGATCCACCTGCCTCTGCCTCCCCGGTGCTGGGATTAAAGGCATGCGCCTCCACTGCCTGGCACTTTGTTTTGTCTGTCTGTATGTCTGTGTGAGTGTGCCAGAACTGGAGTTACAGACAGTTGTGAACTACATGTAGGTGCTGGGAACTGAGCCCGGGTCCTCTGGAAGAGCAACCAGTGCTCTTAACCGCTGAGCCATCTCTCCAGCCTTAACAGACAGGTTTCATTTTGTTTCTTGTTTTTATTTTTGTGGTACTAGGATGGGACTCGGGGGCTCATGCTCACTAAGCTTGTGTTCCAGTACCGAGCTACATCCAGTTCCATCCAGACATAGATTTAGATAGGGTAAGAAGGTAACAGCATGCATAGACCCAAGGAGAGGGCCGATCTAGTGGTGAGAAATTAAGCTGCCAGGCTGACACTCAGCACAGCTGCCTGACCTGGTTAGCGTGACTCAGTGGGCAGCAGTAGGAGGCTACAGGCCACCAAGAGGAGGGCCTGCTGGCCCCATGTGCTCAGCAGTGGATACACCAGCTACAGAGGCAAGGATCCAGCAGATGAGCCAGGGTGCCCACAGAACCCAACCCACCCTGCGTTCCCTTCTGTGTATAGGCATTTGAGGAATGGAACAAGACAGAGCTGGACTCGTTCCTGATTGAAATCACCGCTAACATCCTCAAGTTCCTGGACACTGATGGCAAAGAGCTGTTACCAAAGATCCGGGACAGCGCTGGGCAGAAGGGCACTGGGAAGTGGACCGCCATCTCAGCACTGGACTACGGCATGCCCGTCACCCTCATTGGTAATGTCGCACCTGCCACCTGTGCCTTTGGTCCCACTGCTCTGATCCTGGTGTCCTTCTGGATTTCTGCTCTGGACAGTTTGGAGACAGTCTTTGGGCCTGCTCAGGTGTCAGTGCGCCTTTCCTCTTTCTACACGTGGGGAACTCTCCTTATGGGCTCTGAGGTAAACGCAGACGATACCGTCCTTTCTGTGCACTTTTAAATCTGGCAATTTTTACATTTGACTGAAGCCGGGCAGTGGTGGCGCACACCTTTAAATCCAGGAGGCAGAGGCAGGTGGATCTTTCTGAATTCAAGGCCAGCCTGATCTATAGAGTGAGTCCCAGGACAGGCTCCAAAGCTACACAGAGAAACCCTGTCTTGAAAACCCAAAACAAACAAACATTTGACTAAGTATAGTCGTTAATATAAGACCTTTGTCCAGTTGGTTCTTGTGACAGTCTGGATAAGTAGCTCAGGTTAGCCTTGGCCACGTATCTTCTTGCCTCCTGACTGGGGAATGCAGGCATGCCTGGCTTTTTTGGCTTGTTTTGCTAAGATTTCTGTAATGGGTCCAAAAACAAAGGTTCATAAACATACATTTTGTTTATGTAGTCAACATTTATTAATATTTTACAGGTTCTACCCACATATACAGAAAAAATAGGGCATAACCTAGATTCCTTCACCTTCTCATTTAGAAGAACACCACTATCCACATCACTTTCTATTAATGGACTACACATCCAACTCAGATAGAAAGGTGGGGTGGCTCAGTTGGTCTAGTTCTGGGTTTGATCCCTGGCACCGGAGAAAACCAAACCCAGGGAACAAGAGAATAAGAAACTGGCTGTGGGTTGGGTTTTGTTGTTGTTGTTGTTGTTATGTTTGTTTGTTTGTGACAGAGTTGCACTGTGTCCATGTGTCTCCGTAGCCCTAGCTGGCCTGAAACTCATGGAGATCTGCCTGTCTCTCCCTCTTGAATGCCAAAACTGATTCTTTAAGAATAAATTAAAAGTCAGGAGGTGGTGGCAAATACCTTTAGTCCCAGAAGATGGAGCTCTTTGAGTTTAAGGACAGCCTGATCTTCTGAGTGAGTTACAGGATAGCCAGAGCTATACAGAGAAACCCTGTCTTGAAATATAAACAACAGGGCTGGAGAGATGGCTCAGAGGTTAAGAGCATTGCCTGCTCTTCCAAAGGTCCTGAGTTCAATTCCCAGCAACCACATGGTGGCTCACAACCATCTGTAACGGGCTCTGGTGCCCTCTTCTGGCCTGCAGGCATACACACAGACAGAATATTGTATGCATAAAAAAATAAATAAATATTAAAAAAAAGAAATATAAACAACAAATAAACAGGTAAAGGCTCGTACCCCTAAACCCTATTACCTGAGTTCAAACCCTGAGACCCACATGGTGGAAAGAGAGAATCAACTCCTGCAAATTGTCTTCTGACCTCCATATGAATGCCACAGCATTCGCATGGAGAGAGAGAGAGAGAAATATGTAATAAAAAAGAATAAGGTACAGTGTGCTTCTGTAACCATAGTTACTTAGAAAACTATGACAGTAAAATCAGTTGAGGCTAGCAACTCAAGATCACCTTGGTCCTGTGTATATGTGTATGCGTGTGGGTGGACATTCCCATGCATACACATATGTAGACCAGAGGTCACCATCAGCTGTCTTCCCTGTAAAACGAGACTGCTCTTCTGTTTCCCAGCCGCCCAGACCCAAATAATTCACAACAAAACTATATTAGTTACAACACTGTTTGGCCTATTAGCTCAGGCTTCTTATTAACTAACTCTTGCATCTTAAATTAACCCATTTCTATTCATCTGTGAATGAATAGAAACAAGGCTGTGGGTTAATGGGTAAGGTTCTGTTCTGGTATCTGTCTCCTTTACTTGACTTACTCTATCTCTGTTCGGATTTCCTGCCTGGCTTTGCTCTGCTAAACCATTGGCTGAAACAGCTTTATTCATTAGCCAATAGAAGTAACACATATACAGAAGGACATCCCACATCACTTCCCAATCACTCTTTACCTTTATTTTTGAGACAGAATCTCTTCATTGAACCTGAACCTGAACCTGATTGGCTAGAGTGACTGGCCAACCAGCTGTTGGGACCACTGAACATACTGGGCTACAGTCATAGTTATGTGTGGCCATATCTTAGCTTTTTTACACAGGGGTTGGGGACCTTGTATGACAAGCACTCTGCCAACTTTGTCTTTCTTTCTTAATGCCCTTCTGCCAAGACTGTAACCAAAGTGAGTCAGGTGTTCACAGGAGTCTTTGTTCCTGGTGGAACAGTTCTTCTCTGATAACTCGGGCATTTTCCTGTTTACCTTCTCAGATATGGATGTATGGCTGTCTCTCCCTCCTTCTTTGTTTATTTTCTGCTTAGTCATGCCTCACCCTGTGTTAAACACTTGGGGCGAGACAGGGCAGGGGTGTGTGTGCATGTGTGTGTGTCCTGCACAGGTAGGAGGAAGTTGGCTGCATTTTGGCCAATCCCAGTTGTGTTGTGTGCAGGGAACATCTACGCACCACTGACTCGCTACATGTAGCAATGTTACTGTCCTCAGTTTTAGAGACTGGGTTCCCTCCCACCACGCTGGCCGGATGTGGTCCTTTCCTACCTAATGAATAAAAGGGCACAGTCTCAGTCCAACTTACTGTATGGCCAGGAGGGTTCGCCGTGCTTGGTGTTGCACAATTGTCAAGTCATGCTGCACGGAAGGAAGGGCAGGAGTTGAGTAAGGGCAAGAAGACATTGCCTTTTCACCTTGCTCTCGAGCTATGGCTCGCACACTTTCCCCAGCACTGAAGTTCCAAATTAGTTGTTAGCCCCAGAGGTTCAACCTATTGTGTTGGAGGAAAAGAAAATTCATTCCTCTTCAATAAATTGAGCAAGTGGCCTGTCACAAGGGTGGTTTGTGAAAGTATTAAATGTCTTCATGCTCTTTATTAAAAGGTATTATGAAACCAGTGGTTGTGGGTATAAAAAACAGCCTGGGAGGTGGAGCCCCGGCTCAGCAGTTCCAAGCACTCCCTCCCCTTCCAGCGATTGGCTTCCTAACACCGACAGCAGGTTGTCACAGCCCCTGTAGCTCCAGTGCTGTCTGACTCCGCTGGCCTCTGAGGGCACTTCTCTCATGTCGAAACACGTACCCTTAAAAATAAACCTTACCAAAAAAAAAAAACAAAACAAAACAAACAAACAAACAAAAAATGCTAAGCCTGGGGATTAGTGAGATAGCCTAGCTATTAAGAGCACTTGTTTTTGCTGGGCAGTGGTGTTGCATGTCTTTAATCCCAGCGGTCGGGAGGCAGAGGCAGGTGGATCTCTGAGTTCGAGGTCAGCCTGGTTTACAGAGCTAGTTCCAGGATAGCCAAGGCTACATAAAGAAACCCTGTCTTGAGGGAAACAATAATAATTTTCTCAAGTCTGGTGTGGTGCACACCTGTAACCTCAGCAGTTGGAGGCAGAAGCAGAGGACCAGGGCGTCGAGGCCGTCCTCTGCCACATAGTGAGTTTCAGGTGGCTTGTACTTTATGAAGTTCAGTGTCATAACAAAATTTCTTTGAAATAGAAACTGAAATTTTACTATTGGGTTAATATTGAGTAATTGTGTGAATTATGTGTAATCATGGCCTTACCTCTATTTCACCTTGAAACTTCCCTTTGAATTTTGGTTTGGTCTTTGTGGTTGATGCATCTGTTCAGGGCTCCTGACCAGGTGTTGGTCTGGGGGTCTCTGACTGGTTGGATCTCTCACCCCTGCTCTGACTGTGCACATCCTCTCCTAGTTTCTCTGACCGACTCCCTCTTTCCTATGTAGGAGAAGCTGTCTTCGCTCGCTGCCTGTCCTCTCTGAAGGAGGAGCGAGTCCAGGCCAGCAGGAAACTCAAGGGCCCCCAGAAGGTCCAGCTGTCCGGCAGTAAGGAGTCGTTCCTGGAGGACATTCGCAAGGTGGGCAGCCCCTCGCCTTGGCCTTTGCGGTCCAGGGAAAGCTTGTGGGGTTATGAGATCCTCCACGGTGTTCTCATTTCCAGCCTTTCCTCTCTGGGGCCTCTGGGGTGAGAGTGACACCGGGAGGTGGGTGTGGCTGCCCCACCAACCAGCCTGGTGTTGCTCTCTAGGCCCTCTATGCGTCCAAGATCATCTCCTACGCGCAAGGCTTCATGCTGCTCAGACAGGCAGCCACTGAGTTTGGCTGGACCCTCAATTATGGTGGCATTGCCCTCATGTGGAGAGGGGGCTGCATCATCAGAAGGTAAGTAGAGGTGAGCTCAGGGCTGCCTGCTCCCGGCCTGGGCAGTGCTTACATTTCCCAGTAACTGGGAATAGCCATCCTGCGGCAGAACATTGGCAACAATGTAGGTTACATTGTTACAGCCCCCCCTTTGGGATAGGTCTCTACACCTTAAAATAATTATAGTTCAGAAGTATTTGGGAAAAAAATGAGCAGGTAAGTGGTGATTCACTCCTTTACTCCCGGCACAGCAGAGGCAGGTGGATCTATTGAGTTTCTGGTCAGACTAGTCTACAGAGCAAGTTCCAGAACAGCTAGGACTACATAGGGAAGTCCTGTCTTAAAAAAAATAAAGGAAGAAAGAAAAAGGAAAAAAAAAATTGGGATCTGACGTGGTGGTGCACGCCTTTAATCCCAGCACTCTGGAGGCAGAGGCAAATGAGTCTCTGAGTTCAAGACCAGCCTGAGCTACATAGTTCCAGTACAGTCATAGCTACATAGAAAAACCCTGTCTCAAAAAACAAAGAAACAAACTGTATAAAACACTGCTAGGCCCTGCTCTGCTACCAGCACCAGAAAATGTTCTTAACTTTTAGAGACTATTTTCTTAGCATCATTCTCTAGGCAGTGCAATGAACCTGCTTTGTGTTTCGTTTGCATCATAGTAAACCAGCTAGAGATGATGGTGCTTTAATCCCAGCACTTGGGATGCAGAGGCAGGCGGATCTCTGAGTTCAGGGCCAGCCTGGTCTACAAGAACTAGTTTCAGGACAGGCTCCAAAGCTACAGAGAAGCCCTGTCTCGATTTAAAAAAAAAAAAAAAAAAAAAAGAGGGCAAGCATTGGCTGCTCTTCCAAGAGGACCTTGATTCAATTCTCAGCACCCACATGGTGGCTCACAACCATTTGTAACTCCAGTCCCAAGGGGTACAGTGTCCTCTTCTGGTGCCCAGACTTACACGCATGCAAGCAGCACATATACATTCTCTCCCTTTCTCTCTCCATGTGTATGCAGGGTGATGCACGTGTTCCACAGTTGTGTGTAGAGGTCAGAAGACTTTTGTGGGGGTTGGTTTTCTCTTCCCACCATGTGGGACCAGGACTGTTTCAGATAGGCAGACTTGGTGGCAAACACCTTTGCCTCACTGGCTGCTCTGTGCTTCTCAGTGTTACTCTGCTAGCTCTAGGCGTGAGAGCCGTGACTTTGTGCCTCTGTGGAGTGCAGTGACTGGTTATTTCCAGGCCTTCAGCCTGCTGCTGTCATGAGATTGATTTCTTGCAAACTATTTCAGTGTGTTCCTGGGGAAAATTAAAGATGCATTTGAGCGAAACCCTGAGCTTCAGAACCTGCTGCTAGATGACTTCTTTAAGTCAGCTGTTGACAACTGCCAGGTGTGTAACCGGCCGCGGGTGCTGGGCTGTTTCATTCAGCAGCATCGGTGCTGGTGGGGTCTCCTGCAGACTGGAGCCTCAGCATCTCTGGGCAAACCCAGCCACTGACCTTCTGCTCTCTGTGCTCAGGACTCCTGGCGGCGAGTGGTCAGCACTGGGGTGCAAGCAGGCATCCCCATGCCCTGCTTCACTACCGCCCTCTCCTTCTACGACGGGTACAGACATGAGGTGCTGCCAGCCAACCTCATCCAGGTGAGCTTGGGAGCAGGTAGTGCCCTTGAACTTGGTTGGTTCCTGAGGGTTGTGTGCCTATGTGTTAACCTAACCAATCAACTGCACTCCTTTCCTAGGCTCAGCGGGATTACTTTGGGGCTCACACCTATGAACTCTTAGCCAAACCAGGAGAATTTATCCATACCAACTGGACAGGCCATGGTGGCAGTGTGTCATCCTCTTCATACAATGCCTAGTAGGACTGTGGCTCGCCCTCCCTCCCACCAACAGGACGGTTCCTGTGGCACTCAGCACTCCTCTCTGCCCTAGTTCCTGCTCAGATCATTTGGCCAAGTCTTGGCTGTGACTGCTGAAGAAGTCACTGAGGTCCGTTGTCCGGTAGTCCTGAACCACCACACGCTCCACCTCGACCTTTTGCACTGCCTAGGATCCTGTGCTCCACTGCGTGACCGCTCCCTGACTGAGTTGTGCTGTGTGGGTCAGAGGCTGCAGCTCATAGCACACAGCAGGGCTGGGTGTGGGATTGTACAGCCTGGACCATGGATCATGCGTGTGGGCTCTGTACACTCAGAACCTCCACTCAGTAAAAGCGACATATAGTTACCCTCTTCTGTCTGCTCTCTGGCCGTGCCTGCAGAGAGCACGTGTCTGCTCTCTTTCCGTGGGCAGAAAGGTCTGCACTGAGTTCATAAATGGGAAGTGATTTGTTTTCTTTAAAGACACCAAATAACACAGGACACATTAAATTGAAGGTGATTAAGTCTTGGGGGAGGTGAGGAGGCACCAAGGAGTAGATGGACAGGGTCTCTCGTGCCGTTTCTTACTGGACACACTATGTACCTGGAAGTTCATGTACCATCTACCCCGCCACACGCTTGGAATAAACTTCTTAGACTAGCTTGGTGCTCTCTCCTGCTGTTCGGAAGCTGGCTGGGTCCACTCTGGTCTGCCATGGGATTTCCAGTGCCCTGGATCTGTTCCTTTACCAGGCTTTTCATTTGTCTTGTTTACTGATACCATTGCCTGGCCTGGGGCCATCGGACTGTGTTAGGCCAGCAGTGAACTCCGCTCTGTGATGATTTTTCTGGACCCATTTAGTCCCATGAAGGGCCTGAGAGCAGAGCAAACAATGCCTGTTTGGACAGCTGACATGTCTCATCTGTCTCTGGCTTCGGTCTCAGGAGCTTCAGAGTAGGCAGAGCTGACGTGGGAAAGTGGCTTTTATCAAATCCTTATGTTGTTTTTTGAGGCGATGGCCTCCAATTCATGATCCTCCTGGAGTACAGGGTGCATCCTTACACCCAGGCTGTCCTAGAGTGAGGGCCAGGCCCACCCGCCCCTTCAGCCCCGCTTACAGACTAAGGACTGAAATGCACTCCTTAGAGGCAGAGGGATCTGGGGAGAAACAATGGAGAAACTGAGGATGAGAACTGAGAACCGGTATGCTCAGCTGTAGCCATTCCTACTTTACCCCCTGAGAAGCTATGGAGGTAGGATGGGGTCCTAGCCCAGCCCAGCCGTTCCTACTGGCTGTGTAACTAGTGAGATATTTCCTGCCCTTGATCTGTTTTCTCCAGTGATAAGAGTGGCGCTTGGTCCTCAGCACCCATACAGCAGCTGCCATGGGGATCTGACACTGTATTGGGGGTTTGTACAGATGTTCAGAAGGCCTCTGGCCAGTGTCCTGCATGGAGCACACAGTAGGTGTACTAATTAAAAACAGATTGGTGCTTCTCATATTATACCACCAGCATGATATCCCCCAGACACCTGGAGAGCTTCACAAAGTGCAGGTTGGGGGGAAGCCCTTCTTTCTGCATTTCCAACAAATCAGTTGGTGTCATGCTTCTGGGCACACGTGCACATGAACACAATCCCACACAAAAGATTCCAGTAGCAAAGCTGCCAGAGGACTAGTGTACAATCTCATCAAGGCCATGTAGGCAGGGTTCAGGTTCCGAGCTGTCCTGACAGCTGTTTTCCTCATGCACCTAAGCTCGTTGCAGCGCATGCATGTGCATGTGGAGGCCCATTGTTTATTTGGCACGGTCTCATTGTGACCCACAGCTCACCCAATTCAGCTAGGCTGGCTGGCCAGTGAGCCCCAGGGATTCACCTGCCTCTGCCTCCCTCCCCGGACAGATTTGAAGCACATGCCTGGTGACTGGTGATCTTTGCTTTTTTCACATGGGTTCTAATCCTGCCCCATCTCTTACTAACTTGTTATAACACTTGCTTAGCATGAGTGAAGCCCTGTGCTTAGCCCCAGCACTGAAGGAAGCAGCAGCAGGACGGCTCAGCAGGGAAAGGACAAGTCTGACCACCTGAGTTCAGTCTCTGGGCCAACTCCTCTGCATTTGCCATCGTGTGTGTGTTTGTGTGTGTGTGTGTGTGTGTGTGTGTGTGTGTGGTGTGTGTGTGTAGCTTTCTGGGCGTTATGACACTTGTAGCTCTGGCACGCGGGAACTGGGGGATGAAGACCACTTCCAAGCAGTTTAATTCCATGAGGAACTCTTTTGAACTGTAACTGTTTCTGCTTATGAAATGGGGTTCAAACCGGGTAGATGAGAAAAGGAGCACCTAGGGTCTGAGGAGGGAACAAGACCAGATTCAGTGCTAAGTACACCTGGCAACCCTGACCTGGGTACAGTGGAACAATGGCGACATCTAGTGGTCAGTATTAGCTCTCGCATCATCAGTGGGACAATGGTGACATCTAGTGGCCAGTACAGGCTCCTGCATCACCAGTGGGACAATGGTGACATCTAGTGGCCAGTACAGGCTCCTGCATCACCAGTGGGACAATGGTGACATCTAGTGGCCAGTACAGGCTCCTGCATCACCAGTGGGACAATGGTGACATCTAGTGGCCAGTACAGGCTCCTGCATTATAAGTTGAAAATAGTTCCAAAATATACCTGTAATATGCTGCCTCAGCCTGTGCTTGGACTCAAACCCTGCAGGTCACCACAGTGATGTTCATTAACCCTAGTAATTGCCACTTCAAAACGAGGTAGGATGAGAACAAAGAGTGGGGACTGACTGAGAAGTAAGTCTTTCTGTTTGTCTTTGTTTTTTATGAGAGGGTTTCTTTGGAGCCTGTCCTGGAACTCACTCTGCAGACCAGGCTGGCCTCAAACTCACAGAGATCCATCTGCCTCTGCAGATTAAAGGTGTGCGCCACCATACTCAGCCGTTTCCGAGACAGTTTTACTCAGTAGCTCAAACTGGCCTTGAGCTCACTAGCCTCCTGCCTCAGCCTAAGGCATTCACCACCATCCTGGCTAACATAGATGGTTTTCACATAAAGAGAAGCTGGTGTGAAAATTGGGGAGACTAGGCCATCGATTAAGGCCTTCAGAGGCTTTTAAAAAAATGGAATAATCAAGACCCAATGACCTGTGGTCTTATTGCTGTGAAGAATGGAATCTTTCTCTAGGTGGAGACAAACCCTTCTCTCCTCCATCATGCTTAACTCAGTGGGATGGTTCAGGGACCTGGCCTCCAGGGACACTCCAAGAAGTTAAGATTCTGTACTTTTCCTGCCCCCAGTACCATCCCTCCTGCTGCCATGGGGTTCTGTGCTTGGTCCCGAGTGCTCTCCCAGAACTGTTCCCTTCTGTCTTTCTCTTCTGGGGCTGCCCAGGGCCTACTGGTGCTTCAGGCTTCCCTGCTCTTTTTCCATTGTTCCCTCCCTGAGGTTGATGAACCAGTCTGCCTCCATCTTATGTTTGAAAGTCTTTTTATAGTAAAGACAAACTTAGTTCATTCTTGTTTATGATTAAATCTCTGTTTCTCAAGGACCTGTCCCAGGAATGGCAACCATATCTCAAAAAGTTGTTATAACCATCTTGCAAACCTACATTTGTGTAGTGATATTTCACCACCGCCCGGCTCAATTATATTTTAATAAATAAAGTTTGCCAGAAGATCAGAGAGTAAACAGTCCCACTGGTCAGCCTTACAGACCAGGCAGTGGGGACACACACCTTTAATCGCAGTAGCCACACTAGTTTGCCATTGAAGCCGGGTGGTAGTGGTGGACGTCTTTAATCCCAGCCATAAAGAGGAATATAAAACAAGGAGACAGCTCTCACACACAACCTCTCTCTGAGATTCCTAGAGGCAGGATCGTCATTTTGGATTGAGGTAGAGGTAAGAGTCAGTGGCTGGTTGTTTTGCTTTTCTGACCTTCAGGTTGAACCCCAATTTCTGTCTCTGGGTTTTTATTAATCGTGCTATACCTTTGTTTCAAAAGATTGTTATGACCATCTTGCAATCATGTTGTTTCCGGAGCACGTTATGAACCTGTCACGCTTATGTTCTGCTCCTGTAACCCTGCCTATTCTACCTGCCAAATCCTCCATTTGGAACCCCCCTGCCCTCCTCACCGCCAGTGCTGATCCTGTGAGCCCCACTACTTCATTTACATAAGTTATTCTATTGTCAATAAAATAATAAAAACATTTCTGAAGTCAGATATTGGGATTAAAATACCTGATAGATCCAAAGAGCAGTGTTGGAACAATCAGATGACAACTCTCCATACTTCCCAGATGGGAAAGGCCAAGCATTTCTCTAAGCCCCTCCTTATGTCTTCCTGTGCCCCCCTGTCTGGGTCCTCCAAAACCTCTATGGATAATTTTAGACAGCCAGTTACTGACTCAGTCTCAGAAGGTCAGTGTGGCACATAACCCAGAACCCCCAAGTTAGGGGGGGTACAGCCTGTATACATGAGCAGAAAAGCTTGTTTTAATTAATTGCTTCTTTAACTAATTTAGCCCTGATTACTTAGGTCAGTGTTCCTTCTCCTCCCGTCTTTGGAGTTAACACAGCGTGACTGACTCCATGGTCCTCTCTTTTCCATTCTCTTCCTGTGAGGTTTACAGCTTGCCTATCCTGGGGTTTCCCTTTTAAACACTAATGGGTTATCCTCAAGTTTCTGTTTGTGTCTGTTCTTAATTTATTTAGTTAATGTTTATTTTAGAGAGAGGGTAGCCCTGGTTGTTCTGGAACAAACTCTGTAGACCAGGCTGACCTCAAATTCCCAGAGATTCACCTGCCCCTGCCTCCTGAGTACTGGGAATAAGGCAGGCACCACCACTGCCTGGCTTAATTTGCTTAAATTAAGAAACAAGAACCTGGGGCTGGAGAGATGGCTCACATTTAAGAGCGCTGGCTGCTCTTCCAGAGGACCTGGATTCAATACCCAGCACCCACATGGCACCTCACAACTGTCTAACTCCAGTTCCAGGGATCTGACACCTTCACACCAATGCACATAAAATAAATTAAAATAAATTATTTTTTATAAAAAGAAAGAGCGAGCCAGATGGTGGTTGCACATGCCTTTAATCCCAGCACTTGGGAGGCAGAGACAGGCGGATCTTCTTGAGTTCAAGGCCAACCTGGTCTATAGAGTGAGTTCCAGGACAGCTAGGAGTGCACAGAGAAACTCTGTCTCGATAAACTGAAAGAAGGAAGGAAGGAAAGAAGGAAGGAAAGAACCCAGCTGGGTGTTGTGGCAGGTACTTTTAATCCCAGCACTCAGGAGAGAGAGGCAGGTATATCTCTGAGAGTTTGAGGTCAGCCTGGTCTACAGAGTAAGTTCCAGGATAGCCAGGGCTATACAGTGAGACCCTGTCTTGAAAACCTGAAAGAGAGACCCTAAGAGGGAGATTTCCCTGGTATCATTTAACCTCTCTACCAGGACTCAGGACTCCCCAAGACTTCTTCCTTTCTTCTTCCCTTCTTCCCCCTTCCTTTTTTTAACTTTTGGGATGTGTGTGTTGTGAGTTCAAGTCTGACCCGATCTACACATGGAATCCCGGGCCAGCTAAGGCTACATAGTGAAACCTTGTCTCAAGAAACAAACATTAAAGAGCAAGTTCTTATCTTAATGTTCCCAGAAAATGACTCACGATTCATTCTGATCGATCTGCTGCCAGTCATGAGCAGTCATCCTTTCTTTTAATTTCTTCAAAATTTTATTTTATGTGCATTAATGTTTTACCGTAGGTTCCAGGTCCCCTGTAACTGGAGTAAACATGGTTCCGAGTTGCCTTGTGAGTTCTGTGCACTGAACATGGGTCCTCTGGAAGAGCAGTCAGTGCTCTTGACTGCTGAGCCATCTCTCTAGCCCCCCCTTTCTTATTAAGACAGAGTCCCACTATGCAGAGACGGCTGCCCTGGAACTCTGTAGATCCATTGGCCTCAGTTCAGGAGATCTGCTTGTCTCTGCCTCCCCGGTGCTGGGATTCCACTCCTAGCATCATCTTTTAATTCTTTTTTTTTCCTCTGTGTAGCCCTGACTGTCCTGGAATCCACTCTGTAGACCAGGCTGGTCTTAATCCCAGAGATCCATCAGGCTGCTTCTGCCTCCCAAGTGCTAAGATGAAAGGCGTGCACCACCACTGCCAGGCACCTTTTCACTCTTTAGCTGGTGGCACAAATGGACTCATTCCTACACCCCTAGACAGCATCAGGTCATCTGCATCTGCCAGTGCTCCCGACATTGCGGTGTCTGTGTGACAGATGGCTCGCTGTGTCACGGTCCTAGCCAATCCTGCCTTCCATGATCTCACCTGGACCCTGAAACAGACGACACTGGGGATCTGACACCATGCAAAGAGCAGATGCTCTCGGCCAGGGTTGGGAGACTCCAGCGGGCGCCGTCTGTCTGTTCACCTGCGGCAGCACAATAAGCGAGAACCGCTCGCCAAGCGTTGGATACGTGAAGCAGCAGAGAAGTCGTTTGTTCTTGGAACTGAGATATGAACGGGGGCCTGAAAGAACGAGTCAGGAAGGAGGAAGACAACTGGAGGAAGGAAGGAAGGTCCACACTGGGTTCATGTTTGCACCCTCACAGGCTGGGAATCAAACCCGTACCCAAGTACGCCAGGCAAGAGCTCTCCCACTGATCCTCCCCCCCCCCCCGTATTTATTTATTTATTATGTATACAATATTCTTTCTGCGTGTATGCCTGCAGGCCAGAAGAGGGCACCAGACCTCATTACAGATGATTGTGAGCCACCATGTGGTTGCCGGGAATTGAACTCAGGACCTTTGGAAGAGCAGTCAATGCTCTTGACCGCTGAGCTGTCTCTCCAGCCCCTCTCCCACTGATTCTTACCTTTAGAGATTGGTTTATTTTTCCTTTATGTGTATATGTGTTGCTTACATGATGCAGGTTTGTACATTGTATGTGTGTGTCTGGTGTGTCCCCTTGGAGGTTAAAAGAGGGTGTTGAATCCCTTGAAACAGTCATCACAGATGTGAGCCTCCAAGTCAGCGCTGCAAACCAAACCCAAGTTCTCTGCAAGAGCAGCAACTGTGACGAGTTAGTGCTGAGCCATTTCACTACCCAGCTCGCTCTATAGCTCAGCATAAGGGAGACTCGACCAACCCTCATGCCAACCCTCCCCTGGCCCTGGCAATGGGAAGCACTCACTCTGAATGGATGGTATTTGGGCAAGCGTCTCAGTCTGATTTGGGGTCACTGCAGTTGGTGGCCCTTTGCAAAGCATCCTGAGGCTGCATGTGTATTGCTACATCCACAGCTGTCACGCCAGTGTAGCAGAAATGCTGACTGGATGGACTGTTGCCGTAGGATTGGCGTTTGTGCTCCACGGAGTTATTGCCCCAGGCTGTCCCTTGGCAATCAGCTGTGGTCATGATGCCACCTGAAATTGCTACCTGCACTGACTCGACCTCGCTGTCCTTGGCGCTATATGTCTGTCTTTTCCCTTGTCTTTGTGTTCTTTGTGATCCTTGCATATTGCTAACAGATCAGACTATTCCAGGCAGTTGCGGATACAAACAAGACTACTGAGGACATTTTTGAGCTCTGCCCCATCATTCATTAAAGCCTTTAAGGAAATAGCCAGTTCTGGAAATTGGGAGGTCATCGTTAAAATAATTCCTTAATGATGTGGAGCAAAAGGAGTTGCTCTTATCAGGAGAAACCTTAGAAGCCTTCTGTAGGAAAACAGCTGCAGCAACATTAGATGTTTGCCTGAGGGGAATACGTGCGATTTAACAGGAGGCCTATGCAGCCTTCCTTATGGCCAGAAAACCTAGGCTGATTACAACATCTGACCCTGAGAGTCGGGGAGGGAGGAGAGTTGAGATTAATGGTATGAGACCAGTTTCAGACAAGTTTGAGATCATGTCTTTAAAATTTCCTAGCAGAAAGTTCTCCCAGGAAGATAGTGGCCTTCTCCTCTCACACCCCCAAGATATTCTGAGCACAAGATCATTTAGCCCAGCCAGCCGCCTCGTACAGACTGAGCGAAAGTCCTTGTGCCCAAGTCAAAGCATTTTCAAAGATTCTTTTTGTAAACTGTTTTATGCTTTTTTTTAATGATCTGATGATGTATGCCTTTGCCAAGTTCTTTGTTTGTAAAAATATAAAAGCCTTACACTAATTGAAGTAAAGTGCAGCAGCATTTTTCAGTCACATTGAGGGTGTCTGTCTGTCATTCATCGCTGATTTCTGAAATTCTCCTGAGCCTGAGCCCTGATTCTCCCACGGTCGGAGTGGTTCACCTGAACCGGTCCGTGGCAGTGTATGAGTGTCCATAGAAAGCACCGCATTTAGTAATTTACACTTGTTAGCTCTTGTGTGTGTGCTGTGTGCGAGTGTGAGCACACAGTGGGGGTCAGAGGTCTCTTCTGTGGGCATCAGGCTTGCAGGGGTAATATTTTATCATTTGTTAATTGTAGGTGATAACGTGTTTGGGTTTTTTTTAAAGTTCACACATTTAAAATAGGTTTATTCATTTTATTTGTATATGTCAAAATACATTTTTATTTCCAAAATAGTGGGTTTTGCAACTAGTTTCATGCCGAACCAAGGTCTGCTCAATACTACCAATAAAGTCAACATAGCGCGGGAGCTGTTCCAGTTTAGACGCAGGGAATGGGTAACCTACATTGAAATCACTGAACTAGTAGAGACATGCATTGAATCCTCTTCACAGGCATCCAGACATCACAAATAAAACCACAGCATGCTAACTGTTGTGCACCCAGAACACATTGCAGTCACTCAAACCGATCAGTTATCTGTGCCCTACCTCCTCATTAGACCATGAAATAATCTGTATTCAGACCCCACCATTCATCCAGCTCAAATACAACCAAAAATAAAATCCTCACACTGATCCTTGTACCTTTAGGATGAAGAATCCTGAGCTTTGTGGTAAGAGTATTAACCTTCTATCTTCATAAAACCAATCACGAGGGAGGTTACAATTCTACTTCCCTAACGCCCTTCCCCAACCCAAAGTCATCTAAAATAGGCAGTAGAACACAATGACCTTTTAAAATAAAGGGGTACAAGTTCACATTTAATAAAGTATACAATAATACAGTCAGCTACTATAATCTATACAATGTACACTTTATTCCAATGGCTGAACTGTTCAGTGGTTAAGGAGACAATTATGTGCCAGGAAGATGTAATATTTTTTGCATGATTTAATGAAAATGTAAGTTATTTGGGGTCACTGCAGTTGGTGGCTCTTTGCAAAGCATCCTGAGGTTGCATGGCATAAAAGCCATTTTCTTCATGGACTTGGTTTTGCTTGTTTTTTTTTTCTTTTTCTTTTTTTTTAAAAAATATTTATTTATTTATATTTTACATACATTGGTGTTTTGCCATGAGTGTTGGGTCTCCTGGAACTAGAATTACAGACAGTTGTGACCTAATTGAACCCGGGTCCTCTGTAAGAGCAGTCAGTGCTCTTAACCACTGAGCCATCTCTCTAGACCCCTTTTTTTTCTTTTTTAAAGTCACTGAAATGTATATAATGGTCTGAACAATGTTTTGTTTTGTTTTGTTTTGTTTTGTTTTAGTTTGAGATAGAACCTCACTAAGTAGCCCTGGCTGGTCTTGAACTCACAGAGATCCACCTGCCTTTGACTCCCAAGTACTGGGATTAAAGAGGTGCACCACCACGCCCAGAACATATGTATCCCCCCCAAAACACACACACACACACACACACACACACACAAGGTCTCTCTGTGTAACAGTCCTGGCTGCCCTGGAACTCACTCTATAGACCAAGTTGACCTCGAACTCACAGAGATGCACCTGCTCTGCCTTCTGCGTGCTGGGATTAAAGGCGTGCATCACCACTGAGCTATCTCATGCATGTTCTTACAGATGTTTAAGGAAGTGGCAGGACTTGAGACAGCCTCTAGGGTGCTGCACCTGATCCTGGGGTCGCACCAACGCCAGCAAGACCCTTCCACAAACCGCCGCCAGGGGGCGCGCGCGGGCCAGGCAGGAGGCGCTTCGCGCTTTGACCCTCTGCGCAGCCCGTCGCGCACGCAGAGCGGGAAAATCTGACTAGACCGCGGTGCGCCTGCCCGGGGAGCTCCGCAGCGATGGAGGAGACGGAGGCGGAGGAGCAGCGGCAGTTCTCTCACCGGCAGGTAGACGATAAACGGGGTCTCAGCAAGGCAGGATGGCGAGTTCCAGTGTCCCCGGCTTTCCCAGGGCTGTGAGGGTGGAATGTGGGCGCTCATGGGAGAAGGCGGCCCTTGGTTGGCAGAATGTTCGCTCAGCATTCGTGAAGCCGTGGGTTCGAGTCCCAGCCCCGCACAAACGGGCCTCGGGGGGGGCGAACGACTGTGATCCTAGTACTGTGGGGTGGAGGCAGAAGCAAGTTTAAGGTCGTCTTCAGCGAGTTCGAGTCCAACCTGGAATACCGGAGACCCTGTCTCGAAAGGAAACTGGAGGTGGGACTGATGCAGAAGCCGAGGCAGGAGGATTATGGGTTTCAGATCAGTTAGCTTCCCTGGTCTCGAAAGCTAGAGAGGGCAGGGCGTCGGGGCTCAGGCTTTTTTTCCCCCCCTGGTTTTTCGAGACAGTGTTTTTCTGTAGCTTTGGAACCTGTTCTGGAACTAGCTCTTTTAGACCAGGCTGGCCTCGAACTCACAGAGGTCCGCCTACCTCTGCCTCCCGAGTGCTGGGTTTAAAGGATTGCGCCACCACCGCCAGGCTCGGGCCTTTTCTTCCGCGCCCAGGAGGCAGAGCCAGCAGCTCAGAGCTTTCGGCTAGCCTAGTCTACGTAGAGAGAGCCTATCAAAGAGAGACCAAGGGATGAAGAGCGAGAGAGACCTGAAGGTGTGCAGTCCCGAGGGGCCTGATGTGTTCGGAGAGAGGGAGAGCGGGGCTGCAGAGCCGGAATTCAGCCCCTGGCCGGCTGCCCTGGCATCCACCCTGGCGTGGGTTGTCATTTCCCCTCTAGCTTCTGTTTGCTGTGGCCCAAAGGCAGTTTTCTCCTTTGCAAAGTTTTGATAGGAATAACGACCTGTCCGTGGTGGCGAGCGGAACTGGGCTTCCTGAGGTAGTTCTGGGTTCCTGCTGCTCTGCGATTAGAAGTGTTGCTGGTCGAGCCATGGGCACCCCAGTGCCACCGTCGTTTTCTCTTGTTGGCATCTTGCTCTCTGTTCTCTTGTAGCAAGCGCTGTTGTCAGGTAGTCAGGCTCCTATTTAAGTGTTAAAGCCCTGACCCCGCTTACAGATCAGCTGATCACCATTTAACTCTAAGATCAGATGAAGCCAGGCGTGGTGGCACGCTTTGATCTCAGCCCTGGGGAGGCAGAGGCAGGAGGCTCTCTGAGTTCCTGGCCAGCCAGTGTTACAGCGGGACCCTATCTAAAAAATAAAATAAATATCCAATGAAATGACCAGGTGGCTAGTTCGGCACACATCTCCCGCAGACAAGTTCCCCATAGTTTATCACATTTCAGAAGTTTGCTCAGTGTTTGGAGACTGGACCCCGTTGTTCATGCTGGCCTTGAACTTCAGATCTCCTGCCTGCACCTCCCCCGTGCTGGGATGTCAGGCACTCCAGGCCACCAGGCCTGGAACAGCTTGGCTGTCTAACTTGAATAGAATTCCCTTGTTGGATGTCCAGTCTGTAATCGAATGCCTCCATCTGTCCTGCAGGTTTGGTTGTCTTCTCTCTTCATCTAGGATCAAATCAAGGGTTACTCTTGTCTCCTGGGCCATCACTCAATCAGTGACACTGGCAGGTGTGAAGAATGCACTAAAGGCCAGGGTGGGATGGGAGAGCAGGGGCTATGGGGCTTTTTATTATTATTATATTTATTTATTTTGATGGGGGTGCTGTCCGAAATCAGGTTGTCAGGGTTAGCAGCTCTTGTAGCCCAGGCTGGCCTCGAACTCACAGAGATCAGCCTGCCTCTACCTCCCTGGTACTGGCATTAAAGGCCTGCACCACCACTACCCGACCACACATCCCCCCCCTTTTTTTTTAAAAGACAGAGTCTTATTGTTTAGCCCTGGCTAGCCTGGAAATCACAGAAATTCCCCCTGCCACTACCTCCCAAGTTCTGAGATTGAAGGCACACATCACCGTGTCTGGAAATCTTGTTTTTATTTTTTATTTAATTTTATTATTATTATTTTGTGTGTGTGTGTGTGGTGCTAAAGACGGAACTTGGGACCTTACACATGCCAGGCAGGCACTTTGCCACTGAACTACACTGCTGGGCCTTTCTGTTTCTGTAGTCTCAGCTCTGAGAGCCAAGCCTGGCTCTTAGGAGACAGTAAGTGCTCACTAATTAAATGAGGCCCTAAAGATGAACTCAGGTGGGGCGGTGGGTAGTGGCGTACACCTTTAATCCCATCACTCGGGAGGCGGGGGCAGGTGGATCTCTGTGAGTTCGAGACCAGCCTGGTCTACAGAGGGAGTTCCAGGACAGACAGGCTACACAGAGAAACCCTGTCTCAAAAAACAAACAAAAAAAGAGCTCAAATTTGTATCTCTGCTCTGAGGACCCCAGCATTCCTGTCAGGCAGACAGCATGAAATAAGGTGGACAAGGTGCTCCCTTGAGTTTCAAGTCTCATGATTTAGCCTCCAAGGTCTGCAGGAGGAAAGCGGCCCAGCAGCAGGGGCAGACAAAACTTCCTAGAGCCACATGTGTTCAGGAATCGTGTCCTGTCCCCAGCCCCCACTCACATCCGAAAGGATCTTAAGGTCTTTGCCCTTCTAGGTTGATGATTCTTTTGATCTGCTAAAGGCTGGATTTGCTTGTCTGATGTCTAAGCAGACAAGGGGCTTGGGGAACAGGTCCCAAGTTCATCTGCCTGACCTCGCCCAGAGGCCCTGGACCATCTCTGTGGTTGATCCTCATCCTGCCTGTGTGGTGGATACTTGCTAGTGTCTTGGATTCAGGTGACACCACGCCTGCCTGGGTTCTGTCTTCCAAACAGGGCAGCCGTGACTACTTGAGAGACCCTGAAAGACCCTTACCGTCAGGCCTGAGAACTGTTGATGCCCCTCATCGGAGGGGGGTAGGGCCAGTAGACCCTCACCTGATCTCAGTCACCCCAGCCTGCCCTTCCCAGGCAGATGCATATAATTCTGCCCTCATTGCACTTGGCCTCAGGGTTTCGGGGCGAAAGAGAATGTGGACTAGAAGGTTACCAGGAGGGGGCACTCAGTGTGCAATCATGGGGAAGTTATCATCCATGCTGGGTGAGACTGCAGTCCTGTGGCTGCTCTGGGCTCACCCGTGCTCTGTAGGGGTGCCCACTAAATGTACTGGTTCCCCAAGTTAAACATGGGTGATGGATGGAACTATTTGCTGGTGCTGGTGAAGAGGGGTAGAGGTTGGTTTACATCTCCGCGGGGAAGGAGGTCGCACATCAGTGGAGAAACCGCAGGGCTGCTGCTTCCCCTTGATACATCTGCCTCGGAAGGAGTGACATTTTCAGTATCTAAAAGGCTTTCTGGGGACTAGGATGAGGCTCAGTGGGAGTGTTCGCCTAGTGTGTGAGGCTCTGGTTCCATCCCCAGCACTGCCAAAAATGGGGGAGGGTAATTCCTGTGGGACAGGAAGACCATTGTGGTGGCTGGTGACCCTCTAAACCAGAGATGGTCAGATGTGTAGGCCTCAGCCCTTGCTGTCCTGTCACCTGGGCGTGGAGGGCTGTGGCTGCTAGAGACTTGGAACCGAGGCATGGGGTCTTTCTGTCTTCCGTTAGTTATTTTAAGGCCGCAGACTGATTTTTCATTGTATTCCCGAGCAGGGCCTGGTCAGTGGCTAAAGGCTGCAGCAAGGGCTGCTGTCATTGCTCCTTGCTGACTAACGTGGTTTCTCATCTTTATGGGACCTAAATCATAACCATTAGTTGGAAAGTCATGTCCCCCCAAGTCACACTCCAGAGGGTGTCGTTAACTGATTAGTGCACTTGCGTGTCACTCCGCCATGATGGAATGTACTGCAGGAACCAGGCCGGGCAGCCCCTCTCCTTGGTCTTGAGGATGTGTGAGCTCCTGCTTGCAGCCCCTGAAGGACTTTGATTTCCCCACAGAGGCTAAAGGCAGCAGTTCACTACACAGTCGGCTGTCTGTGCAACGAAGTGGCCTTGGACAAACAGGTGCAGTTCAACAAGCAGACCGTGGCGGCCATCGCGGAGGTGACTTTCCGACAGTGCGGTACGAGGCCAGGCCATCTCTGTGGGTTTCACCGGGGACCCGTGTGGGTGGGAGCTGTGGCGTGGCTCATCCCCTCTCACACACACACCCTGGCCACGGACTCCCTGATCACTTCGTGGCTGGAAGAGTTGGGTGTTGTGTGGGAAGGACTGTTAGGTTGTCCTGTTGTGCCAATACCAGTCATTCCCCTCGTTTAAACGGCCACGATGGCCGGAACATTGGACACGTTCCGTCTCGTTGCTCTGTGACACGGCCATGCTTCCCATAGTGTGCGTGACGGCTGCGTCCTGGTGCTGGCACTCACTTGTGAGGAAATCAGAGTTCTTACTATACTTCGCAGATGTACAGGACAGTCCCTAGCGACCAAGGGTGTCATCACAGGTAGGACAAGATTTGTAAGAGGAGTGGAGGGTGCTGGGAAGGACAGAGACGCAGCCATGATTTGGAAAAGCTGGTGAGGCCTGGTGTGACGCACACCTTTAATCTCAGCACTCAGGAGACAGGCAGGTGGGTCTCTTGAGTTCAAGGCCAGCCTGGACCAGTGAGTTTCAGGATGGCCAGTGCTACACAGAGAAATCCTGTCCTGAACAACTTAAAAAAAAAAAAAAGTTGGTAACTGCTCGCCTGGGGTGCCTTTGCTCACCTCCGAGGTTTGCCGAGTCTGCTGACTGGAAGCCAAGGCTTCAGTCTTCTGAGGTGGAGATGAGCCAGCTGATATCTATTTTTTCCCCTCTCTTTCAGAAAATTTTGCCAAAGACCTTGAGATGTTTGCCAGGTGGGTAGAAAAGCTGGCTGTGTAATTGAGGTCCATTGACATCACCGCCCCCATCTGGTGGTGTATTTCAGTTCTGTGGCGCCTTGTTTGCTGGGGGCTCGTGCCTCATGACGACACTGCAGGGACCTAACATCTGCTCTGAACACGTCACTTGAGATCGTCCGGTATCTCCGAGTCCTTTGAAGGTCTCACTGACAGAGGTCTGAATGGCGGCTCCAGGACTGCAGTGCACGGCTGCCTGTTTTAAAAACCCTTTCTTGGGGAGGTTGCGATTGCTAAGGATGTGGGAAGTTGGGGGTCAGTCCCCCTGTGGAGAGGGCCTCAGAGCGCCACAGCCCTGATTGCTTGCAGGTGTCAGAGAATGACAGGCAGGGGCTTTCATTCCGTGCTTGCTATGAGGAAGACTAATCTTCCCGGGAAGGGGGAGGCCTGCCCTCAGCAGGAGAAGCCTGAGCTCTTACAGGTGATTTATGTTTGGCTCTTCAATTAGTACCTCAGGTAATTGGAAACCATTGCTTTTATGCAGCCCTTGGAATGGCTGAGGCTGGGAGGGCTGAAGCTTCTCTTTTGCCTCTGCTCACCTCAGCCTCTGAGCCATGCTTCTCACCTTGCCCTCCGCACTGTTTCTCGGATGAATCTTCCCGGTAAATTAAAGCAGCGGGTTCCCAGGGGGCTCTAAATCTTCCCCTTCCTGTATATATTATCAGTTCCTAAAAACTGCTTGGCGTCGTCAGCTCGGCTGAGGGGGATACGGTGCTATTATGGGATGCTGGCAGCTCATTCAGCTGCTGCTTATTTGCGCCCCACCCCCAAGTCCTGCGAAGTAGCTATCACCTTCAGCTCCCCTTTCTGTGTTAGCTGTGGAAGTCAATGAAATTCTTAAAAAACGTTTTCGTGTGGTTCCAGAAACAAGCTGGGCATGGTGGGGCATGCCTGCAATCTTGGTGCTTGGGAAGTTGAGGCAGGAGGAGTCCACGTTCAAGACTGGCCTGGCTCCATAGTGAGGCTGTCAGAACAATCCAGAAGCTGGGCTGAGTGGTGGCTTCAAGAACAAGAGCACTTGTTCTTGTAGAAGTCCTGAGTTCAATTCCAGACCCTCACCATGGCTCACAGCTGTTAACAGCTCCAGCGTCCTCTTCCATCCTCATGCACGAGGACAGGCGTGGGAGAGACACATACATGTACACATGTAAAATTGTAAAATCCAGAAACTAGGAGTTAGGATGCAGTTCAGTGGCAGTCACATGGTTGGCATAGAAATGTGACAGCTTTGGTATGGGTGCCCACAGAGGCCAGAAGAGGACAGGTCCCCTGGAGCTGGAGTTGTGATCTGCCAGTTGCAGATGTTGGGAATTGAACTCCACCCTCTGTAAGAGCAGGGAGCAGCCCTCTCGGCAGCCCCCATCTTTCCCAGCGAGGCTTGGAGGAGGATGTGAAGGACCTCGGCCCAAACTGTGGGCAGGAGGCAGAACCACTTTAAAGGCAGGGCTTCATTCTGCCAGGCTCGTGGGTGTGGGTGTGCTGAGGGGGGTTCAGAGCTTGCCAGGCTCGTGGGTGTGGGTGTGCTGAGGGGCGTTCAGAGCTTGCCAGGCTCGTGGGTGTGGGTGTGCTGAGGGGCGTTCAGAGCTTGCCAGGCTCGTGGGTGTGGGTGTGCTGAGGGGCGTTCAGAGCTCGCAGGGAAGTGGGTGTGGGTGTGCTGAGGGGCGTTCAGAGCTCGCAGGGAAGTGGGTGTGGGTGTGCTGAGGGGGGTTCAGAGCTTGCAGGGAAGTGGGTGTGGGTGTGCTGAGGGGGTTCAGAGCTCGCAGGGAAGTGGGCTCTAGGAGGTGCTGCAGGTGCTCTGTCTGTGACTCAGTCCTGGAGAAGAGCTTCAGGAGCCAGCATCATGGATGTTTGCCTGGCCGTTCAGCCATCGTCTACTTATGCAGAGGAGTCGTGTCTTATGGTGACTCCATTCTCTCCATCAGCCTTGTGTGTGCACCTTGCGTGGTCTGTGGTCCCACAGACGACTGCGATAGAAAGGGTGGCGTTAGACGGCGTCTCACCCTTTGCTCTCAGCACACTGACTCTCAGACACAGTTGACAGATTGTCCTCTGTGTCCTCTGTGGAGCTGGTATCCTGTAGCACGGTTACTAAAACCCAGAGACAGAAATTGGGGTTCAACCTGAAGACCAGAAGAGCAAGGCAGCCAACCACTGGCTTTTACCTCTACCTCAGTCTGAAACGGCGATCCTGCCCCCAGGAATCTCAGAATGAGACTGTGTCTGCGAGCTGTCTCCTCCTGTTTTATATTCCTCTCTAGGGCTGGGATTAAAGGTGTGCACCAGTACCGCCCGGTTTTTATGGCAAACTAGTGTGGCTACTGGGATTAGAAGTGTGTGTCACCACTGCCTTGTCTGTGAGGCTGACCAGGGTGGCTGTTTGACCCTCAGATCTTCAGGCAGACTTTGTTTATTAGAGTATAGATGAAATGTCGCTGCAGTGTCCTGGCTAGGAACCTCGCTCATTTCTGTGTCATGATTGCCTGGTGGCTTGACTCTGACGGGATGGGTTAGGCATCCTTGTTCCTCCAGCCGTGAACTTTTAAGTCCCGTCCTAACTTTAACACCACAGTTTGGTGACGTGTTTCTGCCCTTTCTGCAGACACGCGAAAAGAAGCACAGTTACCACTGAGGACGTGAAGCTCTTAGCCAGGCGGAGTAATTCACTGGTGAGAGATGAATTTCTTCCTCACCCTCGTCCCCCCGGAATACATTATTCCCAATTAATCACTTGAAGGCGTGTAGTTATTCTCCAGGGCACCTTGCATTAAAAACTGGAGATGGCTGAACCATTCAGACCTCCCGTAATTTATAGCCCTCCTTTCATCATGATAGATCTTGCAAAGCCAATTTGAAATTTTCTAATCAGCTCTCTCTGGATTCCATAATTTACCTTTTTTGTAATATCTCAAAACTTTGGTGCCATGTTTCATTTACAACATGATGTCACAGACCAGTCATGGGTTAGTTGGTCTATGGGGATAGCTTCCTTGTGGTACCCACCCCGCCCCCACCTAATGGGGATTGAAAGTAGGGCCTTGTGCACGCTAGTCAGGTGCTGTCTGTACCACTGCACCGCATGTGTGCCTGTCTACCGTGTGCGTGCCTGGTGCCCGTGGAGGGCAGATCCCCTGGAACTGAAGTCACACGTGGTTGTGAGCCGCAGTGAATGCTGGGAATCAAACCTGGGTCCTCTGTGAGGGTAACAAGTGCTGTAAACCAGAGCCCCTCTCCAGCCTCAGTTCCTGTTCTGAGACAAAACAAGGGGCATGGGCTGGAGAGATGGCTCAGTGGTTAAGAGCATTGCCTGCTCTTCCAAAGGTCCTGAGTTCAATTCCCAGCAACCACATGGTGGCTCACAACCATCTGTAATGATGTCTGTTGCCTTCTTCTGGCCTGCAGACATACACACAGACAGAATATTGTATACATAATAAAAAAAAAACAAAAGCTATTTAAAAAAAAAAAAAAAACAAGGGGCATGCTGTGTATACAGGCCAGTCTTTTTTTAATTAATTTATTTATTAGAAATTTCCACCTCCTCCCCGCCTCCCTTTTCCTTCCCCCTCCCCACCTACAGACCAGTCTTGAACTTGACTTTTAGCCTAGGCAGGCTTTGAACACGCGACAGGTATGCCCCCAGGCCCAGCCGTTCCACAGTTCTGATGGGCTAGGGATGGATGGAACCCTGCCAGGTCAGTTATGCAGAAGAGCACAATTTCTATTTTTTCACATCTAAAACATCATTTTGACCAAACTGTCATTTTCTAGGTGAAACACTTGACACAGCCGGGGTCACTGACTGTGGCTAACGGATGTAGAATACCATAACCCTCCCGTCTCAGCCTCCCCAAGAACACCTGACTGTGGCTAACGATGTAGAATACCATAACTCTTCCCGTCTCAGCCTCCCCAAGAACTCCTTTCCACAAGAGCGGGGAGATGACTCTGAACTGTGACCCTCTTCGTTTTCAGTTCAGTTTTAGTGCTAATAATTGGAATACTGGAGAAGGCATAAGTTATTGTGATTATTTTTAGGTTTATAAATTAGTTTAGACAGATGTAAAGACTTAAATATAGTTTTGCTTTTTATGTATCTACATAGCTAAAATACATCACAGAGAAAAATGAAGAGATTGCTCAGCTCAACCTAGAGCGAAAGGCCAAGAAGAAAAGGAAGCCAGAGGATGAGAGCAGTCACTCCAGGGAGCCCGATGCTGAAGTGGTGGACAGTGAAAGTTAATCACTTCTCTTCCCAGAGACGTGTGCCCACCACCAAGGGCCGTCTGCGGGATAAGTAGAGACGTCTAAAGGAAACGCGTGACTGCACAGCTTTTCATGCTGCCAGTTTCAAGAATCTAATGGCGGCTTCCTGCAGAGTGTCCGCGTGCTGTCCCCGGCACAGGCGAGGCTGGCATCTGGATGGCACACTGGCATTGTGGCTAAGGCTGATGGCTCGTGTTAACAGTTAGACCTGCTGGGTTTGGGGTGAGCCGTCCTTCACTGCCTACTTTCTAGGCCAAGTGACGGTCTCTGAACAGTGAATAAAGCTGTTTCCTTAGCTCTGGCTGCTAAGGTTCTTTCAGACCCATGAAAGATGGTGCTGGGGATGGGGTTTCTCATTCTTTAGCGCACCTTTGTAATGAAGCCTTGGCTTTCCTGAGCAGAGGTTCGCTTGAGGGAGAGTCTGGAGCTACAGTGTGAAATAGTGGTGCGGGGGGAGGGGAGGCCGCATAGACTTCAGGGCCTGCTCTTTCCCTTATACAGTGGTAGGGTCCCGAGGGTGGTCTGGGGCCGGCAAGGTAGCTCAGTGGGTGAGACATTTGTCAAGCATGGTGACCTGAGTTTAATCCCATGCTGGAGGAGAAAACTGATTCCCAGAAGTTGAGAAGGGACGTGATCTTTCAGAAGGCGCCATCCGGCCTTCAGTTTGCTTTAGGTGTGAGCCTTCCTTGGGACCTGGCGGTCTCTAGTGGCCTGAGATGGGTTTCAGGTCTGGGCAGCTCTGAGGGATTCATACATTTGTCCCCACAAGTCTTTTTTTTTTTTTTAATTTAAATTTTTGGTTTTTTGAGACAGGGTTTTTCTATAGCTTTGGAGCCTGTCCTGGAACTTGCTCTGTATACTAGGCTGGCCTCGAATTCACATAGATCCACCTGCCTCTGCCTCCCAAGTGCTGGGATTAAAGGGATGCACCACCACCGCCCAGCCCTCATGTGCGCACTTAATTTTAAAAATAAAGAAAAGTGTCTGGGGGAGGGGCACAAGTGTGCGGGTCAGAAGACAAGTTTGTTGAAGAACCAGCGTGTTCTCACCTTTCACCAACATGTAGGTTCCGAGGATAGAGCTCGGGTTAGCAAGTTTGTATAGCAAATACTTTACCCACTGAGCCATCTTGCTGACCCCATAAACATGGTGATTCTGTTTTTGAGACGGTCTCATGTAACCCTGGCTGTATCCTTGAATATAGACCAGGCTGTCCTTGAACTCAGAGTTCCACCTACCTCTGCCTCACAAGTTTGGCCATTCCTTTTCTGGACCAAAATAATAAGCACCACCAATCTTAGAATTAGGCGTATATTTCCAAGTGCTGGGACTAAAGGTGTGCATCAACACACATGACCTGTGTGTGGGCACATATGTGTGCTATGGTGTGCACACTCGTCTCTCCCACCATGCTGGCTCCAGGGGATTGACAGGCCATCAGGCCTGGTGACAGACTTACCTGTTGAACCATCTCACTGGCCTAAGTTAAAGAATGTGACATTTGCTAACATGGGAAGTTTGGAAAGCCCTAGACCATGAACTATGCTCAGTGTCACCGGGATGCAGAAGGCCCTTGGTTCCTCCTATGCCTTGCCTTCTGCATCAGCATCTGTACTTGAGTGAGTTTAAGGTCTGGCTGAAGAACCAGGGTTTGGCCCAGGCAAAGGGCAGTGCTGGGATGTAGCGCCTGTACTACAGGACGGTACCGGGAACTAGGCTGGAGTTTTAAAAACATACCCACACAGACAGAGACACAGGGACAGGAACATGGGTCATCCTTGAAACAAGAATGCCCCCTTTCTTGTGTACCAGGGCAGCTTATGTAGGGATCCTTAACTGATAGCCACGCCCCAGCCAAACCCACCAGAAACCACTCCCCTGCCATCAGGAACTCCTGAGGGTCTGGGGGTCCACAGCCTCCAACACTGGGACAAGCTCTTCCTTGTGATTGGGTGAAGCCCTGCTGTCCCGTGTCCCCGAGTCCTCTCTGCACCTATTACTTCTGCTCTAGCAGATTCAGGCAGACTTCATTTCTGATCTGGGGATGGAACCGAAGCCTCACACATGACAAGCACGTGCTGAGCTGAGCCGCATCCCCGTCCTCTGCTTTGCTTTCTTATGGGTAAGATCCCACGTTTGAAGCTCTTTCTTTACCCAAGCCTAATTTCCTATTCTGTTAAATCGCTCGACTTTGTTCTAATGGCTTCCTGCTTGCTGCAGGCACAATTACAAGGAAACCAAACTTCCTCACAGCAAATGCACATGCACGTGTTCTAAAATGAGAGCAGATCCACTCTGGCACAGGAAAAGTCCTGAGTCTTTAATTAAGGGGCTAAATCCAACCTCACGAATGTTTCTTTGAGAACTGATTGCTCCGGCTCGTGCGTCACGGCATGAGTGGAGAGGCATGCAAGTTTTCAGTGGACGTGTGCAGGCCCCCAAACAGCTGGCACCGGAGCTTAAAATACCAGGGCTCCAGAGAAAGACCCCATCCGCGGAGCACTGACCTGAGGACAGCCGAAGAGGATGGGTGGCCGCAGAGCCAGAGGCCAGTGGCTGTTGGCCTTCGGGCTGCTGCTGCTGCTGCTGTGGGGGGCTGCGGCCACCGCCCTTCCGCTGGAGCGTGGTCTCACCGGCCAGGACAGTGGGGTGAGTACAGTCCCCACCCAGTGAGTTGCCCTGTGTGTGTGTATGTGTGTGTGTACACTTGTGTGTGTGACCCCAGGATGCTACTATGTCCCATTAAGACCACTGGTCTCGCTTGTCCTGGCCTGTGTCTGTTCAGGGGCTCCTTCCTCTCTGCTGGTGTCCGCTTTGACTTCTGTCGGCTGAGCTTGTGGACCGGCTCCTGCCAGTATTGGTCACACGGACTGCGAGAGCCATAATTTATGTACACAGCTATGCTCTCGCTGGCTCACATTAATTCCTGCCATCCCTTCCTCTACAGTATAAATTCATAATTTCATCAAGTGATTTACTTTCTCATTTTTTTTCAATTTTGAAAAAGTTCCAAGAAAGAGTACATAAAGTTGACCATTAGAAACGGATTTTTCTCTGAAATTACCAGCTGAGTTTCCGGCGGGTCGTTTATCATCAGAATACTCCTAGATGTTTCCCAAGGAGTTTGAAAGACCAGACCTTAGCCTCTTTGGGTCTCCGAACACCCAGCAGGGTGTCTGAAAACAGCAGCAAGTTAAATGAACCTGTCTGCCCCGGGGTGTCTGAGCCGTCAGTCACCTGGGCAGATCTCTCAGAGCTGAGGACCTCAGCAAAGAGTGTTAGAAGGGAGGGGCAGCAATTCACTCATCGGTATTTTAAGACAAGGTTTCACTCTGTAGCCCTGACTAGCCTCAAACTCACAGTAACCCACCTTCCTTTGCCCACAAGTGCTGAGGAAGGCCCGTGCTACCGTGGCTGGCAAAATTTAGCAAAAATAAAATAAAATAAATTTAAATTTGTCCGTCTCCCTCTACAGAGCAGTTTCTCTATGATTCTCCAGATGCAGCCTTTGAGGGAAATGTGGTTTGTTAAGGAGAAGCTTGAAGCTTGCCGTCTGGAAGGAAGCGGTGGGCTCTTCTGAGGCTGACTGAGTCCAGGGCTTGCTTCACTCTGCTTTGTCCTTGCTTCTCTGAAAACACAGGAAGCTGCGGAAGGGAAGAGGGCCGGCCTCCTGACTTTCCTTGCCTGGTGGCACGGGTGGACCTCCCAAGCCAGCTCCAGCGCCCTTGTCGGAGGGGATACCAGCGAGGTGTCTAGGCGACAGGAAAGCCCACCTCTCCAGCAGCCCCCACGCCGGGATAAAAAGCCCTGCAAGAACTTCTTCTGGAAAACCTTCTCCTCTTGCAAATAACCCCGCCCTGGCCATCCCATGAAATGCACCCATAGTCTGAATAAAGAGTGTCAGGCAGCATGGAACTTTCTTAAGTCAACTTTTCTTCCCACGCCATGTGAAAATTACTAAATTTCAGTAATGGCCCCTATGAATATAGGTGAAATAAGGAATTGGAAACCCATAGGGAACCCTCCAACTAAAAATTTTGATGGTGCTTGCCAGAGTGTATCCAGCAGGACCACTGGGCTTCTGTCCTGGTGCTGGGAGGTGGGGCTTCTCTTCTCTCAGTTGAAAACAACTAAAATCCGTGTGTGTCTGTGTGTGTGAACACAGCACAATTTTTTCAACAAGGTCTGTGTAAGCTCAGGCTAGCTTCAAACTTGCAGTGTAGCCAAGAATGTCCTTGAAATGATCCTCCTGCCTCTACACCTCAAGGGCTCAAGGCTGCATTTTTAAGAGTTCCAAACAGCGTCTTCGGTTTATTTTTGACTTTTGGAGAGTGGGTCTCACATATAGCCCACTTGGTCTTGAACTCACAGCCTGTCTTCATCGCTTGAGTGCTGGGATTACAGATGCACCGTTGCAGCCAGCTCTATTCCAGTCTGTTTTAATATGAGATGTCTAAGAAGTCTCCAGGCCTGAGGCAGAGTGCCTGCCCAGCAGCCATAGGGCCCTCCCCTTACTCAGCACTGAAGTTCACAAGCCAGTGAGCAACACTGCTCAACCAGCACCCTGATTATTCCTCATAGTTTAGCTAAAATTAATTTTGAAACTAATGTTGTGCTGTTAAGCTGACACCATGCTGACATGCTTATAAAAGTTATATTCAAATTCGCTCTGCAGCAGTTTTAATTAGAAATATTAATTTGTTACATTTCTTTTCCCTGCCTGTAGTTTCAGTTTTTCTTTGTGAGAAAAGACATCTAACAAAAGAATCACACTGAGCAGCGCTGCCCCATCCAGCCGTTTGGAGAAGGAGAGTCACGGTTTAGCCGTAGCTGGCCCGTGCCTTGGTGTGCAGACCAGGCTGGCCTCCAATGCACATTGAGCCGCCTCTTTCTGCCTCTTGTGTGCTGAGACTTGGGGTGTGTACCACATTGCCTAGCTTACCTAGACTTCTGAGACAGGTACCCCCAAAATCCAGTATCCATGATGAGTGAGAGAAAGGGGGGAAGACCATGTCTGCTCATAGGTGTGGTGGAGAAAGTTTACTGTAGATAAAAGCCAGAGCACAGCCAGAGGCAGGGACATCTGGGAGAATCCAGTGTGGACGTGACCAGGCTGAGCTGGGCCATGTGGAGAGAAGGGGGTAGGGGAAACAGGTGCAGCAGCCAGGAGGCCAAAGGTAAAAGGGAAGGTTACCAAAATGTCTGGATTATATAGGGAAGAGCTTCTGAGGAAGGGCAGCCCAGCCCCTGGGCTGGAGAGTTCGGGGCAGAGGGCGTGTGTGCCAGCCATACCCTGTAACAGGTAGGGACTGAGGGATGCTGGGAGAACATCTGGCAGCCAGATCCGCTTTGATGAGTTAAATAGACACCTCAGCCGCTTGTCCCGGGCTTGAAACTTAACACACACTTTGTCCAGTGAAATACTTAATGCGCAATTGTCACGGCAGCTTTTCATTTTAGTTTCCAGTGAGAAACAGATGAGAGGCCATTCCGTTTCTGTGATCTGACACCGAGCAGCCACTGAGCTCCCAGCTAAGCAGGATTTTGGTCTTCCCCAGGAAGCAGGGGAGAAATCACTGTTGCCAAGTTTAGCACTTTTTAATTCTCCCTCATAGCCTTGAAATCCTTTCTGGTCATACACACTTGAACTATTGAGCCACAGTCACTAAGAGAAACACCAAGTGTGAAGGCTCTCGATGCTCAGCTTTTGGTCACTGCGCACGTGGCGTCAGGACGGCTGCAGGGCCGTGCTCTAGTCCACCGTGTGGCCAGGGATCAAACCAGGGCTGTCAGGCTTGGGAGCAATCGCCTTTACTCACTGAGTTGTCTTGCAGACTACCAAAAAAAAAGACCGGGTGGTTCAGGGCGGTGATTGCTGCCCTCAGGAGATTGAGACAGGAGGATTGCTGTGAGTTCAGGATCAGCCTGGGCTGCGTAGTTCAGGGTGAAACCCTGACTTAAACCTCCTCCCTCTTCAGAAGACCTTGGCAGTGGCTGAAGGTCACTGCAGTGGGTGGATCTTTCTTCCTGTGTGTGATGAGAGGCTGGGACGACTGCCTAGGTGTGAGCCACAAAGCTCTGCAGCTACAATTACGTCAGCTTCTGAGAGTCGTGCCTAAAATGGGGGAAAAGCCCAGGGCTGGCTCACCAGGATGAGCTTCATCCTCTTCTCTGGACGCCAGGGAGCGGACTCCAACTGTGACTCCCGACTTGGCTCTGTGGTCCTCAGAGCTGAGCCCCACCGGCCGTAATTACGAGCTGAGTACGGCAACATGATGGATGGAGCCGCATCTCACTTCTGCACAGCAGCCTAGGGACCAGTGCTGGGTCCGTGTACTGGTGGCCGCTGTCCAGCTGAAAGGCCAGAGAGGCTCCAGAAACTGGTCTTGGAAATTTTTTTCTAGAACAGAGATGTGCTAGTGATTTAGATTCACCTGGAGTCTTCTCTGCCCTGCCTTTGAGGCTGTGAACTTTACCTTAGCTGTGCCCCACTGGAAGACAATGAAGTTAATGATCCTGCCGGGCAGTCTGTTAGCTCAGGCTACCTAAGTTCAGGACTTTGATGTTGACCTCAGCTGTGTTAGACTGTCTGTAGTTTGGATGTATTTGGCCTCGATATGCTCACATGGGGTGGCACTATTAGGTGTGGTTCTGTTGGAGTGGGTGTGGCCTTGGAGGAGGTGTGTCACTGTAGGGGTGGGCTTTGAGGTTTTCCATGCTCAGGACACCACCCAGTGTCTCAGTTAACTTCCTGTTGCCTGCAAGATGCAGGACTCTAAGCTACTCCTTCAGCACCATGTCTGCCTGCATGCCGCCATGATGATAATGAGCTGAACCTCTGAAAACTATAAGTGAGCCACCCCGATTAGACGTTTTCCTTGTAAGAGTTGCTGTGCCAGGTGGTGGTGCTGCTCACTTTTAACCCCAGCACTTGGGAGGCAGAGGCAGGTGGTTCTCTGTGAGTTCAAGGTCAGCCTGATCTACAAAATGAGTTCCAGGACAGGCGCCAAAGTTACAGAGAAACCCTGTCTCAAAAAACAAAAACCCTAACTGAGACAGGATGGACCCATATGCTCATAATTAATAAGCTGGGGATAAGTGGGTGAAGTACATGCACTCATGAGGACCTGAGCTTGGCCTCCCTGGCACTCATGTAAAGAAAGCCAGGAGACGTTCTGTATACTTGTGAGCTGAGTCCAGTGTTGGGGTCAGAGGCAGACCCTGGGAGTTCAGTGACTATGAACCCATTATTTATGACTTGTTTCTGAGGCCGCATCTCTTGTCCCCGTGCTGGCTTGAAGATGTCCCTGTAAGTCCCAGGCATTTGGATGCTTGGTCCCCAGTTGGTGGGTGTTTGAGGAGGATCAGGAGGAAATATGTCACCTGGAAGGGGTGATGTTTCAGAGGACGTTGTCTGCTTTCTGTCTGTGGTTCAAGACGTGAGCTCCGTGCTATCAGTGCCTTTGCTCTCAGCATGGACTCAACCATCAGGAACTGTAAATCCAATTCAACTTTTTTTGCGGGGGGATAGTTATTTTATCTATGGGTGTTTTGCTGCGTGTGTGTCTATGCATCATGTGTCTGGCTGGAGCCAGAAGAGGCAACACCTGTGGAACTGGGGTCACAGACACTTGTGAGCCACCATGTGGTGCCAGGAATCCAAACCAAGTCCTCTGTAAGAGCCAGTGCGCTGGTGGTGCTGATGTTGTTTTTCAAGACAGGCTGTACTGTAGACCAATGGCCTCGAACTCACAGAGATCCACCTGCCTCTGCCTCTCAAGTGTTGGGATTAAAGGCCTGCACGGCCCCATACCTGGCCCCAAGTTTCTTAAAAACCACAGGTAGAAGCCAGGCAGTGGTGGCACACGCCTTTCATCCCAGCACTCGGGAGGCAGAGGCAGGCAGATCTCTGAGTTCGAGGCCAGCCTGGTCTACAGAGTGAGTTCCCAGTACTATATCATATAGCTCATACACTACCTGTAACCATCTCCAGGAATCTGAAAACTCTGACCTCCGAGGGCACCTGTGTGTGTGTGTGTGTGTGTGTGTGTGTGCGCATGTGAGTGTGTGTGCACATATGTGCACACACATACACACCTTCCCATAATTAAAACTTCAAAAATGATGTAAAAGAAAACCAATAAGAACACACTATAAGTCAGGTGGTGGTGGTGTACGCCTTTAATCCCAGCACTTGGGAGGCAGAGTCAGGCGGATCTCTTAGTTCGAGGCCAGCCTGGGCTATAAGAGCTAGTTCCAGGACAGGCTCCAAAAGCTACAGAGAAACCCTGTCTCGGAAAAAAAAAAAAAAAAACACAGCATAAAGCCAGCACAGTGGTGCACACCTTTAATCCCAGCACTCAAGAGGCAGAGGCAGGTGGAGCTCTGTTAGTCTGAGGCCAACCTGGTCTACAGAGCAAGTTCCAGGACAGCCAGGGCTCTGTTACACAGAGAAACTCTGTCTTGAAAAAAAAAAAACCTATTAAAAAAGGAGAAAACAACAAAATAACCAAAAAACCAAAATAAAAATAAAACCCAAAAGTATAGTATAAGATCCAGCCAAAACACCAAATGTATAAAACCCTACAAATAAAATATAATAGACAAATCTGAAGAAGCAAAATGCATAGCCAATTAGGAACTGAATGGCCAGATAGTCTAGTAAGGACTCGGTAATAACTCCTGTAATGGATGAGATGTATATATTTCAAAGATGACCATTAGCCCTTTCTCTCTGGAAAATGAAAAATCCACTCATTTTCTTCTCTTGCTTTTATCTAGAAATTAAAGGTTAGGAAGTGGTGATTAGCAGGGCTCCTGTCAAAGCCAATTGCCTAACGGGGACCGACATTTGGACCGGAGTCGAAAGAGCACAGTAAGGTTAATGGAGAGGTCGTTAGTCCCTGCCTGGCCTCGACATTCTTCTCTCCTACCCAGGCCGGCCTCACTCAGCCCCTCTTTAGCACACGGCCAAGTGGCTGCATCTCTCTTGCAGGTCGGGTGCCATGGTGGGGTGGGAAGGGGATGGTAGGGTGGGCTCGTGTTCTTCAGCTGCTCTCAGCCCATCTTTGGGCAGGGCTTCCCTAGACTCACTGACAGTGCTGACGATGCTCCTGCCTCACACCTCCTGACGCTGGGGTGTGAAAGGGACCCGCCTTCTCCCCAGGCCACGTGGCATTTCATGCAAGCCCTTCAGCCTTGGGGATTTAGCACCCAGCGTCCTGGGGAGATGACCCAGCAGCAAAGGTGCTGAGCGAGCGAGCCTGGTGACTTTGCTTCTCGGATTCGCGTGTGCGCCCTGGTACCCACGATGCCTGCATCTGACTCGCGTGTGTGCCCTGGTACCCACGATGCCTGCATCTGACTCGCGTGTGTGCCCTAGTACCCACGATGCCTGCATCTGACTCGCGTGTGTGCCCTGGTACCCACGATGCCTGCATCTGACTCGCGTGTGTGCCCTGGTAACCACGATGCCTGCATCTGACTCACGTGTGTGCCCTGGTAACCACGATGCCTGCATCTGACTCACGTGTGTGCCCTGGTACCCACGATGCCTGCATCCATTTCACATCACACACAAACAATTTTTAAAAATGGGGAGGGGGCTGGAGAGACGGCTCAGCAGTCAGTTAGGAGCACTAGTTGCTCTCAAAGAGGACCTGAGTTTGAGGCTCTCAGTACCCACATGGCAGCTCACCATCATCCATAACTCCAGTTCCGGGGTATCCAGTGCCCTCTTCTGATCCCCAGGGGCACCAGACACACCTGTGGCACACAACCATTCATGCAAACAAGCACTCCTCCGCTTTAAGTCAGTCTAAACATTTTAATAAGTAAATCATTCCTATAGTACTACTTTCCTATCTGAGAGGATTTTGCCCAGACTGGCCTCAAATGATCCTCCTCTCAAGCAGTGGGTAACAGGTGCACCATAGCAGGGTACCTGGCTTCCTGCAAGACTCAATCGTGCTGATCATCCACACGGATGGAATCTGTTTGGTGTCTGGCAAGCTGGCTCGGCGGGTAAGGGCGCTTACCTCCTCCAGTCTGAAGAACTGAGTTCAGTCATCAGGGCCCACGTGGTGGAAGGAAAGAAAGGTGATTCCCAGAACAGATAAATAACCCAAAGCAAACTCCTGGACCAAATTATTTTAGCCCAAAACCTGATTCTATTTTGAAATTCACTCATATTTTTTGAGACCAGGGGGTCTTCCTCTGTAACCTTGGCTGGCTTGGAACCCATGCTGTAGACCAGGCTGGCCTCAAACTCAGAGGTCCTAAGTGCTAAGGTTATTTATGTCGTTAGTATTTTTAGTTCTAATGTAACCTGGACTTCTAGGAATCTACACGTTTAACCTCAAGTCCAAGGACAGACATTACTCTGTTCAGAACCTCACTGGGGAAATCACACGGCCAGGACAAGGCTGCTGTGCTGTTAGGGCTCATGGTCCACTCATTCTGCCAACCCGCCTCTGAGAATCCACGGTAATCAATGACCCGACAGCTGACTGTGCACACGGTCACAGCAGACAGCGGCACACACACTATTTTATCAGAAGACATTTCCCTTAGTATTTGTGTACTTTACACTCAGGAGGGATTGGTGTTTCTGAACAAGTGACAGTAAGGACCAAGAGGCAGCATCAGCGGTGGCTTTATTTAAGGACTGAGAGGCATCACGGGGTGGCTTTATTTAAGGACTGAGAGGCATCACGGGGTGGCTTTATTTAAAGACCGACGGGCACCATCAGCATTGGCTTTATTTAAGGACTGAGCGGCATCACAGGGATGCTGGGGAGCTGGCGGTGCTGACACAGGAACTGACGTGTAAGGCACTGAGATGTAAAAGCTGCTGGCAGACATGACTCCTGCTGAAGGCAAGGAAGCAATTCTATCTGTTTTCTGTACCCCGCCTTCACCCCAAGACTTAATGCTATATTTCTTTGCTTAACTGGCCAATGCTGGGGGGGGTCATTAGGAGGAACATGCTTAGCATGTATGAAGCCCTAGTTCAATCCTCAGCACCCAGAACCTACACACACACAGACACACACACACACAGACACAGAGACACGCACACACACACACACACACACACACAGAATGAAAAGTAACTGAGACGTGTGTCTCTCAACAGCACTAGTTTTGTTTTGTTTGGTTTTGGTTTTGGTTTTTTGAGACAGGGTTTCTTTGTGTAGTAGTTTGGAGCCTGTCCTGGAACTCGCTCCTAGACCAGGCTAGCCTCAAACTCACAGAGACCCACCTGCCTCGGGAATAAAGGCGTGCGCCACCACTGCCTGCAGTCAAATGCCCCGTAACTGAGCGTCCTTTCCCTGAAAGCAGCCTGCACATAGGCTGCGAAGTTGCAGAAGTCTGAGCAGATACGGGAGAGAAAGCCAGAAATGCTCTGCTCTGCAGAGACCGGGACCCACAGAGCACGCGACCCACAGAGCACGCGAGGAGAATCACTTAATGACGCCTTGGACCCCCTGCTGGCAGAGCATATTAGAAAATGTATCAGAGTTTTGCGGTGGCAACAGCTCCGCAGCCCTGAGTCAGATACTAGAGATGGTGGCTTAGATTCCATGTCCCTGGGAGCTGCAGATTCAGTATATGCCTTTAAACAAACACCAGCCATTCATTAGCTTGAGAAGTAAGTTCATGGCCATGATCACTGCTGTCAGCCTTTTCTTTCCATTATCTGTGTCTAAAACTCTACTGTTCAAGTTGTAAATAAGGACATTGAGTCCAAAGCAGGAGAGATTTTCACAGCCTTGGACAATACTTTACTTGGCCCCTGAGGCCGAACATACAATGAGAACATTCTGGGAGCTGGAGAGATGGCCCAGTGGCTAAAAGTGTGGCTTGTCTTCCAGAGTACCCAGAGTCTGTAACTCCAGTTCCAGGGGACCTGACACCCTCTTCTGGCCTTTGTGGACTCAAGATACACACGTGGTACATGGACATACATACAAGCAAAACACTCATACACATACAAGAAACAAAAATGAAGACCTAAGTGCACCACGGAGAGGAGGTAGAAGGGCACACGTGTGGAGCGGAGCGGCCTCTCTGGAGGGCGTGGCCACCTCTGCTACAACAGCGTCCTGGAAGGCAGGAGGTAGAGCAGCACGGGGGCGGTACAGTGGGAAGGGGATGTTGTTCACTGCTAACAAAACCAAGGGCTTCCTCAGCAAAGCGTGCTGCCGGTGGAGCTACTCGGGGTCTTGTCTGGCACGTTTGGGGCTCTGTTGTTCCTCAGGCAGTGGATCTCTCCTCACCGAGACATTCCTGAGGGAACGCAAGCTCTGCACTTGCTGCAGGCGCAGGGCGAGCTCTGTGCTGCAGGCCTTCTGGACTGTCTCTGCCTTCTCTACATCCCAGCTCATAGCAACAGCCAGGGATCTGGGGTCCTCCTTGGAGACCAGCTGCAGCGAGAATAAGAATTACTGAGCCCACAGCTTCTGGGACCCTTGCCTGTGCGCGCCCGCTTTTTCCTCTTCTTCTCTTTAGAGACACGGTCCTGGACTGCAGCCCGGGCTGGCCTCGAATGCATGGCAATGTCCCTTTCAGAGCACACGATCACTCAAGCACAACAGGAAGATGAACGAGGCTCGAGTGGCTATAATTCCCTTTCCTTCTACCTAGAATTGGGAGGCACTCGGTGCACAGGGGCAAGAACAAAGGGTAAAGAATACCCACCCCGAGGGACTCCCTCTAGGTAGCCAGCACAGGACGGGCCCCCCAGGCTGCCTGCTCACCCCATGGTGCTGAGGATGAAACCGACATTCACAAGCCGTGAATGTCCGCCAAGGGCTGATCGTCACCCCCAGCCTTCTGTTTGCCTTCTGTGCTACCGTACTGGCCGTGCAGTACTTAGGGATTTTTGATTCTAGATTTTGAAGCCACCTCAGAAGCTTGAACCCAGCAATTCCTCCAGGTCAGGTCATTATCAACTTGAACTAAAGACTAATGTTAGATGACCTGAGGATCCCTTTACTCTTAAAAGCCACTCGGATCTGGGTGGTGGCGGCAACTTTAATCCCAGCACTTTTGAGGGAGAGGCAGGTTGATGTGAGTTCAAGGGCAGCCTGGTCTACACAGCAAGTTCCAGGACAGCCAAGGCTACATAGAGAGACCCTGTCTTGAAAAAAAAAAAAAAAAAAAAGGGAAAAAAGCCACTTGGATTTAGATTAAGTGAGATGTTTGCAAATGTGTTAAAAGGCAAACATCAGCTGTGGGTCAGCCTGCAGAGGTGAGAGAAGCCACATACATGATACCACGTACATGAAACCACATACATGATACCACGTACATGAAACCACATACATGATACCACGTACATGAAACCACATACATGATACATGCCTCTGCACCTCCAAACCACACTTCCTACTTCCTGGGAAGGTCATTCTCTGCAGGTGAGGGCCCCTACGTCTTGCCCACCTCCAAATCCTGACTAGATAAACTCAGCTCTGGGGCAGGCTTCTCCTTCAGCGCAGTGAGGATCTGGCTTGTAAGTGCCACTTGGGAAGCCATCTCTTTGCTGATGCCCGTGTCCACCGCATCCACGTCTCCACCGAGGGTGGCTTTGGGCTCTGCAGAGTAGACCAGAGGAAGGCAGCAGGTGGTGAGCCCACAGTCACTCAGCCAAGCAAGGACCCGTCAAGGTGAGAGAAGCCGCACGCCCAGGGGACTGTCGTCTTCAGGGAATCTGCAGACCTGGCCCACCCTCCAGGAGGCTCTCAGAGTAGCCGAGTCCTACCTTCCTGGTTGGAGAAGATGGCGCCCTCCTTCTCCAAGGCCCGGAGATACAGTTCTAGGAGCTGCTTGGACTGGCGGGCCTCCTCTCTCTGGTCAAGCACCTGCTGGAGTGTGTTCTGGAGCCCTTGGACAGCGGCACAGCTTTGGCTAAGTTCCTGAGCCAGTTCTGAACACGGGATGTCAATGAGTGCCTGGCAGACAATAAAGGCTCTGAGAAACCTCAAGGGAGTGTGGCAGCTCTCAGGCACATCCCTTTCCAAAACTCTAGTGTGAAAATGGGGGTCTTGTTAAAAACAAAATTAAGGGCTGTGCAGTGGGGTACACACCTTTAATCCCAGTACTCGGAGGCAGAAGCGGGTGGATCTCTGCAAGTTCGAGGCCAGCCTGGTCTGTGGAACTAGTCCAGGACAGCTAGGGCTATACAGAGAAACCCTACCCCAAACAAACAAGTCTTCACTTAGAAATTCAACTCTGTGGGCTGCAGAGATGGCTCAGCACCTTATGTACTAAGCGTGCAGAGGACCTGAGCTCAGTTCCTTGCACCCATACTGGGTGGCTCACAACCTCCTGTAGCTCCAGCTTCAGGGGATCCACACCTCTGGCCTCTACCAGCACCTGTGCTCAGGTGCACGCTACCTCCTAGCACACACACATCTCATTAAACCTTACAAAAAAAATCCAAGACAGAAACTAAAGGATGCAACTGACCGTTTCCACAATGAATCAATATAAGGGATTTTAAGATCTGTTATTGTTGCTACTGTGTATACGGTGTCTGAGTGGAGGAGGCATGAAGACGCTAGCGTGCACAGTGGAGAATTGAGTCTTTCTACCCTGTGAGTTCTGGTGACGAAACGGAGGCCTCTGAGCTTGGCGGCAAGTGCCTCTACCCACTAAGCCGAGCTGCTGGCCCTGTTTCTTTTTTTTTTTCCTTTTTTTTTAATATATATATATATTTAAATATTTATTTATTATGCATATAATATTCTGTCTACATGCATGCTTGAAGGCCAGAAGAGGGCACCAGACCTCACTACAGATGGTTGTGAGCCATCATGTGGTTGCCGGGAATTGAACTCAGGACCTTTGGAAGAGCAGGCAGTGCTCTTAACCACTGAGCCATCTCTCCAGCCCCTGCTGGCCCTGTTTCTTAAGAATATTTATGTATTTATTTTTGTCTATGCAAGTGGAGATGAGAAGGTGTAGTGATGGAGCTGCGGGCAGGCCTGCTTTTCATCCCACCTGGCTCCCGCACAGCTAGCTTAGCCCCGGAAATAACAACACACAAATTGTATTCATTTAAGCACTGCCTGGCCCATTATCTCTAGAGAGTTAGTTACTGACTAACTCTCATATCTTGATATTAACCCATTTCTAATAATTTGTGTAGCACCATGAGGTAGTGGCTTACCAGAAAAGATTCAGCATGTCTGACCTGGTGGCTGGCTCCATGGCATCTTAATTTTACTATGTTAAAGTGAAAGCCTTTCTTTTTTGTTTAAATAGAAAAAGGGGAAATTATGTAGGTGGGCCTTCTATGTGTTATTCTCATTGGTTAATAAAGAGACTGCCTTGGCCCTTTGATAGGACAGAAAATAAGGTAGGCGGAGTAATGGAGCTGAGGGCAGGCCTGCTTTTCAAGAAGGTAGCCTGGCTTTTTACTGGGGTCTGGGGCTCTGCACTCAGAACGTCAGGCCTGAGTGCAAACACTTTTACTGCTGAGCCATCATGCCACCCAAGAGTCTGCTTCTGCTTTATTTGGTTTGGTTTTTTTTGAGACAGGGATTCTTTGTGTAGTCCTGGCTGTCCTGGAACTCACTCTGTAGACCAGGCTGGGATTAAAGGTGTGTGCCACCACTGCCCGGCAAGATTCTGTTTTAAAATGTAACCTACACTGAGCAATGACATGGTATCTTCAACCTGTGACGGCAGAGGCTGTAAGATCAGAGCCTCAAAGTCACCCATGGCTACGTGGCAAGTTAAGGCCAGTCTGGAATATATACGATAGGTCTCAAATCAACAACAACACTGCTTCTCAAGGAGAAGACCAAACAGTTGGCATGCTAGTTTGCTGTGCAGCTTAAGAAACATGCAAATTTCACAGAGGTAGGGTGGGCTAATGATAAAATGATTCTTGTGTTCAAAAAAGAAAAAAAAAGTCTGTAGTTGGTATGTAAAATAAATGAAAAAAACTTTAATTAGAAAATAACTAAACAAAACAAACAAACAAAAAAGAAAAAAATCTAGGTATGGCGGTTTATGCCTTAATCCCAGCAAAGGAAAGGCAGACAGACGGCTCACACTCTCCTGTGACTGCAGACAGCGCACACTCTCCCATGACTGCAGACAGTTCACACTCTCCTGTGATGCAGACAGTTCACACTCTCCTGTGATGCAGATGGCGCACACTCTCCTGGAACTCCAGCTCCAGGGTCCTGACACTCCTACAACCTCTGCGGGCCTGTACTTACACACCCAGTCACACCTACAAGGAAATTGAAAAGGTTCCTGATTTCCCTCTGTCCAGAACTCCAACCTCCCCATGTAGGCGCCATCTTGTTCTGAGGCTCTCAGTTTGTTATCTCCTGGGAACCTGCCAATGTTTTAAATGCACATACTCTTTAATAGAGCAATTACACCCTGAATTTATTTTACAGACAAGCATCTCTATAAAATGGCTGAAGATACCCAATATAGACCTCTGGCCTCCACATGTGCATGCGCAGTTGAGCCCTGCCCTGTCTCACACATGTGTGCATGCACACACACATGCACACACAAACATGGTTGGAGAGATGACTCAGCAGTAAGTAAGACCAGGTACTATTCCCAGACGACCTGGGACCAGTTCTCATCACTCACACGGGGAAGCTCAGCTCCAGGAGACCTGATGCACCCAAAACACACACACACACACATACACACACATGCACAAAGTTAGAAAATTATAAAAATAAATAAATAATAAAAGTCGATACACCTCTGTATACGTAAAAAAGGAGGAAGAGAAAGCATATGTATACTTGTTTGTAGACAAAGTATCTTTGAGAGGGAAACCGACAGATCAGTGGTCTCAGGAGGGGAAAGTAAATCGCGGAAGGACTCCGGCTTTTCCAGAGCGTCCACATGATTCTTCCCCGTGGGGAGCTTTAGCACATTCCACCACCATAGCCCATCTTACACGATTTCCCCACTGCTGGGGGTGCAGCTCAGTGATGAAGCCTGTGTACAGACCATCCCAGGGCTGAGAAAAAAATTTACCATCTAAAACCGAACTCATTAACAATTACTCCCTAGCTCTTCCCACTGCCACACAATCATTTATCTATTTATTTACCTTGTTTTTTGTTGTTGTTGTTTTCTGAGACAGGGTTTCTCTGTGTAGCCCTGGCTGTCCTGGAACTCACTCTGTAGACCAGGCTGGCTTTGAACTCAGAGATTGCCTTCCTCTACCTCCTGAGTGCTAGGTTAAAGGCAAGCACCACCACTGCCCAGCTTGTTTATTTGTTTTAAAGTCAGGGTCTTACTATGTAGCCCAGGCTGGCCACACTCTTATGGTCCCTTTGTCTCACTCTCCCAAGCGCTGGGCTATAGTCCAGTACTACTACCCTCAGCTTAATCGACTTTTACTCTCTATGGTACTGCAAATTCTAGCAAATTCATATAAAGGTAATCACAGAGCCAACATCTGAAGTTCCAGCACTTGGGAGGTGGAAGCAGCAAGATTACTTTCTGCAAGTTCGAGGCCAACCTGAGCCTCGAATGTAGTAAGATCCAGGCCACCCAGGGCTTCAAAGCAAGGCTTGTCCCAAAGAAAACAACCAAAATAAAGAAGTAAATACATACAAATTTTTAGATGATGCAATCATAAATTATATGGCCTATTATCTGGCTTCTTTCACTTCCTACAGTGCTTTTAGGATTCACTGACATTGGGCTGGTGGATGGTGCGCTTGCTGTGCAAGTCTGAGGACCTGAGTTCAAATCCAGGTCCCACATAAAGGTGGACGGGGAGGACTGCCTCCACTAAGCCATTCTCCTCCTTCCACATGTGGCCACGAGAGGCCAGCCTCTCCCATCACACACACTGCTAAATTTAAAAAAGACTCAATGGTATTGTAGCATGTGATAAGACCATTCCTTTCTGCGTACGTGCTCATGTGTCTACATGCATGTGAAGGCTGGAGGACGGCCTCGGCTAGCGTCCCTCCATGTGTATACATGTGTCGACATGCATGTGGAGGCTGGAGGACAGCCTCGGCTAGTGTCCCTCCATGTGTACACGTGTCTACATGCATGTGGAGGCTAGTGTCCCTCGAGTCCTACCCACCCTTGTGTCTCTCTCTGAGCAGGCGGATAAGGCTGGCTAGCCGGCAAGCTTCCCAGGGACCACCCGCCTGCCTCTCCAGTGCTGGGACACAGCGTGCACCATCACGGGGGCTGTTTTCACATGGCCTCTGAGGATTGGACTCATCTTGGTGCTTGCTCTCTCCTCAGCCCTGAGAGCCCAGCCTTTTTATGGACACACTCACCACACTCTGCTGACCTAGTCAGCAGTGGATGGACACCTCTGCTTCATTTACTGAGGACATTATCTTTTTATTACTTTTTTTTTTTTCAAGGCAGGGTCTCATTCTGTAGTCCTGGCTGCCCTGGAACATACTATGTGGACCAGGCTGGCCTTGAACCCACAGAGCTCCTCCTGCCTCTGCCTCCTGAGTGCAGGGATTAAAGGCGGCACCCCTACATCAACTTATTTTTTATACCTCTTGGATTTTGAACTATGTGAATATATTTACTGGTGTGGGGTGCCCCTCTGTATACTGTGAATATGTTTTATTACCATTGGTTAATAAAGAAGCTGCTTTGGCCTGTGGCAGGACAGAATATAACCAGGTGGGAAATCCAAGCAGGGGGTGAGGGAGAAAGAAGGCAGAGTGAGGAAGACGACAGCAGTTGCCGGAGAAGTAAGATGTGAGGTAACAAGCCACATGCCTCATGGTAAAATATACAATAAAAGAAATGGGTTAATTTAAGTTGTAAGAGCTAGTTAATAATAAGCCTGAGCTACTAGACAAAACTGTTTATGATTAATATTAAGACTCAGAGTGGGGGCTGGAGAGATGGCTCAGTGGTTAAGAGCATTGCCTGCTCTTCCAGAGGTCCTGAGTTCAATTCCCAGCAACCACATGGTGGTTCACAACCATCTGTAATGAGGTCTGGTGCCCTCTTCTGGCCTGCAGACATACACACAGACAGAATATTGTATACATAATAAATAAATAAATATTAAAAAAAAAAAAGACTCAGAGTGGTTATTTTAAAAGTGGCTGCAGGACCAGGCAGGATGAGAAACTTCCAGTTACAATTTATCTTATTTATTCAAAATAAACTTGTAAGTTTAAAAAGTAATCAGAAAGTCACTTCCTTATCATCTCCCAATCTACATAGTAGCCCCACCACTCCCTATATACCACTCTGTGATTCTCTTGAATAAGTCTAGGGTGGGGCCTGGACAGTTACATTTTAAAAAATTCACTCATGAATCTGATGCATACTGAATGTTGACAAAAGACTGAAGAGACAGTTCAGAGGCCAAGAGCACGCGCAGATCTTGCAGAAGACCCAAGATGAGTTTCTAGGCACGGACCTGGTTGTTCACGGCTCTTCGCGATTCCAGTTCTAGGGTATGGGACACCTTCTTCTGGTCCCCAAGGGCATCAGGCATGTAAATGGTGCATAGACAAACATGCAGACAAAACACTCATACATGTAAAAATAAAATACTAGATTTTGAAAAAGACTAGAGGAGACTCACAAAATGGAGGTTCTTGGTTGTTAGGCTGACTTAGGAGTTGAGGACTACCGGGGCTGACCGGTTAGAAGTGCGGCTCAGTGGTAGAGCAGGGCTCAGCACTGAAGCCCTAGCACTAATAAGTCAGCTCAGAAAGCAGCAAGCAGTGGGGTACTGCACACCTGCCATCCCAGCACTTTGGGGGAGACCATGAGGAGCCAGCCTCTCAAAAAACCAAAACAGGGCTCAGCGATTAAGCAAGCTTGCTGCCTTTTCAGATAACTGGAGCTTAGTTCACAACACCAAGTCGGGCAGCTCATAACCCACCTTTAACTCCAACTCCAGAAGATCCAATGCACTTTTCTGTCTTCTGTGGACACCCACAGAGAGGCACACATACACAGAAATAAAAGTAAATCCTAGCTGGGCAAAAAAAATCTTAGCCTTTAATCCCAGCACTCAGGAGGTGGAGGCAGGCAGATCTCTGTGAGACTGAGGCCAGCCTGGTCTACAGAGTGAGGTCCAGGATAGACAGGGCTACCTAGTAAGACTCTATCTCCAAACAAACAAACAAACAAACAAACAAACATCTTTAAAAGATGCTAAAGGCTGTGAGCGCTGGCACATGCTTTTAATCCCAGCACTCAGGAGGCAGAGGTAGGGAGAGCTCTGTGAGTTCTAGGACAGCCAGGGCTACACAGAGGAAACCTTGTCTCAAAAAAAAAACAAGAAAAAAATCTTAAAAACTGCAAATAAATGGACAATTAAAAGAAAAAAAACAAGATATCAACAGACAATAAAAAATAAAAAGGAACTCTGCCAGACAATGGTGGCGTAGGCCTTTAATCCCAGCACTCGGAGGGCAGAGGCAAGCGGATCTGTGTGAGTTCGGGGCCAGCCTGGTCTACAGAGTGAGTTCCAGGACAGTTAGGGCTGTTGTATAAAGAAACCCTGTCTTGAACTGCACCCCCCCCCACAAAAAAATGGAATTACTACAGCAGGAGAAATGGGGGCACAGAACCTAAGGCACCAGGACAGAGAGGCTAGTGAGTATTGTGAGCTGTGGAGGGGACTCACTTGGAGGTCCTCTTCTGAGAGCAGGATGATACTGGACAGGTCCTCTTTCAGCTGCCTGGCCACGTTCTTCCACTTCACCCCTGCTCCGCTGTCTGTTTCGTCGGCATCGAAGGACTCTTGGGAAACCCAGGCTGTTCCTCCATCTGATACAGAGAGAATGCCAGCCAGGTCAGTAATTCAGGGGCCGCTCTGCCTTCAACCCCAACACTCAGCAGTATGGAGAATGAGCATGGCCGTCTGCCTGTCACGATGTCACGACAGGGACGCACCTTTTCACAGGATGTCACAGGAACGCTAATCCCCACCTCGGGCCTTGTTCTCTTCTGTCTTCTGTGTCCCACCCCCTATTTCTTTGTGAAACTGTACTGCATTACGTGTGGTGGCTAACATCTTTAATCCCAGCCCTCGAGACGCTGAGGCAGGGGGACTGCAGCAAGTCTGAGGCCAACCTGATCTTCAGAGGAAAACCTTGTCTCAAAAGGAAAAAAAGAAAGCAGCAGCCACTTAAGCCTATGGTACGGTCAAACATGGGCCAAAGCCCACACCTCTCTTTGATTAGTCTTGTGCTTGGGTGTGTTCTTTTTTGGGGACCTGGGGAGCTGGGGTTTCATGTAGCCCGAGCTAGGCTTGAATTCACTGTGTCGTGGAGGTTAGCCTAGGACTTCTGATCCGCTTGCCTTGACTCCTAAGTTCTGGGATCACAGGTGCCGGCCACCATGCTTGGCTGTGGTGTTTTTGTACGTGACAATATTCGCTCCCACCAGCAGCACTGGTCCTGGGGTAGCGAGGGGTGGGGACTGACTCGTTCCTTAACTGGGACAGCAGGCACAATGGTGGCTGGTAAAGCGACGGCTGAAGGGTGAGTTCCTCAACGCAGCAGCAGTGGTCTTTCCCACAGACGCTTCGCCAGCCCCCTGCTGCCGCTTCTCCAGCTCTCGGACAAGCAAGCGGTAATCTGAGTCTGCCGTGGTGATGATGGCATCACTAACCTCGACTGAACTTTACTGTGTGCCAGAGAAGAGCACTCACGAAGACGAGGCCTTGGATAGTGTCTGGAGACAGACTCGGTTGTCACAGTCGCGACAGACAGATACTGTAATTATTATTTCCATAAGGACCTGGCAGGCTGTGTAATTTGCCCAGTCACCTGGCTAGACATGGCAGAGCCACAGTCTCATTCGTCTACATCCCTTAGCCCTGTGCCTGGTACACAGAGGGGCTCAGGTAGCATGGCCGTGTAGGGTTTAGACAGTCGGATGAACGGCATCTGCTTGCCCGTGCAGTCAAATGAATCGTGACAGCGACACCGGCTGTCCAGCCCAAAGTTCTCACCCGAATTGTTATACGTCCACTTCTCGTTACAGGCCAGTGCCACAAACTTGGTATTGGAAGGGAGACATAGGAAGTAATCGTCATCGTCCACTATTGTGCCGTCCTCTGCCAGGACCAGGGTGACTGGTGTCAGGGACTCATCAATGGCCAGTACTTCGCAAGCTGAAAATAGAATGTTTGGCAGGTGACAAACATCTCAAGGAAATTACATCTCTCTTAGAACTCTCGTGTGCGCCCCGAGAGCTAAGAATTGCTGGGAGACAATAATAAATAAATCATAACCATAATTCTTAGTACCAATGTAACACTTACCATATGCCCGGTACTGTTCTAATTGCTTGTCAGGTAAACTACGAATCCTGTAAGGGAGGTCCTATTCTTATTCCCAATTTACAGACAATGAACCCATGCTCAGAGAGATTAGGTAACTTATTCAAAAATCCCACAAGTAAGTGGCACAGTTGAGATGCATTTTTATTTTTATTTTTTAGATTTTGTATATATGAATGTTTTTTCTGAATGTATGTATGTGGGCCACATTCATGTCTTGTGCCCAAGGAGGCCAAAAGAGGGCACTGGATGTCCTGAAACTGGAGTTACAGATGGTTGGGAACTGTCATGTGGGGGCTTAGAACTGAACCCAGATCTGCAAGAGCAGCCAGTGCTTTTAACAGCTGAGCCATCTTTCCAGCACCCCAAACTGACATTTAAACGCAGAGTGGCTCCTGAAAACGTTTCCTGCAGCTTCTCTGCACCCTGACATAGGAGCCATTCCCCAGAACGTGGTCTATTTGCCTGTGGACAAGTAATGCTGACTCTTGCTCACTATTCAGTGCTTATCTTGAGTTCTACATATCCAGTGTCAGAAACGAGAGAGAATAGTGGCTGCTTGCTTGCTGTGTAGCTATCGTCCTTCACGGCTCTTCTAACTGAAGGAAAATACAGCCGCGGCAGAAGCTTGTCTCAATAGCTTTTCATTTTTATTATTGCCAGGCAAGAGGCTCTCCACAATGCTGTCATCCCCCAAAATAGGACAGAGAGTCTCTTTTAGGCTCAGCTGCAGAAAACACAGGCTTCTCTGCCAAGGACACCCAGCCAATGCAACTGAAATGGCATTAAGACTGAAGTAACCTAGTGTCTGGGTGAAACGCAAACACTGATGTGGCAGAATCCCGGTCACCAACTCAAACCCTGCTCCTGGTTCTCAGTGGCTCTGAGGAAGCGCTGTACACCCAGCATGCACTATGACTACAGGTCCTGGGCTAGTTTCCATGGAAACCCTGCAGAACTTCTTTGGCTACACAATTTGTTGCTGCGGGATAATAACGCTTGTAAAGAATTTGAACACACCATCTCATTTGAGAGCTCCAACAATCCCTTGACGCAAGACTGGCAATGCACCCACTACGCTGCTGAAAAGCTAAGGGTTCAAGCGGTGTAGTCAGGCTCAGAACCTAGGTCAGCTCACGTTCCTCGCATGAATTCAAGGGGGCAGGTACTGGCAGCTCCCTTTTAATGGGACAGGTACTGACTGTGGACACCCGTCCCAACCCGGCCAGGGACCACAGAACCGCTCTGGGAGCCAGAGTAGAGAGAATACGCTGGACTCCGTTGGATTCAGAATCAGGCCAGTGAGCCTGGATCCGCACAGAGCCTCAAACTGGAGATAAATGAAAGCGCCAAAACCCTGTCAATCACTGGACCCACGTGGGCTGCTGCAGTCCCTAGGCGACCGGGGTCACCTTCCCGACCCCTCCCGGTACCCCCGTCCCGGTCCCCTCAGCAGCCCACCTTTGCGCCTCAGCTCCTCGAGGCAGGAGGCCGCCACGCCGTGCTGATCGCGGCTGTGGTTGCGGCGCAGCAGACACGGCTTGAGAGGCAGAACATCGTCCGGGTCCGGGTCCGGGTCCGGGGTGCTGGTTCCCCACGACAGCGCCATTCTCCTTAAAGTGCGACCTGATAGACTGGGAAATCCCGGGCAGTCCAGAGCCGCTTCCCAGATCTCGGGCACCTCTCCTCCCGTGGCCTGTCGGGAGACGTAGTTCTCGCCACAGCAAGTGACGTGAAGAGCAAGGCACGCCGGGAGATGTAGTGCTGGCTAATCGCGTGCGTTTCAGGGCGCTACCAGGGTAGTGTGGTTTCTGGGTTCAAAGTTGGGGTCCGGGATTCAGCTCAGGAAAGGGGGAGAGATTGGTGGCTTTCTTTTTAAAAATTCTTTTCTTTCCTCTCTCCTCTCTTTCTCACCCACCCCCCTTCCCTTCTTCTCTTTAAAACACAGTATAGTAATGCCTGGTGGTGGTGGTACTTTAATCCCAGTACTCGGGAGGCAGAGGCCGGAGGATCGGGATCTACAGAGCTAGTCTACAGAGCTAGTTCCAGGACAGGTTGCAAAACTAAAGAGAATCCCTGTCCCGAAAAACTAAAAAACAAACAAACAAAAACAAACTAATAAACGAAAAACAAAAAAGCAAGAAACACTGTATGATGGAACCCAGGGTAGCATAGTTCATGGCTAGCACATTGCTAGCCATGTTCTTATGTTTTACTTAAGAGTTGTCAGCCGGGCAATGATGGTGCACGTCTTTAATCCCAGTACTGTGGACGCAGAGGTGGGCAGATCTGTGAGTTCAAGGTCAGCCTTGAACTAAAGGGCGAGTTCCAGACTAGCCAGAGCTACACAGAGAAACCTTGTCGCAAAAACAACAACAACAAAACCCCAAACAAACAAACAAACAAAAAGTTGACATTGAGTTGCGTGGTGGCTCAGGTCTCTACTCCTCAGGAGGCAGAGATAGAATCTTAGTGAGTTCAAGGCAGCCTGATCTGCGTAGGGAGTTTCAGGACAGCTAGAGTTACATAAACGAAAAGAGATACTGTCTTAAAAATTCATACATACAGAGAAACCCTGTCTCGAAAAACAAAAACCAAAAACATACATACATAATGACTCCTGGTCATTAAATAAAATAAACAAATAAACGAAGACTCCAGGTAACCCTCCTGACTCAGCACCGCAAACGCTGACATTACAGGTATGATAGTATAAGCCACTCTTCCAAGCCATAGTTTTCCTTTTCCAGCCTTAGAGATCTTGTCAGATTGCAGGACATGCTGCCCGGCCCTGCCCACTGTGTAGCCCGAGTTCTCTCAGAGACAGTTAGACCTAAAGTTAATTTGTAAACCCCCACCTGTCCAAGGACCAGGTAACTTCCTGGGAGTCTGGCCTCATGGGAAAGTACAGTGACCTATGGGCTTTGTTCATAGAAGCTCCGCCCACACTGTCTCGAGGCCACTCGTGGTCATCCTGACCATATTCCATCTTGGTCAGTATTTAACATTTTAATAAATGCTTGCTTTCAAAATGATGGGGCTGGTTTTTCTCCCGTGAATTTCAGAATTAACAAGACCTCTACCCAGATGAAGCCAGGATTGTGGTTTAGGCTGCCTGCACTGAAGAATCTCCAGATGAGATAGACTGAAGAAAGGGTTTCTTAAAGAAAATAGGGTACTCGGTAGACTTAGGGCAAATAGGGGGTCATGTGTCCTTTCTTTTCTCATGATAGCTGGCTTTACAGATGCTGGGCAAATGCTTTATCACAGACCTGTATCACCAGCCCTTTTTATCATTATTATTTTTTTGACAGGGTCTCACTAAATTGCCCAGACAAGCCTTGAACTCTTCCTGTTCCTGTCTCAGCTTCCTAAGTAGCCAGGATGACAGGAACATACTACTGGGTCTGGCTGATGTGGCTTTTAGTTTTTTGGTGCTAGGGACCTAAGCCAGGGCCTCATGCAAGCACTTTGGGACTGACTTTGTGGCTTTGAAGGACAATGTTCAAAAGATACAATTTGCAGGCAAGCTGAAGGATTAACTAAGCATTTGACATTACGGTAAGTGACTGGCAAAATGTCTCAGTGGGTAAAGGTGCTTGCTGCCAAGCCTTACGACTCGAGTTTGAACCTAGAGTCCAATATGATAGAAGATAACAGATTTCCAAAAGTTGTCCTGTGATCGCCACAAGAACAGTGTGAGATTTGTGTACACCTGTGCACACTCACTCACACTCACACACACACACAAATATTATAAAATTATTACTAAGTAAAAAAAAATGAGCTGATTTACTATTTCTCTTAAAAAATTTCTAACTGGGTGGTGGCGGCACACACTTTCAGGAGGTGGAGGCAGGTGGATCTCTGTGGGTTCGAGGCCAGCCTGATCTATAGAGCTAGTTCTAGGACAGCCAAGGCTACACAAAGAAACCATGTCTTGAAAACTGCCCCCACAAACTCCTTTTGTAAGCGAAACTATAATATTGTTATAAGACTGTGTGTGTGTGTGTGTGTGTGTGTGTGTGTGTGTGGTGATGCAAGGATGCAAGGTTGTGCGATTTGCCAGCCTGGAATGTAGAGAATAACTTCCAGTGTTAGCTTCAGGCTATTTCTAACTTTTATTTGAGATAGAGTCTCTCACTTGAACATTGACAAGTAGGCTAGGTTAGCTAGCATTCCCAGTGAGTTACCTGTCTTCCACCTCCCATCTCGTCCTCTCTGGGATTAAAGGCAAATGCTGCCTTCCTTTATTACAGAGGTTCTCAACTGTGGGTGGACACACCTTTGCGGGGGTTGAACAATGACACTTCCACGGGGGTCATATATCAGATATCCTGCATATCAGTTATTTACATTCCAATTCATAACAGTAACAAAATAAATTACAGTTATGAAGTAGCAATGCCATATTGTTTTTGTTTTGTTTTGTTTTGCTTTTTTGTTTTTGTTTTTTCAAGACAGGATTTCTCTGTACTTTTGGAACCTGTCCTGGAACCTGCTCTGTAGACCAGGCTGGCCTCAAAGTCACAGAGATCTGGCCATCTCTGCTCTTGAGTGCCAGTATTAAACGTGTGTGCCACCACTGCCTGGCCACAATGAAATAATTTTATGGTTGAGGGTCACAACTTTAGGAAGGTTGAGGATCGTGGCTTTATTACTTTCTACTTTATCCTTTGCAATACAGGTTTTCACTGAGCTTCCAGCTCACTTGATGATGTGGGAGTCCCCTCTGTGTGCTGTGATTACCATTAATGAATAAAGAAACTGCTTTGGACCTATAGCAAGGCAGAACTTAGGTAGGCAGAGAAAGCTAGGCTGAATACTGGGGTAAAAGAAGGGCGGAGTCAGAGAAGCCTTGGAGCCACCAGAGATAGACACTGGGAACTTTACCTGGTAAACCACAGTCACATGGCAATATACAGATTGATAGAAATGGGTTAAATTAATATAAGAGTTAGTCAGTAAGAAGCTAGAGCTAATGGGCCAAGCAGTGATTTAATTAATACAGTTTCTGTGTGATTATTTCGGGTCTAAACTAGACGAAACCAACAAGTGGCCTCCATACAACACTCACTGATAGGCTGGACTTGCTGACCAGCAGGACCCCAGGATCCTCCTAACAAACAGGCAGACTCAGTTGCTCATATTTTCACAGTTGTTGTTGGAACTCCTTTAGCCAGCAGTCTTTAAGATACCGGCCCACTTTGGGCGTGGTTTCATGTGCTATAAGTGCAGACCAAAAGTGCCAAATTGTAGTAGCATCAAAGAGTTCCACTGTAGCCGGGAATGGAATATAACAAAGGTTTATTGGGGATAAACTCACAGTAAGTGTGGGGAGATAAATCCACAGTCTTCTGTGTGCAGAGGAAACTGGAACCGAATCCAGCAGAAAAGGGGGCCATACACGCTTTTCATCTGCACTTCTAGTACATGAGACCACGCCCAAAGTGGGCCAGTACCTTAAAGACTATTGGCTGAAGGAGTTCCCACAGAACACACTGACTGTGCTCTGAAACATCTCCCAGCCCCTTATTGGTCTCTCTCTCTCTCTCTCTCTCTCTCTCTCTCTCTCTCTCTCTCTCTCTCTCGGTCTCATGTAGTCTAGGCTGGCCTCAAACTTACTATGTAGTTGAGGATGTTCACCTTGAACCCCTTAAGTGCCAGGACTGCAAGCCTCCACTCCTGTGCCTGGTTTCTTCTCTCAGGCAGTTTATGAAGTTCACCGTTCAGGCTTAGAGATGGAAAAAGAATCCTTACAAAGTTCAAGTCGAGGGTTGCAAAGTTTGATTCATTACACAGGGAGGGTCTGTGGTGGACTATCACTTTAACTGTATAAAGCTGTGTTACATTTGCTTATGCTGCGTTTGTTTAACGGTATAAAGATCTGTTGCTTTGCCTGCTTAAGGCACCTGACTGGTCTAATAAAAAGCTGAACAGCCAATAGTTAGACCGTAGAGGGATAGGTGGGGCTGGCAGGCAGAGAGAATAAGGAGGAGGAGGAGGAATCTAGGCTTAAGAGGAGAGAGGGAATGAGGGAGGAAGAGAGGGAGATGCCTGAGGCCAGCTAGGCAGCTGCCAGCCAGACAGGCACGGAAGAAGCAGGAAAGTAGGACATACAGAATGAAAGGTAAAAACCCCAAGGCAAAAGGTGGATGAAGAGAAACAGGTTAAAATAAGTTATAAGAGCTAGTGGGACAAGCCTAAGCTAAGGCCACACATTTGTAATTAATAATAAGTCTCTGTGTCATGATTTGGGAGCTGATTGGTGGCCCAGAGTAAGTCTGCTAAAAGGTCAGTCCTTGCTTCAACAGACACTGCTCAGAAATGGAATAATTGTTACCATACAGGCAAATTTAATGGTGGATTTTTTTATTTGGGTGGAGGATTTTGATTCCCAGTTGTCAAGAAATGCAATCCAGATTTGGAGGGATGTGTGTCCCACCTGTATCTGGAAGGCACCCTGACCTTCAGGCTATTTTGAAGGAAGTCAGATTTAAATATAGAACATTAATTTTCAGTCTTGCCAAAAGTAAAATGAAGTCACTTAAGAGAAAAGAAGTTAAAATATTTATTTATAAATATTTAAATAAGATAAATACTAAAATATTTATCTATATGAATGTTTTACTTGCATGTATCTCTATGCACTACACACTTGTCTGGTGCCAGCTGAGGCCAGAGAAGACACAGCAGATGCCCTGCACCTAGAGTTCTGGAAGGTTGTGAGCCACCAGGTGGGTGCTGGGGACCAAACCCGGGGTTCTCTGCAAGAGAAGCCAGTGCTCTTAACTTTTTAACTGATAAGCCATTTACCAGCCATCTATCCCTACCTACATAAAAAAGGGTGCTAAGGGCTGGAGAGATGGATCAGTGATTAAGAGTACTGGCTGCTCTTCCAAAGGACCCGGGTTCAATTCCCAGCACCCACATGGGAGCTCACAACTGTCTGTGACTCCAAGATCTGACAACCTCACACAGACACACATGCAGGCAAAACACCAATGCACACAGAAAAAGTTTGCTAAACAGCAGTTTCGGGACAGTGTTGCTGTAGACTAGGTTGTTGCTTTAGACCCCAACAAAATGGCCTAAAAATCGAAATACAGATGCGGAGCAGCTAAACTCTAGACTACTTGCCTAGCCTGAACAAGACCAAAAGTCTGATCCCTAGTATGGGAGGGAGGATACAATTATGCTAAGATTCCACATCACTGAATTGCGATGTGGAGGTTTATCTGATCTTCCCAGAAATCAAGATAAGAGAGAGATTTCTCAAAAAGGCTCTCTCTGCTTGGCAAGATCATGAAGTTCCCTCTGCCTTAATTCTTACACAAGGTCACCTGAAGTGGTCTGATGTTGCCTAATCAGTTATTTTTCTATTGTTTTATCTCCTTGTCTTTGATTGGCAAGGCAAGGCCTGCAACTTTGACTTGAATTCACTTCCTTTCTTTTCCGCACTGTTTTGGCTATAAACCCAACCTTTTCTGTTCATCGAAGTGGTGCCTGATTATAGAATTGAAAATAAATAGAAGTGGAAATTAAGAAAATTTGTCCTCTGGAAAGACAGAACAATGAGATCGAAAATCAGAAAATAAAGAGAAAATGTGAATTGCAGAGATGTTTGAAATGTACATACTCTGCTTGACAACACAAACTCTACTACAAGCTTGCTTTTCATTGTGGAGTATTACTTTAACTATGTAAAGATGTGGGGCTGGAGAGATGGCTCAGGGGTTAAGAGCACTGGCTGCTCTTCCAGAGGTACTGAGTTCAATTCCCACAACCACATGGTGGCTCACAACCATCCATAATGAGATCTGGTGCCTTCTTCTGCCCTGCGGGTGTACATGCAGACAGAACACTGTGTACATAATAAATAAATCTTTAAAAAATCTATGTCCTTTCCTTGTGATCAGATTGATGACTAACTTAATTGTCATCATAGAACCTTCATCCAGTAGCTGATGGCAGCAGATGCAGAGATCCACAGCTACCAAGCCGTGGGTCGAGCTCCTGGAGTCTCATCGTAGAGAGCGAGGAGCGATAGATAATATGAGCAAAGGGGTCAAGACCATAATGGGGAAACCCACAGAAACAGCTGGCCAGAGCTAGTGGGAGCTCACTGACTCCCGGACTGACAGCTGGGGAACCTGCATAGCACCAAATGTGTGGCTTGGGCAGTTTGCGGGGCCACTGACAGTGGAACCAGTATTTATTCCTAGTTCATGAACTGGCTTTTTGGAACCCATTCCCTAGGTACAGGGAGGAGGGCCTTGGTCCTGCCTCAAGTGATGTGACAGACTTTGTTGACTTTGCAAATCCATGCAGTGAGTTTAAGATTTGGCTCATGGGATAGGAAAAGGCTAGAGATATGCAGTAAAGACAGGTCCAGATGCAAAAACAAACAAAAAAACAAACAAAAACAAAAACCCAAAAAACTAAACAAGTTATAGTGTATTTAAAATGTACATAGGCTAAGAAAGAAAAACATGGGTATATACAGTCATAGTAAAAAAGTAAATAGTTTGCAAATAATAAAGTCTTTAAAGAGAGAATAGAGTAATACAAAAAGAAAAATGTCATGTAAAGATGGGAAATACACAGAGAGTCTGGGTCCTGTATGGAGCTGTGTTGACTTGGAATCTTTTGATTGCTGATCAGTGAACAGAAGTTGCTGAGAGACATGGGATTGTAAAAAGGATTGCTGAAGGGGACTAGAGAGATGGCTCAGTGGTTAAGAGCATTTCCTGCTATTCCAAAGGTCCTGAGTTCAATTCCCAGCAACCATGTGGTGGCTCACAACCATCAACCATCTGTAATGAGGTCTGGTGCCCTCTTCTGGCCTTCAGGCATACATGGAAGGAATGCTGTATACATAATAAATAAATAAATAAATAAATAAATAAATATTAAAAAAAGATTGCTGAATGAAACCAGCCTAGATATTTTAGGGATGCCTTAACTTTAAAATGGAATTCAGAAGATGTGTTGAGTTGGGAAAGAGGTTAGTCTTTTAATTTCACAGGAAACAAAAGGCTGTGGATTCTTTCAAGGTTGATAGAGATCAGTTTTGATTGGGGGAGATCCCCTGAAAACCTTGACTACAGACGTAAGAAATGAACCAAGAGGAAAGTATGTGACATGTGACCTGTATGTTGATCCCTGTGCATGGGAATAGTTCTGAGACTTGGCAACAAATGTTACAACTAGTTTTCCCTGGACTTGATATTTGTCATCATTTAGTGGAGATACAGGAATATAGGATAAAAAGACAACTATTAACCTCAAATATTCTACATTGTTATGGATTTCTGTATATTAATAAAAATTTAAAGTTATTTTTGTTATACTGTATGTATGTTTTTACTCTTAAGGTATTGTACCTATGCAGTTTATTTAAGAATGTAAGGTAAAATTCTAGTCCTTGAAACATATCATTATAAACCATTTATGATAATTAAGAAATGCAGGCTATTGGTTAATCATCTACAACACTCAAACTTGTAGTTATGTTAGGTATGTTTCAAGATCATACAGAGATACATTTTAGACAGATGGTTTTCAAACACTTCAATGGCATTTAACATTTTTTGTTAACAGGGATTTTCATGATAGACACATCTGCTCCTGGCAGCACCAATCTACTTCACAAAAGGATGATGGGCATCAAAGAGCCTCCATATGGAGTCTGTTTTCAATATGGCAAAGCTAGCCATTTGGGCAAGAAACTGCCCTTGCCTTGTCTGCTGACAGTATGCAAACTGGACATGCAGTGCACAAAGGAAAGCAACTGCTGAACATTGACAAAACAAGGGGGTACTGTCCTTCAAAATTCCCATTTCATAGAAAAGTCTGCCAGATAGTCTAGGCCTATAGGTCAAAGAGAGATGCCCCAACTTTTCAGAGGAACCCTGGGTGACTTTGCAGGCAGCCAGATGTCTGTCATTCCTATAGTTTTGGAAGTGGCTTGCACAGCACTTTCTGGTTACTCAGGTAATATATCTTTCAGGGGTCTTGAACAGAGTTGAAGATTAGATGGTTATAGTTACAGTTTTCCTTAGTTATGATAGAAGATAAATTAGGTACAGATGTTGTGGAATAATCTTTTTGTATACTGTGAAGGTGTATCTTTGCCAAGGTGCAATCTGATTGGTTTAATAAAAAGCTAAATGGTCATTAGCAAGGCAGAAGTTATAGGTGGAAGAGCTAGACAGAGAGAACTCTAGGAAGAAGAAGGGTCGAGTTCCATTAGACGCAGAGGGAGCAAGACATGCTAGAGGACAGATAAAAGCCACGAGTCACATGGCATCACATAGATTGATAGAAATGGGTTAATTTTAGTTGTAAGAACTAGTTAGTAATAAGCCTAAGACATCAGCTGATCATTTATAATTAATAATAAGTCTCTGTGTAGTTATTTGAAAGCAGGCTGGTGAGACAGAACTGACTTATGGGACAGAAAAACTCTACCTACAAACAGAGCTTTGGACTTATCAAGGTAGGATAGATAATAGAGCGATTTCTCTGAATTTGCCAAAGGCAAAGACTGGATATTGTGAAAGTATTTTTTTTTTTTTGGTTTTTCAAGACAGAGTTTCTCTGTGTAGCAGTTTTGGCTGCCCTGGATCTCACTTTGTAGACCAGGTTGGCCTTGAACTTGCCAAGATCTGCCTGTCTCTACCTCTTAAGTGCTGGGATTAAAGGCATGCACCACCACTGCCTGGCATAAATGTAATTCTTACTTGATAACTGTTCTTATTATATACAGTTTTACTATGTTAAAGTTAAAACCTTTTATATGTAGACAAAAGGGGGGATGCTATGGAATATCCCTTTCACTATGTAAAGGTATGTTGCATTTGCTTATGCTGCAGTTTTTTCTTCCAGAAAAAATAGTGTTTAATATTAAAAGAATGGAACTGGGGATGTGGCTTAGTGGTAGAGCACTTGCTTAGCACACAATGGCCCAGCATCATATACATATAAAATAATGTGATGATACAGTGACAGTGGTAAAAGGTCTAAGAGGAGGGCATGCTGGCACACACTGGCAATCCCGGAACTTTGGCGGCAGAAGCAGGAGTGATGTGGGATTCCCCTCTGTATGCTGTGAATACCATTTGTTAATAAAGAAAGTGTCTTAGGCTTGTGATAGGGTAGAGTAGAGCTAGGCAGGATAAACTAAACTGAATGCTGGGAGAAAGGAGGCAGAGTCAGAGAGAAGCCATGGAGTTGCCACCGCACCGAAACTCGTGGTGATGCACAGATTAATGGAGATGGGTTAAATTAAGATCTAAGAGTTAGCCAATAAGAAGATAGAGATAATGGGCCAAGCAGGGATTTTAAATAATATAGTTTCTGTGTGATTATTTCAGGAGTCTGGGTAGCCCAAGTGGCCTTCTACTACAAATGAGAAATGAGTTCAAGTCAGCTTGGGCTACATAGTGAGATCCTGTCTCAAAAGGCTAAAGTAGTAGGTGGTAGGGGTGCATGTCATTCATCCCAGCTCTTGGGAGGCAGAGGCAGGTGGATCTCTGTGAGTTTAAAATCAACCTGGTCTACAGAAGGCGTTCCAGGACAACTAAGACTACACAGAAAAAGCAAAAGATTAAAAAATGAAACAACACAAAACAAAACACCCCCAAAGTAACAAATCTAACAATTCAACTATCATATATGTGATGGTTCCTAAAGGCCCTTCTCTCCCAAGGCTCTTCTTTCCCAAAGGTCCTATCCTCTGAGTTTGCCTAGTGGATCTACTGTCTCAGTTTGGGTTTTTACTGCTGTGAACAGATGTTATGACCCTGGCAACTCCTATAAGGAAAACACTTAATTGGGGTGGCTAGCTTCCAGCTTAGAAGTTCAGTCCATTGTCATCATGAAGGGGAGCGTGGCAGCACACAGACAGACATCATGCTGGAGCTGGGAGTGCTACACCTTACAGCCAACAGGAAGTGAACTGAAAGCCACACTGAGGCATGCTTGAGCGGAGACCTCAAAGCTGCCCCTACGGTGACAAGGCCACAGCTCCTGATAGTGTCACTCCCTTTTGTTGTTTAATTGTCAGTACGATGGCTGTGCCTTAATCTTCTGCTGTCTCAGCCAGTAGTTTTGATTCCTTAGTTACAGGCCTGCTCCTCTGGCTGCTCAGGCTGCAGCCTGTGGGGATTCTGTCGCTGGCTCTGTGGCTGCTGCTAAAGGTAGATTTAACTAAATCTCTATCATTCTATTTATAAATAAGACTCGGGATTCAAAGGCTGGGGTGAAAACCTGCTAGCTCAGAAAGGTTGAGAAGCAACTAGCTAACCTCTCCTTGCTGGTGGCTCCCAAAAAGAGCATCTTTCTGTTCTGCCCAAACAAAAAATGTCATGCCACTCAAAACCCCTCTCTTCTACTTCCGGTGGGTCCCTAGCTCTTCCAAATGACCTCTGATGCTCTATGATTACTTTCTGTCAACTATTTGCTAACTCAGCCTCCTGACCTAAGGTTAATATTATTTAATTAACACAAATGCTAACTTGGGGCTCACAGTGGAATTGAATATCTCCCAACACCCTTTGGGTGCCCTTTTTTTCAAACCACCACACCTACACACAGATGTCAGAGTTCTTGGATGCTGCAATTGTGTGTTTGTTTTGGGATTGGGTACAAAGGTTGGATGTTGGATCTTCCTTCCTTCCTTCCTTCCTTCCTTCCTTCCTTCCTTCCTTCCTTCCTTCCTTCCCCTCTTCCTCCCTTCCTTCCATCCTTTCCTTCCTTCCTTTCTTTTTCTTTCTTTCCTTTTTTAAATAGGGTTTCATATAGTCTAGGCTGGCCTTGAATTCAGAATATCCTTGAACCAATAATAATGACCTGATTTTCCTACCTCAGCCTCCCAAATGCTGTGATCACAGGTGTGGCCACCAGACAGGTATGTATCGTGCTAGAATCCAGTTTTTTAATGCATATTACCAACTGAACTACAAATCCACATCTGAAGAATCAGTTGCAATATAGATTAAGCACAGGTATTAGGAGAGACAGCCTGAGAGAGAATTGCATATTAGTTTGTACTTGGGTTTCTCAAGAGGGTTGCTGAGTATGGGCTCTTTTTATTTCTAGTACCTGTGAACACTTCTGAGAAACGGTGGGTACTCAAGGAATAATAGTGTATCAAGCAGCTAAAAATTTAATTTCCATTTTCATGTGTTTACTAAATAAATAGTCCCTAAATGTGACCACGGTGCTCTAAGAATAGGGAGTATTTTAACTCAAGAATTAAAATGTGTGTGTGATACACACCTGTAATCTCAGCACCAGGAGGTGGAGGCAGGAGGATCAGGAGTTCATCCTGGGCTATATAGGAAGTTTGAGGCTATTTTGAACTACATGAGGCCTTGTCTAGAAAACAAAAACAAACAAAAATCCCCTTTAAATATCGAAACATGTAAATAAATTTAATTTTTTAAAAATAAGGGGAACCTGGTGGGCCATGTGGGGAGAGTAAGAAAAAGGAGTTGAAAGTGGACGTGACTAAACCCCAAAGTCAACAGAGTAACAGTGTAAAACCACAAGAAAAGATATCCTATTAGAAATCGAGAACAAGGACCATGGGCTTGTAAACTGCAAGGTAACCCTGACACCGGGCTCAACCCTTTCTGCCCGAGCCCGCCCACATCGACAGGCTCAGGTCCTTCTACTTTGGTCTTGCCTGGAGAGCCAGAGCGAGCGCTCTCGGGAGGCACTCGGGCCAGCGGCGGTCGATTAGTCAGGTCTCAGGAAGATGGCGTCCTCGGAGCAGGCAGAGCAGCCGAGCCAGGTGAGGGGAGTGGGACTGCCCCGCCGCGAGTGGCGGGGACCGGGGCCGCCGCGGCGTTCGGCGCGCGGCTGGCAGTGGGGTGGCGACCCCGAGTCCTGGAAGCCAAGGTCCCCCGACGTGGTCTCTCCCCAGGGCCCCGCCCCTCTGGGGTCCTCGGCGCCCGGCTCCTGCCCCGGTGACCCCTGTCTCCACACATCCCGGAGTTGGGGTCTCGGCCGCGGCCTCAGGTCCCCTAGGAGCCCGCTGGACTTGGTCGTGGGGGACGGCGGGCCCGGGCTGGGTCCTCGGCGCACTGATGTGACGGCCCTGCCGGAGGAGAGGTGGGGAAGGCAGGCGCTGGTACCCGGCTGTCCCCCATGGGGAGGGGCCCGACGACCCCCTCTCCCGCCGCCGCGGCCCCTCCAGTGCCGGCATCTTGGTCTTCGGTCCTCTGGGGGCTCCCTTGCCAAGTTGGAGGGTCGCTCCGAGGACTTCTTCGCTCTCAGTGCGTTCGTGGAGAGTGGACGGAGTGTCAATAACAGACGCAACCGAGTTTTTGGCTGAGGACCCAACCCGCGCTTCTCTGCTTCTCTGGGTTCGGTTTTCTTGGCCGAGGACCCCCTTCCGAGTTCTTCACCTGCAGACCGGAGCAAACCCCGTTTCGGTTATGGGGCAGGGTTGCTGCTTGGGCTTCTGCGTGGGGAGGTCGTGATGCTTGGGATGAGGAGCGATGCTAAGGGACAGCCCGCTTACTGCTTGAACGTTGTCATTGCAGAAGTCGGGCTATGTTTACTTTCAAATTTTGTTTTGTTTCCGTGAATATGTGTAAGCCGTGGCACTGGGGGAAGACAGAACACAACTTTGAGGGAGTCGTTCCTTTCCTTCCACCTTGTGAATGGCGAAGATGGGACTCAGGTCCCCAGGCCTGGCAGCAAACGCCTTTACCTGCTGAACCATCTCTTTGGCCACCAAATAGTGCTTTTTAGCTAACTCTTGTCTGCCCTTTGCAAAGTGCAGAAGTGGGTGGCAGGGTTTTGCAATGCGCCCGAAATCCTGTGCCCCACTGAGCCTTGATTTCAACCCACACTGTGTTGGACTCCTTTAGTTGGCCATCTATGTTTAAATTTAATTAGGATAGACCTGAAAAGAAAAACACATGCCCTGGGAGGCTCAAGCACCTTTAAGAGTTTTCAGCCACTCACCAGTATTTACTTCCTTCCTAGGCAGAGGGCTACCACTTATATTTCTTGCTGTCTTACTGCTCGTGATAAGCCAATTAGAGGGATCCCACTTAAAGGAGTTGGACACTTAGATCGGCCTCTGTTAGTGGTATGTGTAATTCAGGCCGATGTGTGTGCTGTAAGAACAGCAGAAACAGGAATGATTCTGGACTCCTCACTGCCCAGGGTTCTGGACTCTGGGGTGTCTGAAAGAGGGACCTCCCTTCCTGGTGTTGTCCCACCTAGTTTGATCAACTGCCTCTGTGCCTGAATTTTCTTGAACTGCTTAGGAATGGGATTGGAATGCGTCCACAGTTTCTGCTTCCTCCAGGACGCTTTGCAATTTTAGGAAGGCTACTAACAGTCTTCCCACTTGGATCCCTTGGGATGCTTAAGGAAGGGTTCCTTTGTTTCTGGGGTTTCCCTCTTTGTACATGTGGAAGGTAGTAGCTCTTCTCTCTCTCTCTTTCTCTCTCTCTCTCTCTCTCTCCCTCTCCCTCTCTCTCCCTCTCTCTCTCTCTCTCTCTCTCTCTCTTTCTCTCTTGGGTTTGTCGAGTCAGGGTTTCTCTTCTCTGTGTAACTGTCCTGGCTGCACTGGAACTTGCTTTGTAGAGCAGGCTGGCCTGGAGGGGTCCAAGGTCTCTACGGGTTTGGTCAGCACTTGTTTGGTTTGAGCTCTGCTGCCCCTTTGCCCTCCTTTCCAAAGCTGATAGAGATGGGATTGCATCAGAATGCGCTGGCAGCCTGAGGAAAAAGTTGAACTTTCTGTCATGCTCCGTCACTAACAATAAGCTACAAATGCACACTTTAAAACAAGTGAGACTTCATGCATGTGCCACTAAGTTGTTGGTGATAGAGACTGAGATAGGACCTTGTGTATGCAAAGGAGGCATTCTACCGACTGAGCTACATTCCCAGCCTCAATTTTAACTAGAAAATCTTTTCATTAATTAGTTAACCAATTAATTGGTTTTTTTGAGACACAGTCTTAACTCTGTAGCCGTGAGTTGGCCTGGAAGTCACTATGTAGACCAGGCTGGTTTCAAGCTCCACCTGGCTCTACCTCCTGAGTGCTGAGATTAAAAGCATTTATTAATATGAGGTTAAAAGCCACTATGCCCAGCTGTTATATTTTGAAAGAGAGAAAGAGAGAGTGAGAGAGAGAGAGTGTGTGTGTGTGTGTGTGTGTGTGTGTGTAGGTCAGAGGTCAAGCTGTCTCTCTCAAACTAGGCTAGAGGTCAGTTAGATGTGTTCCTCAGTTGCTCTTTATGTATGTGCACGGTGTTTTGTCTGTGTGTCTTGGTGCCTCAGGTGCTAGAAGAGCTTCTTTCCCCTGGAAGTGGAGCTGGAGCTGTGCTGAGGCCCCATGTGGGAGCTGAGGGTCAAGTCCGTGTCCTGGAAGAGCAGCTCGCGCTGTGGCTGCCAAGCCCTCTCTGCAGCCCACACTCTCTACCGTAGTTATTTACTTTTTCTACCTTGTTTTTTGAGGCAGGGTCTCTCACTGAACCTTGAATTTATGGTTCGGCTAGACTGGCTGGCCAGTGAGCCCCAGCAAGCCTCCTATCTTTGTATCTCCGGGGCTGGGATTACGGGCCTGTGTCTGTTTATGTGGCTCCTGGGGTAAACTCAGGTGCTCATGTTAATGCAGCAAGCACCTTATCTGCTGAGCATCTCTTCAGCACCCTAGATGCACTTACATATTTTCCCCTCAAACACTATTGTGTGAGTGAGTGTGTGTGTATGATGTGTGGGTGAATGCAGGCGTAAGAGTGCCACAGTGTTTGTGTGGAGGTCATGGGACAGCTCCATGGAGTTGGTTCTCTCCTTCCAGCTTTACGTGGGTTCTGGGGTCAGTGTCAGGCTATCAGTCTCAGGTGGCAGGTGCTTTTATCTTCTAGGACATACAGACTGCTCTGAGACCAGTTTTTCCTTTATTTTTTTTCTAGACAGATTTACTATTTTTTTTAATCTGTATATGCGTGTCTGTGTGTGGGTATGCACATGGGAGTGCAGGAACCTTCAGGGGCCAGAGGATGTTGTAGCCCCTGGTGCTGGAGTTGGACAGTTGTGAGCGTCCAGACATGGGTGCTGGGAACTGAACTCTAGGCTTTCTTAGCCGTTGAATCCTCTCTCTAGCCCACTTAAGTGTGCATTTCAGGAGAGCCAGTGTGTACCGCATTTGCCTGGCATTTCTTCATGTGAGCAGAGAGGTACGGAAAAGGCTGTTGAGTAATCCCCCAGGCCTGACGGCATGGTTTATAGACCCGTGGGACTGCACCAGCATTTTCTTCTTAGAAAGTTCGGTAGTTGGACTCGTAGTATCGTCTCTGGTTTCTGGTGGTGAAGAACCCTCTTTGCCTGCGAGATGGTGTAAGGTGCTAACGCTCATCGCCCTGGCCTGGTAATCTCTCCAGTAGGCACCAGCTGTGAGAGCTGGCCAGTTACCTAACTTCACATCCTCTGCCTACCTCTGTAAAGTAGGAAAAAGGCCAGTGCCTATCTCAGGGTTGTTCTGAAGATGAAGGGGGTCATTTATGTAGACGCGCTCAGGTTACCTGACACACGTGTTGCACATTGTTATTCCCTCGATCCTTCTGGACCTGTACTCGTCGATGGTGGAGGACTTTCTGTAAGCCTCATACAGCCTTTGCTCTGTGGTTTTGTATGTTGACCCCTGCTTTAGTGAAGGTGTTTTTTCTTCATTTTGAAATAATTTCTCTTGAAAATTGAAAAGATGCCATGATTGCCCATGACAAGTGCCAGTATTGGTGCCAGCAGATTCTACTTGCTCTTTCATGATGGCAAAGTCTAGTTTTTATAGTCTGTATGTAAAACTATATTAGATATACTTTTATTATATATATATAAATACATAAATTGTGTTCTCTTGACTTGTCTCTGGAGTCATGTGACACAGTCTTTTTATTGTTGGGGATAAGTTTGGTTGCTTGGTTAAGGTAGTGACTATCATATCGCTATGTAGGTAATTTTCTTTTTTCTTTTTCTTTCTTTTTTTCTTTTTCTTTTTTTTTTCCCAAGACGGCTTCTCTGTGTAACAGCCCTGGCTGTTCTGGAACTTGCTTTGTAGACCAGGCTGGCTTTGAACTCACTGAACTTCACCTGCCTCTGCCTCCCGAGTGCCGGAATTAAAGGCATGCGCCACTATGCCCAGTTGTAAGGTAATTTTCTAAGTGAGTGGCTTTCTTTATAGTTTTGCTAGTTTATTTATTTATTATTTATTTTTGGTGTTTCACTTAATTAATTATTCCCCCCCGCCCCTCCCCCCCCCGACAGGGTTTCTCTGTAGCTTTGGAGCCTGTCCTGGAACTCGCTCCATAGACCAGGCTGACCTCGAACTCACAGAGATCCCCCTGCTTTCTGAATGTTGGAATTAAAGGCGTGAGCCACCACCACCTGGCGGTGTTTTATTTTTTAAATTGTGTGCATGCATATGTAAGTGCAGCTGCCTGTGGAGTCTCGGGCACTAGGGCTCTAGGACCCAGAGTTACAAGTGGTTATAAGCTACTTATGTGGCTGATGGGAACCACATTCAGGTCCTCTGCAAGAACAGTATGTTCTTGTCCTCGAGGCTCTCTCTCCAGCCCTTCCAGCTCACTAATAAGGCACAGTTCATCATGTGGTTGATCTGTACACTAGCTGGTGGACGTTTGAATAGCATTAGTTTTCTATTGCTCCATAACAGTACTACACAAACTTGGCAGGTTAAAAACAACATGTTTCTTTTATTTATTTATGTATTTTTTGACAAGGGTCTCTTTATTATGTAGCTCTGGTTGTCCTGGAACTTGCTTTGTAGATCAAGCTGGTCTTGAACTCCCAGAGATCCAGTTGTCCCTGTCTTCAGAGTGCATGGATTAAAGGTGTATAGCTATGGAAATCATGGTCTTGTGTCTTGCCCACATGAATTTAATTATATGCATCCTGTCCTCTTTGGCATCCTCTTGGCAGGAACAAGTCACAGATTCCCCCGATAATCTAGGGGAAGGAACACAAAAGGGGACACATGTCAGCAGGTAGGAATCTGGGGTCATTTAGGATGCTAGCTTAAAGCTATGACTATGTAGCGTGTGTAAGGACATTTTCATGGTTTTGGTAAATTCTCATGAGTGGAATTGCTAGGTCGTGTGGTCAGTGTGTATTTAGCTTTGTGCGCAAACCTATGTTATGTCTTTCATCCCCCACAATATCTGAGAGCTTTGGTTGGTGCCTACTCACACCAGCACTTGGTACTGCCTGTCACTTTGATTTTAACCATTCTAGTGAGTATGTGGTGGGACTGCTTCATGGTTTCCATTGACATGTGCTGACTAATCTGAGTCTGGCTGTACGTGTTAGTCGTGTTAAGGGTCACTTTTGTTTATGGGTGTCCTCGTTCCAGTGCCATCTGTTGATAAGATTCCCTTTAAATTATCTCTACCATTGTTAGAAATCAAATTGTTTTAAGTGTGCACAAAGGTCAATTTGTGGATTCTGTTCTGTGTATCTATAAGCCTATTGCAAATAGCACACTGTTTTGAACTCTGTAACTATGTTTTTAAAGATGTTTTCCTTCAATTAAATGTTTTTTAGATTTGTTTACCTTATTTCATGTGTATGAATGTTTTCCCTGCATGTGTTTTGTGTACCGCATATAGACTGGTACCCTTGGATGTCAGAAGAGGGCATCAGATTCCCTAGATCTGGAGTTATGGATGGTTGTGACCACCCTGTGGGTGCTGGCAGTGGAGCCTGGGCTTCTGCAAGAGCAGCAAATGCTCTTAACCATGGAGCCACCTGGACCTCCAGCTGTTCGCCTCTTCCCACCCCCATTTTTTTTGGGTGGGGACAGGGTCTCTCTATGTAGCCCTGGCTGTCCTGGAACTCACTATTTAGAACAGGCTACTTTTAAACTCACAGAAGCCTGCCTGCCTCTGCCTCCTGAACGGCCAGCCAACACCTTGATTTTATTCATGTGTATGTGTAGTTATGTCTGTGTGTGAGTATACCATTTGTGTGCACGTGCCCATAGAGGCCAGGAGCGGGTGTTGGGTCCCCTGGAATTGCAGTTAGAAGTGCTTGTGTCGTGTGTATGCGGAGGCCAGAGAAAGGCATCAATGTTCTGGTTTATCACCTCGGAGCCAGTGTCTCCATTGAACCTGGAGCTCGCTGCTGTTTTATTTTGCTTTATTTTGAGGCTAGGCTGGCTAGTAAGCTCCAGTGAGTTTCCTGACTCTGCACACACCCAGTTACAGGTCCATGTTTGCTTTTTACATTGGTGTTGGGGGTCCGAAGTCAGGGCCTCATGCTGTGTGCAGGTGCTCTTACCCCCAAGCTATCTCCCAAGTCCTCAGCTAGTCTTAAAAATGTGTGGCTGGGTATTGTGGTACAACAAGCAAATGGTCTAAGTTTTGGTCCTTTGTGTCTTTATGTTGATTTTGTTTGTTTGTTTGTTTATTGGTATGAGGATGGTAAAGGCCTTGCTGTAAAGTTATGGTTCAGCCTTGGGTCTCCCGGTAACTTGTGTGTCTATATCTGTGTGCCTGTTTGTGTGTATGTGGAGGCCAGGGTTGATATCAGGTGTTTTCCTCTGTTGCTCTCCACTTTTGTGGTTTTGTTTTTGTTTGCTTGTTTGTTTTGAGACAGACAGGGACTCTCTGTGTAGCTCTGGCTGTCCTGGAACTTCCTATGTAGACCAGGCTGGCCTTGGATACAGCTTGCTTGTATGCACCTCTTGAGTGTGGGAGTAAAGGCGAATGCTGTATGTCTGGCTGTGTTTTTATTTTGAGGGGGACAGGGTTGTTGAACCTAAAGCTCACTAATTGGCAAGACTAGCTGTGCACTTGCCCTAGTGCTGCGCTTACAGATGCCTTGCCACAGCTGGCTTTTTACCTGCGTGTCTGGGATCCACGTTCGGGTCCTCACGCTTACATAATAAGTACTCTAATGACTGAGCCATCTCTTCATCCTCTAGGGGTAAATTTTATAGTTCTAATCAGGTACAGAAACTCCTGCATAAAATCCCAGATTACAGGAGGCTGAGACAGGAGGATTGTTTGAATTCAAGGCCAGCCTGGGCTACAGCGGCTCACCTCTCTCCACCCCCCACCCCCCAAGGTATCCTTTAAAAGAAGTCTTACCTAAGAGCTTGCTGGGATTAATGGGGATTGAGTACAGTCCACAGGTCATTTGAAGAGAACAATCACTGCTTTGTGACCTTCCCATTTAAGCATGTCCACACCTACTCAGATCTTTTGGCTTTTCTCAGTAGTGTCTTATAGTTTTAAGTGTGAAGGTCATGGACACATTTGATTAAATTTCTTCTCTCGCTCTCTCTCTCTTTCTTTCTCTCTCTCTGTTATTCTGACACAGGTTTTCTCTGTTTAACAGTCCTGGTTGTCCTGGAACTCACTCAGTAGACCACTCTGGCCTTGAACTCACAGAGATTCACCTGCCTCTGCCTCCCAAATGCTGGGAATAAAGATGTGCACAACCACCACTTCTGGGCTTGATTAAATTTCTTTAAGTATATTCTATTGAGAATGCTACTGTATTTATAGGTTTTGTGTATTTTTGGGTTTTGACATAGGGCCTCACTCTATGTAGCCCATGCTTGTTTTGGAATATTTGTTTAACTATGCAAAAATGTGTTGCATTTGTTTAATTATGTAAAGATGTGTGGCTGTTTTACCTTACCTTACCTATGGCACCTGATTGGTCTAATAAGAAGATGTCCAACTGATAGCAAGGGAGGAGGTATAGGTGGGACTTCCAGGCAGGGAAGATAAGTAGGACGAGGAATTTTGGCTTAGGGAAGAAAGAGAAAGAGACGTCAGGGAGATGCCAGGGAATAACCAGCCAGACAGACATGGAGGAAGCAGGAAAGTAGGACGTATAGAATGAAAGAAAGATAAAAAGCCTTGAGGCGTGCTGGAGAGATGGCTAAGCGGTTAAGAGCATTGCCTGCTCTTCCCAAGGTCCTGAGTTCAATTCCCAGCAACCACATGGTGGCTCACAACCATCTGTAATGAGGTCTGGTTCCCTCTTCTGGCCTGCAGGCAAACACACAGACAGAATATTGTATACATAATAAATAGATAAAAGAAAAAAGTTTAAAAAAAAAGCCTTGAGGCAAAGCGTAGATGAATAAAAATAGGTTAAGTTAAAAGAGCTTGTGGGACAAGCCTAAGCTAAGGCCGAGCATTCATAATTGGTAATAAGTCTCCGTGTCTTTATTTGGGAACTGGTTGGTGACCCAAAGAGAATTCCAACTACACATGCTGGCCTTAGACTATGACTGTCATGCTCCCACCTCCCAGGTGCTAGGATTGCAGGCATGTGCCACCACGTTCAGTTTTCATTTCTTTCCAATTATTTAATGCTAGTATATAAAGTGAAATTATGGGTTTGTGTATTGGCGACGTGTCTGCAACCTTGTTAAATCTGGTTTTCAGGGCTGGAGAGATGGCTCCAGGATGACCTTGAACTTTTAGCAATCCTCCTGCCTCTGCCTCCTGAGTGCTGGGGTTATAGGTGTTCTGTGCCACCACACCAGGATGCCTTGTTTTCTGACAGATGTGGTCTTGCTTCATTGCTGGGGTTGACCTCAGACCCCTGGCCTCAAGCTGTCATGCCTTAGTAGCTTGAGTAGCTAGGACCACAGGCAGACCCACCACTTCTTGTCTTTGTATTTTGTTCCCAAAATATTGTGTGTGGGGCTGGAGCATTTGTTGCTCTTCCAGAGGACCTGGATTTCACAGAACCCGCAGAACCCACATGGTGGCTCACAGCTGTTTGTAACTCCTGTTGATCTGTGGCTTCCTTCTGCTTCGGGATCCTCCATGCGTAGGGGGCACATAAACTCACAGAAGCAATACACACATGATAAATAGATAAAAACTAAAAATAATTATGTGTTTTGTGGTTGGAGAGATAGCTGGGTTCTTAAGGGCACTTACTGCTCTTTAGAGGACCCAGGTTTGGTTCCCAGCACACCCATGGCAGTTTACAGCTGTTTAAAACTCCAGTTTCAGGGGATCCAACACTTTCTGGGCCTCTGCAGCCATTGCAGATGGTGTCCACAGATATTGGCAAAATACTCATACACATAAAAATTAAAGAAAATTTCAAAAGCAAATTGTGGGGCTGGAGAGATGACTCAGAAGTTAAGAACACTGGTTGTTCTTGCAGAGGATCTGGCTTTCGTTCCCAGTACACATGGAAACTCATAACCATCTGTTACTGCAGTTCCAGGGGATTGGCCTCCTCTTCTGACCTCATTGGGCACCAGGCACCCGGCACCCATGTGATGCACATACATACATGTAGGTGAAACACTTATACATATAAAATAAAGCATAAATCTAAAAAAAAATCATAAATAAATAAAAATCTTTTTAAAAAAGTATGTAAGTTTTGAATGATGTGATGTTGGTTGTTTTTTACTCTTTTTTCTTTTGGTAGCCCACCACCCAGCTCCCAAATAAACACCCGTGAAGTCTTATTATTACTTATGAATGCCTGTCCTTAGCTTGGCTTATTTCTAGTCAGCTTTTCTTTTGTTTTCTTTTTTTTCTTTTTTATTTTTATGTGCACTGGTGTTTTATTATGAGTGTCGGGGTCACTGGAGCTGGAGTTACAGATAATTGTGAGCTGCCATGTGGGTGCTAGGAATTGAACCCCGGTCCTCTGGAGAAGCAGTCAGTGCTCTTAACCACTGAGCCAGTTCTCCAGCCCCCCAGTCAGCTTTTCTTAACTTAAATTATCCTCTCTGCCTTTTGCCTTTGGGTTTTTATCTTTCTCTATCCTATACACCTTTCTTTTCTTACTCCTGGCTGGTTATGTGGCTGGGTGGCTGTCCCCCGATGTCCTCTTTTTTCTTGTTCCTTGATCTTTCTTGCTTCCTGATCCCTCTTTTTCTCCTTCTCTTTTTTCTCTCTGGCTGACAGCCCCACCTATTGTTTCTCCTGCCTTGCTTTTGGCTGTTCAGCTCTTTATTAGACCAATCAAGTGTTTTAGACAGGCAAAGTAACACAGCTTCACAGAGTTAAACAAATGTAACATGAAAGAATGCAGCACGTCTTTGTGTCATTAAAACAAATGTTCCACAGCATAAACAAATGCCACACGTCTTAAAATAGTATTCCACAACAGTGATGTCATTTGCTCTTTTTGGTATCTGCTGATAGCTGATATTTTTGGTTTCTTCCTTTGTTCTCTGAATTGGTTTTACTTTGTTCATTCATTCAATATATTTTCTTGGTCATGATATATGTAGTATTACCTTTTTAATATTTTTCTAGGTTTGATATGTTCATATTTATTTATCTAGGGTTTTTGTTTTTTGTTTTGTTTTGTTTTCAATACAGAGTCTCTCTGTGTAAAAGTCCTGGCTGTCAAGGAACATACTCTAGACCAGTCTGGCCTTGAACTCAGAGAGATCCATTTGCCTCTGCCTTCCAAGTGCTGGGATTAAAGGCATGTGCCATCACCGCTTGATCTAGGGGGTCATTTTTTAATTTAATTATTTGTTCTTACATTTATTTATTGATGTGTGGGTGGGGCTTGCGTGTGCTACAGCATGCATGCAGAAGTCATAGGACAGCTTTAGGAGTCAGTTCTTTCCTTCCATCATGTGGGGTTCCAGGGCTGGAGCTTGGATCATCAGGGTTGGTGGTGAGCACCTTTATCCGCTGAGTCATCTTCTCTCCAGCCTTACTTATTTTTCTGAGACAGGCTCTCATGTCGTCCTTGAACTCATTAGATAGTGGAGAATGGTTTTGGACCTTGGATCCTCTTGTTTTCATTTCTCGACTGCTGGAGGAATTCCAAGGCTGTATTCTGTGCCTAGTTTATACAGTGCTGGGGATGGAACCCAGGGCTTCCTGTACACTAGACAATCACTCTGCTAATTGAGCTGCATGCCTGGTGTGCTCCCCTCTTGCCCCTTCACAATTTTTTCATTTTAGTTTTTTAAAAAACGTTTATCTCTCTCTCTCTCTCTCTCTCTCTCTCTGTGTGTGTGTGTGTGTGTGTGTGTATCTACATGCATGTGATGGTCAGAGAACATCTTGCAGGATAGTATTGGCTCTTACCTTCCACCATGTATGTCCTGTGGGATCAGACTCAGGTCTTCAGATTTGGTGGCGGGTGCCTTTGTCCCCTGAACCATCTCACTGGATACCCCCCACCCCTTTTGGTGTGTGCCTGTTGTAACCCATCCACCCGCTGTGTGTGGTGTGTGTGTCTGCTTCCACCTCTCCATCTTCCTGCCTTCATCTCCTGACCGATGCCTGGGTTAAAGCTTGTAGGACAGCATCTGGCTGGCTATTTCTTCCCCTCTTTTTCCTCCTTTTAAAGGTATCACTTTATTTAAGTTCTTGGTGGGAAATTTGGAATGCTACTTGGTAAGGGTGAATTTTATTGTTAAAGTGGAGATGAGTTGTACCTTTGGAGCTGAGGACCAGCCTTGACTTTCCTGTGCCTTTCTGATGACCCCTGCTGCTCTGTAGCCTTGTATTTTCTCTCTGCATGTGGAAGATCTCATCTTCCCAAGGGGCTGACTTATTTTTTAATCTATTTTTATTTTATGCATATTAGTGTTTTGCCTGTGTGTATGTCTCTGTGTGGGTGCCATCTTGGAGTTACAGACAGTTGTAAGCTGCCGTGTGAATGCTGGGGTTGAACCTGGGACCTCTGGAAAGAGCAGGCAGTGCTCTTAACCACTGTGCCATCTCTCCAGGCCCATGTTCTAACTTTCATGACTTTTTCTTTTTAAAAATTTTATTTTTTCATATCTGAGTGCATGTGTGTATGTGTAGCATGTGTGTTCTGGAGCACGTGGAGTCTAGAGGAAGGCACCAGGTCCCCTGGGACTGGAGTTACAGGTGGCTGTGCACCACCATGTAGGTGCTAGGAACCAAAGCCAGTTCCTCAGCAAGAGCCACAAGTGCGCTTAACCACTGACCCACCTCTCCAACCCCAGCTCTTCTTGAAATATCAATATAGTGTCTAGGAGAGTTTCATGGTGCCAAACTTTATGTTTATGGAGGGGGTGATGATGGACATTGGTTGTCTGCTGTGCAGAACTTACCTGCGGGAAGATGTTCTAGCAAGTCAGCTGCTGCCTGGCTGTACAGGAAACCCCCTTTCTTCTCTCGTGGCCCCATGAGGATGACCAGACAGGTCCCTTGCTCACAGTTTCTCACTTGGTGATTGCAAGGATTACCCACCCTACTCCGTGTTCAGCAATGCTCAAGGTCCCTCTTGAGTAGGACAGTGTTTGGGCATCTTTGCGACGCTCCCTTTTTCTTGGCATGGTCAACTGATTTGGTGACAGTAGTAAAAATCTTTCTTTTCCAGCATGTATTTATGGCTAAGGGCCACCTCTCATGCATGGCCTCTTGGAGCACGTGCCAGTTCTGAGGAGAGTCAGGCTTTACCTGGCCGGGTTGGGTTTCCTTTTCTGGCCTCAGCGGCCTCAAACTTACCCTTTTTAACCTGCTGGAGAAAGGCACCCACCTGCTGGGCTTCGAGTTTCTCCATAGTGTCGACTTGCTCAGCTTTATCAGACATTTTGTGAGATGAAAGCCCAAGAGCGTTTATCTTTTGTTTTGTTTTGTTTTGTCAGGGTCTCTCTCTGTCTCCCTGTCTGGCCTGGAACTCGCTATGTAGACTAGGAGGCAGACCTGGAACTCAGATCTGCCTGCCTCTGCTCAGGAGTTCTGGGATCAAGGGTGTGTATTACCATGCCCGGCCTGTTTGAAATACAGTCTTTACCAATTCATTCATTCATTCTTCCCTCCTTCCCTCCCTCTCTCCTTCCCTTCTTTTCTTATTTCTCTCTCTCTCTCTCTCTCTCTCTCTCTCTCTCTCTCTCTGTACTGGAGATTGAACCTAGGCAGGCTCTGTACCCCTGAGCTATTTTTCCAGCTCTTTTAAAGTTACTATTAATTCTTTTTTTTTTTATTTGGATTTATTTATCATGTACACAGTGTTCAGCCTCCATGCCTGCAGGCCAGAAGAGGGCACCAGATCTCATTACAGATGGTTGTGAGCCACCATGTGGTTGCTGGGAATTGAACTCAGGACCTCTGGAAGAGCAGTCAGCGCTCTTAACCTCTGAGGCATCTCTCCAGCCCCTAATTCTTTACTTTTTGTTATGAGATAGGGTCTTTCTCACTTTCCCCTAGACAGTCCTTGAGCTTGTGATTCTCCTGCCTCAGCTTTGAGTACCTGTGATTACTAATATACCTGAGCTACCAGGCTTAAAACTAATGTCTTGACACTTCCGTTGACAAATTCACTCTTCCCTCCCCAACTCCTTCCCTTCCAATTGTATCCGTTTGTGGAAGACGGCATTGTGACATTGTCGGCTCGAGTTCTGCGTTGGCAGCCCTGCTGGCGGTGCTTGACAGCTGTATTCCGTTATGTGTAGCTCGAATGGCTTCTGAAGTCTCTCTCCAGTCATGGCTGATCCTGGGTGGTCTTGGGCAATGTTCTTTTTCTCAGATTTCTTGTAAGATTTTTTTATTCATGTGTTGTGAGCTCTGATTTCCTTAAGTGCTTCGTGTGTGCTCTGCTTGGCACTTGTCAGGTTTGTCTTGGAACTCGCTCTCTGTGCTTACGGTTTTGTTTATACTTTGAAAATTTTCAGCCATTATTTCTTCACTTTTTTTTCCTGCCTCACTATTTTTTGTTGTTCTATAATAAAATATGTGTTATGATATTTGATAGACCGCAGTTCTGACTGATCATTGAGACTCATTTTTCTTCATTCTTTTTCTTAGTCCTTCATTTTGTTTAGTTTTTTTCCCATTTTTAAATATACTTTCTTTTTCTTGTAGTTGCTGTCTGTCCATCCTCCCTTCCTTCCCTCTTTTCTTTTTTAAAAAGATTTATTTATTTATTATATATACAGTGTTTTTTCTGCCTGCATGTGTCCCTGCAGGCCAGAAGAGGGCACCAGATCTCATTAAAGGTGATTGTGAGCCACCATGTGGTTGTTGGGCATTGACCTCAACCTCTGGAAGAGCAGTCAGTGCTCTTAACCACTGGGTCTCTTTCTTTTTTCAAAGCAGGTTTCTCGGTGTAGCCCAGGTTTGTCCTGGAACTCACTCTGTAGACCAGGCTGGCCTTGAACTCAGAGATCCACCTGCTTTTACCTCTTGAGTGCTGGGATTAAAGGCATGCACTACCATGCCTGGCCCTGCTGTTATCATTTTTAAAATCTTTATTTGTGTTCATGTGTTGTATTTGTGTGTATAGACACTTTTGTGTTCTATGTGGTAATCAGAGGAGGATGTTTGTCACACTCCATCTTATTCCCTGAGACAGGGCCTGGAGCCAGGCTGGTGGCCAGCAAGCCCCAGGGAGCCTCCTCTTTCCATTCTCTACAGTGCTTGGGGTACAAGTAGATCCCATTGCTAGCATTTTTATAGGAGATGTGGGGATGAGGGCTCAGGTCCTCATGCTTGAGCAGCAAGCACTCTTACCCACTGAGCCAGCTCTCCAGCTCCTTTATTTTCATTTTATTCTTTTGTATTTTTCTTTTCAATTCTCTTCTGGAGTTTGGCAGGACTAGAAAAAGGTATTGGGGCCGTTTGGTGGTGATGCAGCTTGTCATGGGCAGCTGGAATTTGATCTTACAGTGGAGAATTGCTCACATTGGAGAGACTAGAGGTGAGCTCATCTACTTTCATGGTCTCTGAGGAGGGGATGGCACAGGTGTGCAGTGTCGGAAGCTGGTGTCACCATAGCATGACAGCCCCTGCTCTGGTCAGACATTGAGTGCCACGGTGGGAGCCCTAGCACAGCCTGATACCAAAGCTCTTTAGGGTCACTGCCACTCACAAAGGACTTATTTTTACTTTATACAGAGCTTCATATCCAGAAGAGCTATTTTATTTTTATGCCTTATTTAAAATTTTTTTTCATGGGGGCTGGAGAGATGGCTCAGTGGTTAAGAGCACTGGCTGCTCTTCCAGAGGTCCTGAGTTCAATTCCCAGCAACCACATGGCGGCTCAGAACCATCTGTAATGAGATCTGGCGCCCTCCTCTGGCGTGCGGGCATACACAGAGGCAGAATGTTGTATACATAATAAATAAATAAATCTTTAAAAAATTTCATGTATGTGAGTGTTTTGCCTATATTTATATATGTGCATCACGTCCCTGCAGTGTGGGGAAGGTTGGGGAGGGAGATCAAAAGACGGCATCATCAGATCCCCTAGAACAGGATGTAGGATGGATGTGAGTTACCATGTGGATGCTGGGAACTGGACCTCAGTCCTCTGTAAGAACAACAAATGTTCTTAACCACTGAGCTATTTCTCCAGTCTGCAGTACATGTTTTTCTGTATGTAGTTGAATATAACTATTGCTATGTAGCTTAAGCTGGCCTTGAACTCAGGGTCTGTCTGTTGGCTCTTGAATGGTAGTTTTACAGGTGTGGACACACTGGGCTGGAATTTGTGGTCATTAAAGAATGTTGGGCTTTGTTCTGAAGGGGAGGTTGTGATTCTTTCGAGTCCTGCTCTCCTCTTCTTCCTCTTTGTCTCTTTCTTTGCCTGAGTGGATTTGTGTGCTAGAATCAAGTCCAGAAGAGGGTAGCAGGTGCCTCTCAATTCTCTTCAATTGCTCTGCCTAGTCTTTTGAAGCCTGGTGTCTCCTAACCCTGTGCTGAAAAGCAAGAAGCCCCAGTGATCCTTCTGTCTGTTTCTGTCCACCCAGAGCTGAGGTTACAAGTCTTTGTACACCTGACTTGTTACCAGCGTGATTGTACATGTGCTCTTAACACTGAGACATCGCCCCGGCCCCTCAAATCCTTCTTTTGGTTTGTTAGAGTAACCTTTGCTCTGGGAATAGCTTAACAGCATCCCTGCCCCAAGATGAAGACTTTTTAGGTGTCTGTGGAATTCCCTGAGTAAGCAGGGCAGTGTATTGTGACAGCTTGGGGTCAAGAGCCCTGTGAGCACCCGCGAGCTCTCATAGCTCCTGTCTCACCTTCCCCCCCCCCCCACCTTTGTGGTAGACTTTCACCATGTGTGTGCACAGATTGTAGTGATGAACAAAGTCTCAAAGGAAACTCCATGTGGATTTCTGGAACTTTCTTTCTGCAAAGCTTTCCTTGGAATTCACCCTGCTGCTTTCATCTGTCTTGGCCTCCCTGAAATCTGGTCTCTGACTCCTCAGCCCACTGAGACTGCCATGCTGTGCTGGGCTTCCTCTTCTCTGTCTGAAGCCAGAGTGGTGTCAGGGCACAGACCCCTGGTGTTGTTCGGTATCTGTCGCAGGAACATATTTCTGCAAGCATCCCACCTGTGGGAGACTAAACCCGAGTCTCCCTGGTACTCCATCGCAGCTGGAAGTGGAGAGCAAAGGGCTGGCCTGATAGAACTGTTTATCTCCTCCTCTGGAGTAGATGTTGCAGATCCAATCCCACGGCTAGCAGCTGAGGCTCAGCTTGGCTGAGCAGCATGCCCAGTTACTCAGCTGTTAGTGCCCAAGTCTGCACAAGCCCTTTCCACATGCCACACTGCCTTAGGAGAATCTGTGGATGGGCTCTTCTCTCCCGGCACAGGGCTGTTCATAGTGCATACGCAGAGTGACACTGACTTACACTCACAGACTTGGAGGTTCTCCCATTGCTCAAGTTCATGAACCCTTTGCGGTTGGCCTTTGCTGTGCAGTGAGGTGAGCACTTGGCAAGCTTCCCAGCAGGGGAAAGTCATCCCTCCACAGCAGGGGTGAGGGCACACCTTTGTCTCTGTCATACTACAGCTTTCCTCTCTTCCACTGTGCTCTTTTTTTTAAAAAATTTTTTAAAATTTATTTATTTATTTATTTATTTATTTTTTTGGTGGTTTTTCGAGACAGGATTTCTTTGTAGCTTTGGAGCCTGTCCTGGAACTAGCTCTTGTAGACCAGGCTGGTCTCGAACTCACAGAGATCCACCTGCCTCTGCCTCCTGAGTGCTGGGATTAAAGGCTTGTGCCACCACCACCCAGCAGCCCTTTTTATTTTTATTTTTTTTACTTAAAATATTTATGTGTGTGTGTGTGTGCACATGCTCACGCTCATGTCTGCATATAGATGTGTGCATGTAGAGGCCAGAGATGTTACTGTTCAGGAGAATAGCCATCTTGATTTTTTTTTGAGATCAGGTCTTCCACTAGATTAGGCTAGGCTGGATGGCCAGTGAGTCCTAGTAGACAGGATTGAATTCTCCTGCCTCCACCTCCCCAGCACTGGGGATTATAAACCCACACCACCACAGCCAGGTCTTTTACTTGAGTTCAGGGAATGAAACTCAGGGCCTCAGACTTGGGCATCGAACATGTTACTGACCTAGTCATCTCCCCAGGCCCCTAACTTTTGCTTATTGAAACATGGTCTTATGTAGCCCAGATTCAATATGCAGCTGAGGCTGGCCTTGAACCCCTGATCCTCCCGCTCCCACCTTTCAGGTGCTGGGATTGATTATACATAGATCATCATATCCTGCTAACTTTTAATTATTAGTTAATGAATCAATTTGGAGACAGGGTCTTATTATGTAGTCTTATTATGTAGTCCTTGCTAGTATAGAACTGGCTATGTAGATTAGGCTGACCTCAAATTCATAGACTGTACTTACTTACCTTTGCCTCTTGGGTGCTGGGATTAAAGCATGTGCTACACCCAACTATCTCCCCCATCCATCCCTAGAGGGGGTTTCTCTGTGTAGTACTGGCTGTTCTGGAACTTGCTCTGTAGACCAGCCTGGCCTCAAACTGCCTGCCTCTGCCTCCCAAGTGCTGGGATTAAAGGTGTGTGCCACCACTGTCCAGCTATACTTAGCTATTTTTTATTTTCCTTTTTTGCTTTTTCAAGACAGGGTTTCTCTGTAGCTTTGGAGCCTGTCCTGGAATTTGCTCTGTAGACCAGGCTGGCCTTAAACTCTGCCTCCTGAGTGCTGGGATTAAAGGTGTGCACCACCACTGCCCGGCTACCCAGCTACCCAGCTATTTTTAAATTGTGTTTGTGTGTATGTGTGTGTATGTGTGTGTGGGGTGCTGTGCGTGTGTACAACTTGCTTGAGTTTATTTTCTCCCTCCACGATGTGGGTCTGTGGGTCTCAGGTCTCCAGGCTTGTCAGTAAGCATCTTTACCTGAGTCTTCAGGCATGGTGGCAAGTGTCTTTACTCTGCCATCTCACTGACCTCAACTTCGTATTTTTTTAAAAGCCCTCTTAATCCTTTGCTTTCTTCCCATTCCAACATTTCTATTCTGACCTCCAAGGGTTCTGAGTTAGGTTCACAAGAGCCTCCTTCTGCTGTAGACCTCAGTTGGTGGGTTATAAGCCATCTCTCTCTTCTGTTTAAAGCTGTGGATATTTTGAAGAGTTCCAAAGTCAAGTTAGAATTTAGTGTATAGGGATCTTTTTTCAGGCTAACTGTCACTTAAAGTGGTAGATCTAGGGGCAGGTATTAAAAAACATTGGACATTTTGCAGAGATGGGACTAGGCTGGGTCAGTCCAGTTTGGGCAGGCTGTGAACTGCTCTGCTCTTTGCTCATCTTCCAAGTGCTACCTGGAGTGGGAATTAAGATGGGAGGCTGCTGCCTGCCGGTGTGAAGAGGTGAGAGTGGTCAGGATTCCCCAAGGGTCCAGAGGGTGTTTGGGGTAGAATAGTTTTGTACTGGCTGCTTGTCCACTCTGGAGTCAGAAGGGCCTTCACATGTGTCTGAATGTCCTTTGGGAGTGATACTGTCCCATAACAGGTAACTGTGGTCCACAGCATTAAAGTAAGGGTCACATTCGTATTTGGTTCTGGGGAAAGATACAGCCCTGGTTGGTGCTTGCCTCCTTTGGGCTTGTATATACCAAGTAGTTCCTTTGTTTTAATTATTTAAGTAAAGAATTTTAGTATCGGCATAATGGTGTACACCTATAATCCCAGTACTTGGTAGAGGCAGGAGGAGGATCATGAGTTTCAGGTCTGCCTGGGCTACACAGTGAGACTATCCAAAGAAATAACGGAGAGGGAGGCAGGTGGTGGTGGCACACACCTTTAATCCCAGCACCTGGAGAAAGAGGTAGGTAGGTAGACCTCTGTGAGTTCGAACCTACCCTGGTCTACAGAGTGAGTTCCAAGACAGTCAGGATTACACAGAAACCGCTGAGGGTAGGGGGGGGGCAGGGAGAGAGGGGTAGAGAGAGATGGCTTAAATACTAAAGATGTTTGTGTTCATTTTAAACTTTTATGTATGTTTGTGTGTGCGTGAGCCTGAGCTCCCACGCACTTGCATGCGGAGGTTAGAGGGTAACTTGTGGGAGTTGGTTCTTTCTATTGTGTGGGTTCTGGGGATTGAACTCAGGTCTTCAGATGTGGTGGCAAATGCCTTTATTTGCTGAACCATATCACTGGTGTTTGTTTTGTCTGGTCAAATAGGCTACATTATTACTTATAGGGTAGCATTAAATTAAGGCTGCTGCTTAATGAAATATGTTTGAAACAATTTGATTATTTCATTTAGTTAGGCATGTGCAAATCCCTATGATACTACTGCTTGCTGAGTTATGTGACCTCCTTTGCTTTCCTTTCTTCCTCAGCAATAATTCTGTACAGCTAGTGTGAGGATTAAGTGAGGAAAGCTAAATGAATGTAAGCACTCAGAGTTAGTATCTGCCAGTTTCATTGAAGGAAGCGTTCAGGAGGATGATGAGCTTGGATGTGTAATCCACTATGAGCTGGTGACTTAGAGCAACTGTTCTGTTTGTTTATTGAGAATTGACCTTAGGGCCTGAACTTCACAGTGAACTTTACCCTGGTTCCTTTGCTCTCCTCCTCCCCTCTCTGCTCCTCCCCTCCCCTCCCCTGGCCTTTGTCTTCCCCGCCCCTTTTTATGACTCCTCCCCCTCTCCCCCTTTCTTTTTGAGACAGGATCTCATGCTAAGTATTGACTTAGATGTTGGCCTCTAATTCATAAGCTTCTGCTTTAGCCTCCTGAGTGCTGGGCTTACAAACTTGGCCACCACATTCAGTTTCTTTGTTTAGAAAAGTGTTTAAACCAGGCTTGGTGGTGCACACCTTTAATCCCTTGCAAAGACAGGTAGTTTGAGGCCAGCCTGGTCTACAGAACTTGTTCCAGGACAGCCAGCTATTGGCTACACAGACAAACCTTGTCTCAAAAATAAAAAAGGTTAAAAGTTTTGTTTATTATTTATCTGTGTATGAGTATATGTCCGTATGTATGCCTGTGTACCACATGTGTCTGTGGTGCCCTTGGAGGCCAGAAGAGGACATTGGATCCCCGGAAACCGGAGTTGCAGGTAGTTGTGAGATACCATGTGGATGCTGGGAACTAAATCCTGATCCTCTGCAAGAACAGTCAGCATTCTTAACCACTGAGCCATCTCTCCAGCCCCTCAGCTTCTTTTCTTGGTGCCTTATGAGCATGTAACGGGAGAAACTGACCTGATCAAGGATGCCTTAGAAAGAATTCATCCTGAGCAAGTGCAGTAGCTGGCTCTGCAGGGGTTCACGTGTCTGGGAGGAGAGGAAGGCACAACCTGTGCAAAGTCCCTTGAAAGAAGCACAAGCCGTGGCTGTTGTGGACAGAGCTTGAGTTTGGCACCACGTGAGACCTGAGATGTGGTTAGGATAGATGTGAGGCTTCCAAGACTGCAGCGAGGAGTTTCTTGTCTTCTGAGAACAGTGAGACGTTATTGATGATGTTGCTTATGGGGGTGGATGAGTGAGTAAGTAAGGGGGCTGATTGAGTTTTCCTTTATAATGGTTTGCTTTTTGTGTTGTGGAAAGTGAGTTGGAAGAGAGCCAACACGAATCCAGGTAAGCTGATTAGAAAGCATTTGCAGTGGTCCAGGCAAAGGATTCTGGAAGCTTGGACCAAAGTGATGGCAGGAGAGAGAAACAGAAGTCGAGGGTTGGCTCCATGGCTGTTTAGAAGGGAGGACTGGCAGGAGGAGAGAGGGGACCTTTAGGGAGGGGAGCGCTTGAGGAAGGCAGTCCAGCAATACTGGAGGAGGGGTCCATGGTGGAGTCAGGGCAGTCTGTCTTGAAGGTCTAAGGGGAGCAGGAAGGAGGTCAGGGATCTGACTCAGAGATCTAAATGTGTGAGCTTTTGGTGCCTGGGAGTCTGGGAAGATGGCAGGGGGAAGAGAAAGGTCACTCAGGTGTGAGGATTTACCTCCAGTTATAGTTACATGCTGCCTGCCCTTCTGGTCTTGGGATGGTAGAGCTCTTAGGATAGGACTCTGGTTGGGGAGAAGGATCAGAGCCTTCATCCAGCAGAGGCCTCGGCACTGTGTCAGGTGCCTTCTGTGTGGTGGCAGACAGCTGTGAAGTGACAGTCGTTAGGACTCTTTGCTCTTCCAGCTTCTGCCCTGTTCATAGGAGACCTGGAATAGACCGTCTGATTAACTGGGAGGGTTTGGAGGCCAGCTCCTGGGACACACACATTAGCTGCACTTGTCTGGACATTATCTGTAGAAAATTGGCAATTGACTCTAACATCAGTAACAGTAAACTGGCCGCAGCTTGCTCAGACAGAATGCTAGTCATACCCTTCTGGAGGTTTGGTCTTGCCTCACCCCTACTCTGAATTTTGGCCAGTGCAGTAACAGGTCGAAGGTGTGAGAGAAGGCTGTGGAAATAGATGGGAGCCTGGCCATCTGGTCACAGTGCTGTTTGCTTGCTCATGGGTTTCTCTCTCAGACCATCACTAGATTATTTCCTAGCGCGGGCTGTTTGTGATGGGCAGTCCTGAACCAGCATAGTGGCTCATGGTGGTATGTTTGTGGGATGTCCCTTTGATCCCAGCACTTGGGAGGTTGAGGCAAGAGGACCAGGAGTTCACAGTTGCACTCAGTTACACAGTGAGTTTGAAGTTGGCTTTGGTTACTCGGAGACCCTAACACAGACACAAAACAACCCAAGGAAAACAGCACTTGACTCTAGGTAGAGAAAAACCCGTAGTCTGGGTAGCTAATGCCCCCCTGTGGCTGCTTTTGGTTCTGCACGTTTTCTCTGCTCTGTAGTTCACTCTAGCTGGGAAGGTAGTAAGAAATGGTAGGTTCCCCCTTAGGCCTTTTTCTGGTCTTTATTTTGTCATGGCCCCGTCCCCTTGCTTACATCTGATCCTAAAGTCCTCCAGGGCAAAAGCAAGCCCTGGTTGTGAGAGGCCATGACAGTGAACCCACGGTCTCTGCGTTTCCTGGCAAATTTTGACATGCAGCAGCCCATGAAGAATAGAGAGAGAGTTGGGTGCAGTGCTTAGAAGCAGCACACCTTTGTTTTTCTGATGTCCATTGGGTGGCACTGTGGTCTTAGTTTTCTTTCTGTTTTTCTTTGCAGCCAAGCTCTTCTCCGGGAAGTGAAAATGTGGTGCCCCGAGAGCCACTGGTAAGTACAAACGCTGTGTGAATGTAAGGGAGCCTGATGAACCCGGCCCCTCCCAGCAGCATCCCAGTACATGTTCCCTAGAGATGCTGTGTCCCTGACTCTGGCCTCTGACTTGTGTTTAGTGGAAGGAATTAGCAAGACCTCTTTATCTTTTTCTGGAACTGAGAGCACTGGAGCCCTGCAGCACTTTGCTTGCTGCTGATGGCAGAACTAGAGTGACACCTGAGGTTGCTGCGTGTCAGCTTCCGATGTCAGAGACGGAAACAGCCACTCTGTTTCTCAGTGAGGAGGAAGGGGTCTGATCTGGCCAGTGATTGTTTGTGGTAGGCATCACCGCTAGTATCCTAGATCTGACAGGAAAGAGGCCCACTGAGTGCTGGAGGGCTTTTTCTTTTTCTCCCTTTTCTTTTCTTAAACAAGGAGGATCACACTCCATAACCCAGTCTATCCTTGAACTCACTAAGTAGCCTATGCTGGCCTCAGGCTCACAACAGTTCTTCCGCTACAGCCAGCCTCACAAGAGCTGAACTAAGAAGGCGAATGCCACTACATTCAGCTAAGTCACTCTCTTTGCAGAGTGTTTTTGCTTTAGTGGTCTGAGCCAGAGTCTGTGTCTGCCTGCCCTGTTCTCACTGTTTGGCATTTCAGGACTTGATGTAAATCCTGTGGGCTGGGTAGTAAGACCGGTTCTGTACAAACCAGATCAGTTTAGGGGTGCGCCAGCCTTTGGTTTAACTTTGCCAAGCTGTTCCTCTCTTGGAGTGGTGGTGACTAGTGAGCACAGGGCACAGGGCCAGGCTTTGTCTCCGCAGCCCGTGTATTGCAGTCGTCCCTGCTTTCCCACTCTTCTCCTGGCCAAGTTGAGGGATGATGTGAAGGCCTGGGCTGGTATGAGCAGGTCCAGGTTCTAGCATGTTCTGAGGCTTTCTAGGCAGCGGGTGAGATGAATCCGGCTGTGGTGCAGCTAGGCCCAGAGGACACAAGTACCTCTGAGACTTTTTATGTCACCTTTTGTCACCAGTTATGGGCTCACAGATCAACATTTCTGCGTACCTCTTTTACTCTCTCGGTATTGCCTGCCCCTTCCTAGGATGCTTCACGCTGCCAGGCGTAAGCGTGTCCTCTCTGGGCTGCTTCCAAACCCTTCAGACTGAAGTCCAAACTGAGCACAGTGGTCTTTTTATCCCTACTACTGTGGGCTTGTTTGAAACTTCCTGATTTGGCTCTCCATCCTAAGAAGTGAGGACAGGCCATCTTTTGGGGGTATGACTGAAAAAGCTCTTTGGCAGTCCAGAGTGTCTTACATTGGCTAACTCCTGGGAGTGGGGAGCCCCACAGGCCTGTGCTATGTGGGGTTCTGAATGTGGCTTCTTCCGCTGCACAGTGCATCTGCCTGTTGGTTGATTTTGTTATTTCTTTCTTTCCTGGGAGCCCCTGAGCAGTCTTCAAACCCTGGTAGCCTGTGATCGTCCAGAGTTCACACTCATTCTCTCCAGGCCAACACTACAATTACCTTATATTTAATTAATATTTTTTTCTTCTCTTTACGTACTTACTGCATAATTGCTCAGAGGAAAGAAAACACATAGCAGCAATTTATATATATATAAAAAAAACAATAATTAAAAAAAAACCCGAAATAAACTCCCATCTCATTTGGGCTGATCCTGTGAGTTGGGTAATTAGGGCCCTATTAAAAGGTAGACCCTTTCTCCTTCCCCCCCTTTTTTATTAATTTTTTTATATTAAACTCCCACAGTCTCTCAGTCATGCCCTTATTGCTTTTGGCCAGCCATTTGCAGCAGCCTGATTAAATGAGGGCACCAGCCGAGTTATATGGTCTTGTGTGAGCAACTCCTTCCTCTTGGGAATGGTGGCAGGAGGGTGGCAGGCAGAGGAGCCCACAGGGGGCTTGCTTTTGGGGCAAGCCATGGGTACAGATTGAGTAGCAAGAGAGCTCTTGGCTGCTGTGGACAGTTGGTGACTGGCTAGGTGACCATCCTAGGGTGCTGGACAAGTGGGTAGCAGTTCAGGCCCACAGCTCAGTGCACAGGACTGTGGTTGGGAAGCACTCAGTGCACAGCTCCTTCGGCAGGGAGGGAGGCTGTGCAAGCCCAGTGTGTCGCCTGCTTCTTGAGTGCTGAACTGCAGGACTGGAGAATAGACAATTACAAAATCAAACAGCCTTGTTTCTAAGTAATTCGTGTATTTTATTTGGGGAAAAAAAGGCATTTGTGTACATGAAACAATTAGCGAAAAGGGAGCACTGTCTGTAATTTTAGAAAGCAGCACAAAGTTGGGTATAATTTGGGCTGAGCTGCCTGCCTGGCTGGGAGTCGGAGAGGGTGCCTCATTCAGAGAAGGGGGAGGGTTGTCAGTGGGAACTTAGGGATAGTTTCTGAGGTATCTGAAGCTAGGTCTTGAGGACTATGATGATAAAATTATGTTTATTTTTAACTCATTGTAATTTTTCCCCCCAAGACAGTCTCACTATGTAGTTCTGACTGTCCTGGGACTCATTCTGTAGTAGACAGGCAGGCCTTGAACTCAGAGATCCATCTGCCTCTGCTTCCCTAGTACTGGGATTAAAGGTGTGTGCTATTATGCCCCAGTTTGCTTGTGAATTTTGTACAAAAAAATAATGGTTGTTTTCTGGCCTCTGCACTGGAAGGATTAAGCACAAGATGCTGAAGGCAGATAATTTTGTTTTCCAGAACTAGATGATCATTAGGGCTGTGGTTGTAGCTTAGTAGGTAGCCTGTCATGTGTGAAGCCTTGGGCTCCATCCCCAGTACAACGTGAAACAGGAGAGGTGGGGTATGCCTGTCTGTAATCCTAGCACTTGGGAGGTGAAGTTCAAGGTAAAGTTGTCCTTAGCTACATAGTAAGTTTGAAGCCAGTTTGGGCTAAATAAAACCAACCAAACCAAACAAAACAAAAAACAAATCGCCACTATTAAAAAAAAAAACCAAAAAACTAGATGGTCATCTTAAAAATGGATTTATCTTTTATTTGGGGCATGTGTGTGTGCATGCATGTGCGTGCATGTGTGCGCGTGTGAATGTGGGCGTGCACATGCTTCAGCACTGCTTGTGCTCTGTACATACAGAGGTCAGCTTGGGAAGCAGGTTCTCCCCTCCTGCTGTGGCTCTGGGGAGTAAACTCAGGTTGTCAGTCTGTGTGACAAACGCTACTTGTTACCTGCTGAGCCCTCTTGCTAAATCCCAGATGATCATTTTGAAGTAAACTTTTTCCTGATTAAAAACTACAATTCAGGCCTGGGTGTAGTGGCACACACTTTCAGTCCCAGCCAGCACTTGAGAGGCAGAGGCAGGTGGATCTCTGTGAGTTCCAGGGCAGCAGAGTTGCTTCTCTTTCTGCACTCTGAGTTCTGCGGTGGAGTCTGGCTGGAGTGGAACGCGCTTTTACCCACTGAACTGTCTCCCTCATCCCAAGGGAAGAAATGTTGACAGCCTCAGGAGGGTTGATCTCTGTCTTCTCTCAGATGTGTTGAGAACAGCCTGTGGCTCTCCTATTGAGCCAGGACTCTGGCCATGCATGTATGCCCATTCTGGGATTCATACAGAACCCATGTCTGGTTCCCTGGACTTCCCTGAGAGCCGTTGAACACATGGCACACACTTGTAATCTCAGCGTGAAGCCTAGGCCAGCCTTGGACTGTGTGGTGAGAGCCTGTGCATGGGAAGCTCAGTGGTAGAGGACTTGTCTGCATATGTGACACAGAACGACCGAGCGCGGGGCACAGCTCAGCTCTTGTCTTGCCTGGATGCTGAAACTAGGCCTAGGTACCTGAGATTTCCTTTTAGTCATCTGATTGCTGGCTGTTTGAAGTGATAAGTATGGTTAGTTTGCATATCTGCTCATTTGTCTCCCCTCTGTTTCTCAATATTCAGCAACATTGTTGCTCAGCTACTTTACACAGGCCTGTGTTTGCTTCAACTAGAGTTTCAGCTTCTTGCTCTTGGACACCAAATTCTCTCTAATGGGTGAGTTTCCTGCTGTCTTTGCTGCTTCTGGTCTGTAGATCTAAGGGTTTTCCATTTATTTGTTTGTTTTGATACAGTGTCTGACTCTGTAGTTAAGACTATCCTTGGCTGGCCTCCTCCTGCCCCTGCCTCCTGAGTGCTGGGGCCACAGGCGTGGATTACCCACTCTGCTGTTTTTGCTTTTGATCCGCGTTCTCTGCCTCTTTCCTCCAAAATAATCCAAAGAGGATAGTAAATTTCTATCTTGTCAGCTTTTCTAGGTTGAAACTTTTTTTTTTTTTTAATTTTAAGACGGAGTCTCTGTATAACCAACCATACTTGCTATGTAGACCAGGAGAGGCTCAAACTCACAAAGATCTGCCTGTCTCTGCTTACTGAGTGTTGGAATTAAAGACATGAGCCACATGGCTCAGCTCAGCTCTTCTCTCCCACCCTTCAACGTGTATGTACTTATGTGTCTACCATGTATGTGCCAGGCGCTTGAGGAAACCAGAAGGAGGCACTAGATTTTTTGAAACTGGGGTTACAGAAGTTGTGATCTGCTATGTGGATGGCTAGGAACGGAATTTGGGTCCTCTGCAAGAACGGCAAGCGCTCTTAACCACCAGACCACCTCTCCAGCTCCTTCTTTTTGTTTTTGAAACCAGTTCACCAGAGGCTGGTTATCAAAAGACCATTAATTCCAGGCAGTGGTGGCACGTACCTTTAATCCCAGCATTCGGGAGGTAGAGACAGGCAGATCTCTGTGAGTTTGAAGCTAACCTGGTTTACAGAGTGAGTTCCAGGACAGGCTTCAAAGCTACAGAGAAACCCAGTCTTGAAAAACAAACAAACAGACAAACAAGCAGACCATAACTATTTTGGTGAGTCCAGGGAGCCAGCCAGTACTGTGAGCTTTTCTTTAAGAATGGCTATGGCTGTTGCCTGTCTTCTCCATCTCTAGGGTATTCCTGACAGTCTGCCTCGGGTTGTGTCTTTTGCAGTTTTTGTGGTTGGAATACTGTGCTGCTGTACTAGTTGGCAGGGTTAGCAGGAATAGGTGGTTCTTATTTTTTACTCATCAGAACATTTTTGAAGGATGACATTCATATGCTCAATACATTTCTTTGTGCATACTCATGTAAGCATGTGTGTATAATAGCATAACAAATGTAGATGTATTATAAAATTCAGATATTCTGTGGGAAAATTTAGTGGGGGTGGAAGTATCAAGGTGATCTCACACAATAATCTCGGCTGGTCTGGAACTCATTATGTAGCCCAGGTTGGGCCTTGAACTAATGGCAATTCTCCTGCCTCAGTTAAAGTGCTAGAATTATAGGTATATGCCATCATACCTGGCATATATCTGTTTTTGATACATTCTCAAAAGTGTTTTACACATATGAGTAATGAAACCAGAAATGCGGGAATCTCAGGAAGTTGTCATTCTTTCCAGGAAGGTAGTGAATATGGCAGAGTTTACATACTGGCTTCTCACTTCTTGCTTGCCTTTTTCTTGCAGAGGAACCTCTGTCATAATGTAGTGAATAGGGATGACACCAGACAGATAGTGCAAAGTCCAGTACTTTGTTTTTGTAGGAGACGGGATTATATTGCCCAGGCTGCCCTTGTTCTCATGATTCCTTGGCCTCAGCTGTCTGACTAGCAGAACTGCTACTGGCTGTATTTGCTGCTGACTAACTTGGGAACACGTGTAAAGCGTTTGTGGATGGGGCTCTCTCTCAGTGCCTCTTGATGGGGAGGCTGTCACCATGTGATGAGCCAGGATAGGAAGACATGCTGGCTTCCCTCCTTTCTCAGGCATCTCTCCTAAGTAGTCTGAAACCTTTAGTGAGGAAAATGTACCCTTTTACCACTAATGTTCACACAGAGCAGCTCCGGGTGGGGGGGTTGCCGGTGCTTTCCTCTTCCTGACAGGTCTAGGAGGAACACTGGTTAGCTCTAAAGGCTGAAATGGATGAACTGGAAAAAAGCCTCATTCCATTTCTGGGTGGCTCTAATCTCCAGGCCACTTACTGAGCCTCTTCCTGCTCCATCCTTCCTATTATAGTGTGAGGAGGTTTATGGAAAAGACTAGGCGGTGCCCTTGAGTTGTTTCCTCTTTCAGGTAGATGAGGACGTTGTTTTTTTCAGTTTGGAGGTATTCTTTTACAAATAATTATTAGATGAATCGAAACTCTTGGGGTAATAATTAGAGAAATGGCATTGAGACAGTTTTCACCTTTGTTTATGCTTTAGCTCCCTGGCTTTCCATGGTTCTATTTTGTGTTTGCTGTGGCTCCTGTAAGGAGAGGCCCTGCCCTGGAGATCATTGAACTGCGTTCTTATTTTGGAGCTGTTGGATCCACGGTTCGAGTGGTTGTTTGTTTTTCTGAGCATACTAAGGGAGGTTTGTTTTTAATCTGGTCCCAACGCATTCTTTAAGAAGGATGCTTGTGGCCCCTTGCTCCGGGAGCTGTGGTTGTTCTCAGCTGTTCCAGTAGTGCTGCTGAAGGTGGGCTCCGTGCCCCTTACTGGGGCAGAGGAACATTCTGAAAATGCTTTTCCTTTGTTTAAAGTTGATCATTAGCATACTTGAAAAATTGTTATATATAAATATCTTCTCGTGTGGCCTGTAGGGTGGCTAACAGAACTCATATAGCCCTCTGAAGAGCGCTGAACACGCTGTTCTTAGGACAGCTGTGTGCCCCACGTTTCCAGGATAATTTCCATTTAAAAATGTTTGAGCCTATTGTCAAACTACACAGACTGATTGGGCTTGAAAAATATGTCCCATAGTTAATCCCCTGTGCGTGGTGCAGAGCTGCAGGAAGATAAAGTGGTGCTTGGGAGAAGGACGTGTCTGCCGCCCTTCCCTCTTCCCTCCCAGCTCTCCTTTCTTTTATGGTTTGTAGTTATAACCAAGATTTATGCTTGTTGCTCCACAAATCTTCGCTCTGCCATTATGAGTTTGTCCGAGCAGGCTCGAGATGGGCTGACATTGAGTGATTCTGGAGGTAAATCTATCTAGGGGCACCCCTTGACAGTCGGAGGCAGAGGGGCTAACACATGGCCCCCAGCGGAGCGTGTTGAGGATGCATTGCGCTGTCGAGAAGATGCTTGCACTGCTACCTTTGCGACCTCTTGCTTGGAAGCCCCCGGGGCTGCGG